>NW_004567122.1:26871646-26951930 GCF_000260355.1 Condylura cristata | reverse complement strand
GACTATGGTGATGGCACACAGGTGATTTGGTGATGGGAAGCCCACGGGGATTACAACTGAGGTGGAAAAATGCACAAAATGATGTAAAAATAAATTATTATAAAAAAAAATTGGTGTGTAGAACACTTTTTCTACAAGACAAAAATAAAAGAAGCTGAGATTTTAAATAAATGATTCTCAAGACTTATACTGCATTATTGTAAAGCCAAATATTTTGTAAGTATTTAGTCAAACTAGGCTCCAGGGAAAAGCCTGACAATGAATAATAAAAAGAATCCACTGTGGGCTTTTTAGTTACGCTGATTTCCAACCTCACTATAGAATTCCCAAGCACAGTGTCAAGCAGCAACATCCCAGGAACACGAGATGGAGCGCGGAGGCTGTCTACCTTGCCTCTGTGGTCGGCACAGGCATCCTCAGGGCCAACGGACACCTGTGATGTGGCTGGCAAGCAGACACTGCCTTGTTGAACAGGCCTGGGTTCATATGCGGGCTGTGCCACTGCCTAGCCCTGGACCTTGAACAAGTAAACGACATCAGTTTCCCCACTTGTAACAGGAGATGAGAACATAGCCTTACATGACTTATCTGAGGATTACATGAGCTAATATGTAATAAAACTTAAGAGACTGCTTAGCATGTGACAATGCTCAAGAATTGTCATGTATTTATCTGTTGTTGTTTGTTTAAATAGCTGCTTAAATCTGGGTTGATTATATATCCAACTGCTTGTTCATGAAACACCAAAAGATGGCCTCCAATCAACTGGCCCAGGTGACTGGGCATGATGCTGGGCATGATGAACCTTCTGCCTTGACACAAGCTATGCCACATCTATCGTCTGACAGATTCCGGTTAGATCGGGAAAAGCTCTGAAAAATCGGACTTTCCACTGCTAGCTTGTGTTATGACCTCCCTTTTTTGTATAATCGTAATATCAAAATATTCTGAGCAACTTTCAGCTTACAATTGGACTGCCTAGGCCGCACAAGGCCTGCCTGCCTTGACAAGCAAGCACTGCACCAGGGTGAAAAAAATCCCCTGAAGTCACGTGACTTGACTACTGACTGATAAAAGCAAAAGGGATGTTTTTGCAAAGTCTCTCTCACTGCCGGATGGAGGATAACCCAAATCTTATCATTCTATCATCTCACCTAGCCTTCTATTCAGCTTTTTAAAGAATTACTCGAACTTCCTATTGTTTGACCTTGAGATGTGGAAATTCATCCAGGTTGCCTGTTTTTTAAACTAATCAAGTTTTCCACCTGCTACACCTTAAAGGAATCCACAAAAGTCTTCTGGCTAGTTTTTCAGGATTCTACTATGTAGTCTTTAGATAAGAAAATCCACCTATGTCTCCTAGTCAGAGATTTGACTAGCAAGGAAGTTCCTCTTCTATCTCCCAGGATGATTCAGGCAGAAAAACAAAAACCCATTAAGTAGTAGATAAGGTGTAAGGGACTTCTATCTTAGTTGATCTCCACTATAGTAATATTAGTCATAAACTTTGTGCACTTATGTACCTGTTTTTAACCTTAATTGATTTTAGAATGTTATATCTCAGCTAAAGGGCAATACGACTCTAAACTGTTTTTAGAAAAAAAAGATGATTGTAATCTCTCAGCCCAGTTCGTGTGCTGATGTCATCCCACTGCTTGCTCCTAATGTATAAAATAAACCTCTGCTGAAGGCAGAGCAGGAAGACTTGCACCCAACTCTGACTCCCGTGTCTTCCTCGTTCCCCTTTCCCCTTTTTTCTCCCTTTCCCCCTTTTTTAGGAATCTCACTCGCCGACGCCTTCCCACCTTAGGGTCCTTGCCTGTCTTGCCTCCAGACACCTCAATAGTTGGAGCTGGTCTCCAATACTGCCTCATGTTTACCGGCTTAATGGAGCGCCATCTCCAGCATATGAAAGGTCTGGGCGCTCCAACTAGGTTCAATTCACCTTTTACTGGACCTTACTAGCTCTAGGCCGGGGACAACACATTTAAACTCTCTAAATTTCAGATTTCCTCACTTGTAAAAATAAGGACAGTCTCTGTGAATTATTGCAAGGACTGATCAAGATAATACATATCAAAACACAGAACAGTAATAACATGCATGGTTAACATTCATTGAACCCCGCTGTAAATTTTTGCTAGAACTGTGATACAAACTACCTGCATTACTTCCTGTACAATTTAATAACGTCTTCAGCCATCACACACCATCCTTATTTTAGAAAAAAGGTAATAGAAACTCAGATTAATTTTCATGCCCCAGATCACATAGCTAATAGGCACCAGAACTAGAAATGAACCTATTCTGTTTCATTCCACAGGCCAATGTGCATTAATATCTCCTAGTACAACCTGCCCTGGCCCCTTAAATAAAATGACTCACAGTTCAATTCAGTCTGTAAATAGCGGAATCACTAGGGATTTGACTGATTTCTCTAAATTGTGCCCCTTGTGATACTAGCATGGGTCTCTGGACCAGTGGCAGAATCTGCACATCAGGACGTCCTCCGGACACGTGACAACATGGAGTATAACAGGTGCATTGCCCTTTGTTCTGTTATGTGAAGAGCACTATCACTGCATTAGGGTTAACAGCTACTCTATTCTAGTAGACATGCTAGGGAATGACTGCCAGAGTCTCTGGAACCACTTCCAAAATCAGTGTATCACCAGTATTCATGTTCCCCAACCCCGCCCCCCCAAAAACACACAGAGTGCAAGGAACCCAGGGACTGACTGAATCATCAAAAATGGCACTTGCAGGAAGCAAATGTAGTCACTTACCAGAGCTCTGAAAACGCACTAAGCTTCCTCTAAAATCCTTCTGCATTTAGGAGAAATAAGTTGTGGGGTAGTGAAAAGGAGTATTTTCCCTTCTGTGAAGGGGGGCTTATACTACATAAAAGATGTCCTGTTTTTCAGTGGGGGGGGAGGGAAGTGCACTAGACTATGGTGATGGCACACAGGTGATTTGGTGATGGGAAGCCTACGGGGATTACAACTGAGATGGAAAAAGGCACAAATGATGTAAAAATAAATTATATTATTAAAAAAAATGTCCTGTTTTTGGTTTGCTTCATTTTGGAGTCCAATGGTGCTTGTTATGATCAAAGTAGGTTTTTCTCCCTCCTCTTATTCCTGCCAGCAGAGAGATGAAGACCTTTCCAAAAACACTGTGCTGGTATTTCCTTGATGCATTAGCTGGGACGTCTTATTGAATCTTACAACTCTATAAAAGCTGAATTAAAGTATAAGCACTGCCTGCTTACTTCCTGATCCCTCTTCATGGAGAAGCACATTCTTCCTAGTCATTTCAAGTCTGTGTTTTGACTGCAATCTAAGTTGGTAGCGGTGATTACAAACAACCTGTAAGAATGGAGCCTTTGGGGATCTGGAGCCATAGCTCACTCTGACAGCTGAGCATCCATCAGATGCAGGACTGGAAAGATGTCCATTAATCCCAACAGGCCTTTCTTCCCCATAAATGTTCAGTCCTGATTCAGGATGTGGCATGTATGCAGCCAGCTGTAACAAACAAATCCCTGCAGTGAAGTACACATTATGTCCACTGGTGAAATACCACTTCCCCAAAAAGAGAGTGGGAGCTTATCAAGCAGAAGCTGTAAATGTTATGTAATTTAGGAAATAATGACAATTACTCACTAGCTCCACTCTGCTACTATCAGACATGGGCATCTTTGAGAAAGTTTCCCAACTTTCCCAAGCCTCAGTTTTTTAATAAAAATGAGGAAATAGAACCCCACACAGGGTTCTCTTGTAGCTTAAATGAGAAAATTCATGTGCATGAATTAATATTTGTCAGTGCCGATAGTAACAGCTGGCACATAGTAAATGCCATATAAATTACTGTTCATTAAATAAAATGTTAAGCTTAGTATCTGGCAGATGGAAAATAATAAATGCTTGACGTAACTGCTAACATCATCGCCATCCTCATTGCCACCATCATCATCACTATGTCAAACAAGGTATAATGGAAAACATAAGCTGAAAACTTATAGACCTTCCTCCCAGCAGATGGAATATTCACCAAGACAGACCACAAGTTAAACCGATGAAAAAACCTCAATAAATTTCAAAAGACCAAAATTTTACAGAAGATGCCATTAAAAAAAAAAAAACTCAGTAACGCCTCAATTTGATAAAAAAAAAAAGGCATCTATTCAAAAATTAGGAAAAGTTCAATAATGTTTCCCCCTTTATCTGTTTTTTTCAACACTGTAATTAACAGATATTCCAGTGAGGACAAGTAGGCCACAAAAAGGAAAAAACGGATCAAGGAATAGGTAAACAATCTCTTATAAATGGAAATCCACAAAGAATCCACACACACAAACCCTCTAGAGCTATTAGACAATTTCAGCAGTCATAGGATATAAAATCAATGTCCCAAATCAGCTGTATCTTTACACACTACCAATAAATAACATTAAAGGGACATTAAGAAAACTCCATTTATAATAAAGGCAAAGGAATTAAATAATTAGGAATTAATTTAATCAATGGAGTGCAAGTCTTGTTCACTAAAAACTACAAAGCATTACTGAAAAAAATTAAAGATGACCAACTAAGTGAAAAGACAACATGGCTTAGAAACTTTAATATTGTTAAGATAAGCATACACCGCAATATGGTTGATAGCTTCCAGGCAATCCCTCTCAAAATGCCATCTGCTATTTTTTGCAACAATGGATCAGCTGAACCTCACATTCACATGAAATCATAAGAAGCCACAAAGAGCCAAAACTATATTGAAAAAGAACAAAATTGGAAAGTGCATGCTTTTTTATTTGTAAACTTACTATAAACTTACAGCACTAAAAATTGTGTGGTACTGGCATTTGGCTGAGCATCAAAATTAGTGAAATAAAATTGGAAGTACAGCGATAAACCTACACATCAGGGGCAACTGAGTTCACATAATCCCAAACTGGAAATAATTTAAATGTCCATCAACAGATGAACAGGAAGAAGGAAAAAAAAAAACACACACACACAACTGTGGTACATTTACAATATGAAAGACATTCAGCAATAAAAAGGATTAAGTTGCTAATACAGTATGGATGTTATATGGCAAACACACTGAATGTGAAAATACAAAGCATGCACACTTATTTCATTTGTATCAAAAGTTCAGAACTGCCACAAGCAGCCCTTTCGTAGAGCAGGTTATTACTTGGCTGATATGGGGAATGGCGGTTTGATTGCAAGGGATCTGAGGGCACTTTCAGGATGACTGTAATGTTCGACAGCTTAACTGGCGAGGTGGCCACAGTGGTATAAACATTCAGAGAACTCCTAAACCAAAAAGATGTGTTTTCATTGTGTGTAAATCAACCTGCAATGCTGTTATTTTTCTTACATCGTTGTGCACTGGTTTCTCGCCCTCGGTGTAGTCTCATTGGTCTCCCGCCACCACCATCACCTGGGCATTATCACGGCACTCCAAACACTTAACATTCACGGTCTAGCAGGAGAGGAGTGGCCGTGGTGCGCAGTCGGGTAGAGGGGTCTGCGTGGAGGTGGTTCATCTTGCCCTCTGCCCTGTGTACTGTGCGAATGCTTGAAACACTCTGCCAACCTCACTGACAGCACTGGGTAGGAAAGAGAGCAAAAAATTAAATGCGATGAGAAAGGGGCTCTGAAAGGTGTCCTGCGACTGTTGAGCTGACTAGTCCTGCCAGGCCAATAGAGGATATCACAGGGCAGGTAACAGCCTCAACTTCCAAGCGGGGAGAAAACATAAGAGATGCTCAAGGGAGTGGCAGAGGCACACACACACACCAAATATATATTAAAAAAAACAGCTTTGCTCAGGGAACACAGGTGGTTCAGAGTAGGTGAGAAAAAGGTAGTGACAGGGGAAAAGACCAGGGCTGTGTAGCACCAGCTCCCAAACATCAAGGAATCCCAGTTACACCCTGCAAATGATCGGGAGTTCAAATGAGAAGAACAAGGTCAGTTTGTGACCTCAGGAAGTGCACTCTAGTCTGGACCAGAGGAGGAGCAAGTCAGGAGAAACCTGTGCAGCAGAGCTGTAGGGATAAGACCCAGGAGTGTGCGGCAACAGGAGGGAGGTTCAATATACCTAACAGGCCTGATGCAGACCACAAATTCAAAATCTATTATTTCTCTCAAAACTAAATTGTCCTAACAGCACATCCACTTCTGTGATCAAATCCTATAAGTGGTGCCAGACCCTCACTACAATTTCAAAGGAAAGGATAAGTCACGGAGCATGAACTCATCACCATCCGCTCCACCACCCCACACAACCGGGGCCTCAAGACTGTGGAGGCATCCACGTTCTTGGGACTGCCTGCGGACCTACAGCATACTGGAAGGGAAACCAATTTCCGCTCTGGCGTTTCTTCTTTCTTCACAGTTGTCCTCATCCACAAATCTGGAGTTTGCACTTAATCTTGCCGTTCATCTCTCCCCCACATGCCCGGGACCCAGTGAGATGTGACTGCTGAGTCTTGCCACTCTATTTAGTATCTGAAGGCAGCTTGGACACGAGGCTACCCCCGTCTGGCAGAGCGTGCTTAAATACTCAGAGGAAAGCAGGAAGGAACAACTCTGCACATTCCGTGGAGAAAGCAATGTTCCATAACAGCTCTCCATGGAGCATCATGAGGATGAAGAAACAATGCAGGGTTACGTCCAGTGGGGAGAGCAATAATGACTCCTTTAAGAATCTCCCACTCACCCAGTCGCCCAGCCACAAAATACGCAGGCAGCCCCTGTACCATGGGTGCACCAGAGAAGGGGACCTGGGGCGTCACAAATGCAGCTCACACACTCCCATCAGAGCCCTCAGAAGGCATACCAGGTATCGCCCCATGCTTGTGAAAAGGGGTTCCAGCTGGAAACAGTGGCATATTAGCATCCAAGGCAGAGATCTGACAAATGCGCCTGGCGTTCAAAGGACGGAAGACACTCGGCTCAGAGACTGATGCCCTGACTGCTGGCACTGGGAGCAGAGACTGGTCTGTTCTCAGGGACCTGCGGGGCAGATGAATCACTGCCCCCTGAAGCTCTGACCTCCAAGACTCAGGGATGAGGCCATTAAGAGAGCTGAGCAAGTCTCCCCTCCCCCAGCCTCTGCACCTACAGGTGACCCCCTCCCACTCCCAAGGAGCCTTCTTTGCCTCCGTATTCAACCAAGCCCAACTCCAATGGCACTTCCTCCATGAAGACTTCCTGACAACCCAATATAGAGTTGGGTATTCTGACCTCCATGTACTCACTGTTGTTTATGTCTTGGAAGAGATGACATGGTAGCTGGACATGGAGAATGGGCAGAATTGGGCAGAATTGGGCTATATGTACATCAAGTGTGCAGCAGTCACAGTGTGAAGTCATGGAGGAGCGAACGCCGTCACTCAGTTACTCATGCGCTCACGCCACATGCATCACTGAGCTCTGAAAAGTACCAGGCTCAGTGCTCAGTGATGAGAATTCTGTTGAGATGCTGATAAAAACATTTCTGACCAGAGAAGCAGCTAGTGAACAAGGACTGTTCTCTGTCACATGAATATACCTGTTCCCATTTTTTAAAAAAATCTGCTCTGCTGGCAAATGCAGCCTCTGGGCCCTCTTGACCTGCTGGCTAAGTCTCAGAAAAAGAGTTGGGATTTCATAGCAGATTGATAGCAAAGCCCTACAGGGATTTGCATACAGCAGGGAGAACCACAATCCTGTCCTAGTTTATATACAAGTAAGACTTCTGTTCTCACTATAAGCTAGATAAAAAGCTTCTTAGATATTTTATTCTCTGGAACTAACAGTGGATGTAGTTTTCTCATTTATTCTTCTACAGAAAGAATGTTGGTTTCCAGAGAAAAGACAATCTGATCAGTTATATATGCCCTAGAAGTACTGAAGAGCTAGATTATCCAAATTGTGCTGAATACTACACTGTTTGTCACAATAAGAGGGGAAAAAAAAAGATTATTTGAACTTGGTTTCTTTTCAAGAACTAATCAGAAAATTTGGAGAAGCAATTTTCATTATTCATGTCATCCCTAGGACTGTGGTTCCCATTATTTGATTGCTTTTGACCTCAGTATGATTATATTATACCTATTTTCAGTCTCCTGTTCAATTAGTTATATGGTTTATTAATCTCCAATAAATAAATTAAATGTAGTTTTCTTTTGGAGGAATGTGCAATTGTTTTGGGTTCCCTGATGAGACAGAAAATGAGCCCAGAAGAAGCCTGTGGAAGCAGGGCCTGGCCGGTGGGGTAGGAGTGTGGACTTCCCAACCACCACCATCAGGGAGGTGAGCACACGCATCCTTTAGGTACCCAGAAGTACATTCCACCAGGTCCTAGATGCCCACGGTCCCCACCAGGAAAGAGCGCCCTGCCTCAAGCACAGACAAGGCCCTCGAGTATCCTTCATGCGCAAAGGTCAAAAACTAAGTCGAGGTTCCAAGGGAAGAGCAGGCAACTCTGGGGGGGAGGAGAGGCAATGAGGATGTAAATAAACCTCAGAGACACAACAAAGGGAGCCAGAGGAGCAGGGAAGCAGAGAAAGGAAGCAGCCCATGCCAAAATGGGGGATGTGACTGGCTCACAGTGCAAACTGCAGGTCTCTCTGCTTGGAGGCTTAAGGACTGCAGCGGAGGTGCCTGAGAAGATGGTTGCATCTGCTAAACACGCTTCAGTCTCTACCAGAACCCAAACCACAATCTACCTCAGTCTTCCATATGAGCCTCAATTACCTCCTCTGTAAAACAGAAATAATAATAGCACTCTCCACCCCCAGGGCTGAGAATGCCCTAATAGTCAACACACCACTATCAGCCCTGCCCTCCAGGGCTGTACATCCAAGCAGATAACGCAGAGAGAGCTCTTCACCCATAACTGTCCTCTGTCCTGATTGATAACCATCATCAATGTTACTCATTACTCACTGAATATTCTTCCTACCAATCTACAGTTTCTTTTTCTTTCCTTTTTTGGGGGCCATCACTGCTGCTTTACTAAAAAGGGACTCAGAAGATTACAGAGGGCTGGTGACTCCAAAGGACATGGCTGAGGGGCTCTAGCCTGGCATATGCTCCCCTAGGCCTCCATTTGTATATTCTGGGGGCTCAAAAAGTAACCAGGAGCAAGAGCTAACCAGATCTCATGTCAGTTTTCCTAATTCATGGCCCAGTGTGGAGACATTGTCTTCAAGTGAATATTCATTGATAATTACAAAGCACATTTATTTCCTTTTTATTGGTAAATTAAGAATATCCCATGTAAACAGACATCAATGACAAAAGAGTAAAACTATACAAGAAATGTGACAAGGAAATTAAATGTGCTGAAAAGAACTTCCTGTGTTCCTTTGAGTTTTAAGGCCATAGTCTGTCCGTCTGATATTAAGCAAAGTCATAAATAAAATATCAGCAAATTGAATCCAGTGCTGAGTCTAAAAAATGAAAACTGCTGTTAGTGCCTCCGTGCTCTCATATTAGGAAACGTATTAATATAATTAATCACATCACCTTATGGAGAGATAAGAGGAAATGACTGTTTTGATAACAGTGGAGTAGGTTCTGTGGAGAGGTAGACACAGACGCTCTGCCTGCAGCCCGCCCCAGAGTGTATGACATGAGGCAGTACAGATAGCAGTCACAGGGAAATCAGTCAAGTCTGGGTACAAATGAGCACAGGAAGAGAGATGGAGTAATAGAGAGGCAAGGGCACACAGACAGGGAGTGAGAGCCTGCGTACGTGTGATGTAGTGTGTGTTTTAAGGTGTCAAATGTCAGAGCATGCTTCAGCCTACAAGACAAAGGCCAGTACAGGGAGACATGCAAACATCAGGAAAAGAAGTGAGCTATCTAGCCACTGCCATGAGTTGCAGCCGTGGTTAAGAGCAAAGACTCAGTTTGGAAGACGGACCATCATGTTTGAATCCTGTCCTCGTCACTCACTAGCTATGTTACCTGATCAAGTTACGGAGCCTCTCTATACCTGAGAGCCTTTCTTGTAAAGTGAAGATAGTAACAGTGCCTTCTTCAAGAGCTATCTGCAGTAAATGAATTAATATTTATAAAACGGTTAGATTGTGCCTAGAAGTATGGCAAATAACACAAGTGAAATCAACGTCTTCTAGAAAGAACTGGATACTGAATAGTACCAAGTATTATAGCATCATGTT
Organism: Condylura cristata; assembly: GCF_000260355.1. Taxonomy (NCBI): domain Eukaryota; kingdom Metazoa; phylum Chordata; class Mammalia; order Eulipotyphla; family Talpidae; genus Condylura; species Condylura cristata. Next base: position 26,941,741 of record NW_004567122.1, on the reverse strand, counting down.
TAGACTTGCACATCTATATTACAGTAGAGATGCCATTTCTGTCCAACTGAGTTTGTGGAGAAGCACAGAAATAAAGAACTGAGAGGATGTCAGACAGTCAGAAAAAGAGTTGAGATCAAGAGTTGCTGATGTCATCTATAATCAGCATCAAAACGGGGATTCCACAGAGTCCTGAAGATGGATCAGCCATAAATCCCAAGCTTTCATTTTGTTCCAGGATGTCCCTGACCAGTCTCACAAAACAAGTCAGCAGCAAAGGGGAGTAACAGGGCAGCACAGCGCCAGGGTCGGGCCCAAGCAGAGGTCAGAGGTGGCCAGCAGACTAGGAGTCACGGACAGCCTCTCTGCTCTGGTCCATATGCTTCATTATTATTTGAACCCTGACAATGAAAGTGTTTTCATGTAATATTTAGGTAGTTTTAGAAATCAAGTGCAAGACGTTACTCTGAGGGGGAAGTGAGTGAAGAGTACGTGGGATCTCCTGGTGTTATTTGGGAGGGGTTCATTCTTTGTAGAGGGAACGTTAGCGTATAATGCTGTGTGTGACGGGGCTGTAGGTTCACATGACAGCATGTGAATCTCACATGTCTCAACTGAAATTTCAACTGAAAAAATAAATAACAGTGTGCTTGAAAGAAAAGCCTCTACTGTCTTACTGTAACTCTGGCCTCTGCGGAGAGAAGCAGTGAGCATGTGCTTTATAGAGAGTGTAAGTGAGCCCAAGGCATGTTTTCTCTGCACACGGGATGCCGCACAGGATGACACTCGGGAAGTCCCTCGCTCTGTCTGCTTTTCCTGGGCCCAGTCTTGGCTCAGCCTCGCTGCTCAGCTTCCCAGTGGTGTCAGTGCACCGGGGCCCGGCCAGTGCCTCGGGAAGGCACACATAAGCCAAGTCCACAACATTAGCGAATGAGCCCAACACAGCCTGTTAGCTAAGAAAGTGGGTTTTATTTATAAGGAGGCCTTGAGCTCAAATGTCTCTGCTGTTATTAACTGTGTGACTCTGGGTGATTTTCTTAACCCATCGGAGCCTCTGTTTTCTTATCTGTAATAATTAGTTAGTTGTAGTATTCTCACTTTATTTGGAAAGCTAAATGTCACCAACTTTAAAACAATCATAATGAATTAAATCAGTAGTGGACACCTATTTTTCCTCCCAAAACTTTATTACAGTAACAGTTAAGGTATAAGAGAAGCCTGACATGAGGGAAAATAATAAACCAGCTTGAACAGAGTAAGTTGAAACCTGAAAGCTTATAGTGAGCCATCTTTGCAAAAACCAAAGTATAGGGCCTCCCTTGGCACAACAGGTTAAAACACAGCACTATGAAGCTGTCCGCAGCCACCACAGCACGCGTTCAACTCCCGGCCAGGGAGCTGACCCACATGGCACGGCAGACCTCTCCTGATGCACCCGCTGCTCCCCTCAGCAGTGTACTTCGTCGATCTGCCTGTTCTGCTCCCCACTCTGTCTCTGGTGAAGCCTCTCACCCCCTGATCCTCTGGCCTGTACCCCAGTTCTTATATGCAAAAATAATTATTTTTTTTTTTAAGAAAAGGTATAAAAGAACGTAAAGAAGTCTAGCAATCCAAACATCTCCATGTAAATGTGGAACTAAGTCTAAGGAAAGCCCACAACTTGTCCAAAAATCGCAGCAGTCAGTGGTGGAGCAAGAGGCCAGGCTCCCTTTCAGACTCAAGCCCTAATGCTTCGCCACCAGCATCTCTTCTTCTCTACCTTGAGAGTTCAGTGGCGGCTGCCCAAGGCCAGGCTTTTTATATCTCTAAGGCTGTGACCCTATGAAAGCAGATGTAGGAAATGAGAGCGACCAGGTGGGAAGGAAGGGTGAGGGCTCAGGAGCCAGGGAAACACCAGGAGCCTTCTGCAGCCAAACGGAATGGTGCAGTCTGGCTGTCTGACTTCTCCACAAAGGCCGTGCCAAGGCAGAGCAGCGCTGAAGACACAAGCATGAAGGAGGAGGCTCTTGCTGTTCTGCAAGTAGTGGCAGTTGAGAATTAATTTGCTGCTTCTCTGGTCCCAGGTGACAACGCGGCTAGAAGTCTGAATGAAGTTCAGCAAATTAATCTTGCATATTTTACGGGGCCTGACTGCTGGATCCACAGCATTCTTGATGTTGATTACTGTCTCAGCCAGTGGCGGGGGATCTGTTTCATGAGGACTTCAATTACAGGTAACTGTTATAACCGGAATCACACATCAGCTGCTTGTAAATCAGAACATGGTATAAATGCTGGCTGCCGACAGCCACACCCTGCCTAGAACATGCTCGCCATTTAAAGCTGGTGATAAAATAGCTCTGTTTCTAGAAAAATAAGTTCTGTCTCTTCCATGTTTTGTTATGCTCTCCCGATGGCCCTGACCTTGCTTTGGATCTGGAGTCACACAGAAATGACTGTGTTGTTGCCTTATGCTTCTTCCAAGTCTTCTACTGGGAACAACCAGCGTCGTAACATTGTTATTTGGTTTGAAAGGCTGGACAGAAGGGAATGACCTGGCAACCCTAACACCCTCAAGATGAACACCAGGCATTATATAAGAGATTCCTGAATTTCTGCAAGAAGCCTGATGCCCAGATACAGCAGGGGTTGCTGCAGGGAGACAAACAGCCATCAGGCCTTCAGCTGCTCAAATAATGAGGGCCTTTTCTCTTTGTCATATTTGGGTCCCTGAAAGCCAGCCATCCTGGGCTTCGTCCATCAGTGTGTGAGTAGCCACGGGCACAGCCCAAAGCCTCTTGGCCTAACAGAGACTGAATCTCTGGCAAGGAGATGCCCCACTGCCAGACAGATGTCACTCACTGGCAAGGAGCTGCTGACTAAGCCTCGCTTCTCATTCTACAGGGGAGAAAACATGGACCAGAAGGGAAAGGGGCCCCTGCAGTCACAGAGCACAGGAGTGTCCCCTCAGGCTGGAATCAGACTGTGCCCTGGATCCTCTCATCAGAGGCTGAAAAACATCATGTTCATGAATGTGCTTATTACAAACACACTTTCCAGTTCTTACATTTTCCACAGGGTCATTTCTTGAGGAACTCCACACTGCTGGTTTCTCCGTCTCTCTGTTTGAACGACCTGGCCGGCATGGTGGCTATATCCCAGCCCACCCGCCATCATCTGTGGCAGAGGAGCAGAGCTGGCCTGTTCCTTCCAGAACAGTAAGTGCACACATCTGTTTCTCCTCATCTCCCCTCCCTTTGCTTTAACCCTGACTCTGACCTCTCAGCCTTTATCTTTCTGGTTCCTCCAACTTCCAGTACAGGTCCCTAGTATGAACCACACACAATAATGATATTTTGATGTTTATGAAGAAAGACAATGCGCTATTGAAATTTATAGGGGTGCCCACCGAAACCACCAAGTCTATATTCTTGCCAGCCTGGCTATGGACTATTACAGCACAAATCCCACTTACATAAATCCCTCAGCAAGTCCCAGCTATTTCTCCAAGCTCTTCTCCTAGAATAGCCGCTTCTTCCTCCTGGTCTCTGCCGGTAATCCTTTTGGTCCAACTTTAGGGACAGGGTATCACTCATTCTAACTCACCACAGCACAGCTGTGATGTTAACAAGAGAGTGCAGCTTCAAAGAAGCAAAACTTCTTCTCGACAAGTAACTGTATTCTCTAGAGAGAGGCCATGCTGAAGGTGCCTGAGCTCCCACTCACTCTGCAGGCACGGGGCAGCTGTCCCTGCCGGCCCCACGCCTTTCCTTCAGTACAATGCTCCTAACTTCTGGACACCCATCACCTCCCCAACAACCTCTGCCCTCCTGGCTCCAAACTGCCAAAGAAGTCCTTGTACACTGCTGTCCCATGCAGCTGTCTCTCTGTTTCCTCAGGAAGCAGCTTACAACCACACCCTGGGAAAGGAAGTTGCAAGAGTGAGCAGTATTTGAACAACACTGGCCTTTCACTAGACCAAGCAGCAGCCTGAGAGGCAGTGACCCACCCGGCCTGCTCCAGTCTGACCTAGCTGTTCTTCTGAATCTTTCCCCAAAAAGCTGAGACTTGCATGTCTCCCTCACCTCATCTGGCTCTAATGCCCCTTCAGTGAGCAGATGCCAGACTGAAAAGACCTATCAGTTTACCCAGAAGGGCCATGGGCAGGTCAAATCCAGAGGTTAGAGCAAAACAAAATGAAAAGAAACAGGTCAGCTGTGTGAGGAACAGACCCACTGCCAATATTGCTGGCTGCCTTTTTCAGAATGGAAGACTTAAAACCTAGTCTGTACATTTCCATTCTGTTCTTTAATACCTGGAAGACTTGCCCAACAAAAATGCAGGGCTTGTTAATGGCCCCATAAGTACATGACTACAAATGTCCCTACCAGAGTCATCTAAGACATTCCAAAGACAAGTTGCAGTGCTCATCCTGAAAAGCTGCCTTCACCTCCTCAAATGGTGGAATTTCCAGCTTCTACGAAAAGCTTAGTGTCTACCAGACACCCTGCTGCCTTCAGACGACACTCAACATTGTCACACAGAGCCCAGTGGAGATGCTTTTACGTTCTTTATTCACATGGGGTTGCTAGAAATACAATTATGTACTTAAAAAATATTAGGTCACAAGATGGCAGGGACACAGCATGATCAGGTAGTAAAGTACACTTTTTGGTTAAGTTGAAACCTTTAAGGAGAACAGTACAATAAACACAATGGCCTTATTTGGCATGTAAGTTCCTTGAAATGCTTCACCTTTTCCTCCCCAAATACAGAAGCAGACTTCTGGAGCTAAATTAGTAGAAGACAAGGAATTAGTATGCTACATTTACCAAACAAAAAAGCAAAAACATGGATACGATAATGCTACAAATGTCAGGAATAGCTCAGTGGAGAGCAGAGAGAGGGCCCACATCAGCACCCACTGCCCTGTGACCTGGGCCGAGAAACACGCTGTGCCATCCTGGGTGCACTACATCCAGCAACACCCACGGCTGGGCACCAACTGCTCTCCAAGGGCCCCACTGTCTCAGCCGCACTCTGCGCCATTTCTCAGTGGACGCTACCCTCTGCGAGGTCTCTGGGAGCATGAAGCGGCATGGTGGTTGCCTCCTTCAGATTCAGCCCCCACCTCCCCAATTACCACAGCACTCCGTTATCCATCAAACAGAGCTTAGTCAAGAGATAAACATCACAGCCCATATTTGTCAAGTTTGCTCTGCATGGTTCTTTCTGCCGTTGGGATGAATTTTCACCAAGAGACGCTTCACCTCCCTGCAAAAAAAAAAAAAGACAATCTGGGCTGGCTAACCTAGTCATCTAGCAGCCGTGTCAGTGCGAGTCCCATCTGCAGTGGACATGAAGCTTCCATAGGCAAAGGCACATTTCCCCCGGCACCCAGCAGCAGGAAAGGTGGGCTGCTGGGCGGGCCCTTTGCATTCATTCAAAACGCACCCACATCCCTGATGCTCCCTCTCGGTGCTGGTTCCGCTTGTAGCTCAGGGCATGAGTGCTAAAGCTGAGTGGATTATTCTCGATGGAAAAAAAAACACAACATGAGGACGGTAGGAGAGATGATGGCTGGCTGTTGGGAAGTCCTTGCTGCCAGCACGTGGGACTGCTATCCTCAAAATCTCTCTGAGCTAGGGTGGGCAGGGCACCTGGCCTTCCCTTTCCTATGGGTTCCCCGTGGGCCACTCCTTACACGATAGCTGCCTCGGGAGATGATAAATGGGACCTTCCACCTGAGGAGCTCGGGACATTGAGTCCAGTGATCCAGACAAGTCTAGTCATTCAGATACACCACTTCTTAAGCAACACTGGCACCATGCGCATCCCAGCTGCAGGCAAAGTGAAACGGAAGAAACACCAGACAAAACTTCGCAAACAGACGCGACGATACACATCAGGCAGACGTCGCTGACAGAAGCCACGTCTTCTCCTGTGCAGCCCAGACGTTATTCTTTGCACTAGAAGCAGCCACTGCCCTGGGCATGTGGTTCCAGACCCAGCCTCATCCACTGTCTGGGTGAATTTAACTTTGCCCCTTTGGTTTATGGGCCCTTTAGTTCCTGCCTAGGTGAACACGGAAATGAGTTGATGGGGGTATAATCTTCTAATAAAGAAAGTACATAGGGGAACACATGTTGGCTCTATAAACCAACGATCTCCAAAGTGACTATTAAATGATTGTTTCCTATTTTTCCTTGACTGCTCCGTAGGGAAGCTATCAACAGCAGCAACTAGAGTGTGAGGGTGGAAATCAGACCTGAGGCAAAGCAAACTCCTTCTTCCCTTGCCTTTCTTGCCAATGACACGAAATTTATCGATGATATAATTGGAAAGTCTGGCTTTGAGCCAAGCGGTGCCTTCTGAGTGAGGGACAGGGGTGGAGGAACCATAAAATGTTAATTGCTCCACAGGCAACCTCAAGGCCACCTGCCCCCTGCTCTTATGTCGCATCCATCATCGCAGCCTCCAGCCGAAGCAAGCAAGGAGGCTTCCCTAACAGACGGGGAAGGGACACAGGACGTGGCCCTCCCTGGGTGTCTGCAGCCCCTGACTGCATGACGAACGCTCACAGCATGGGTCTGGAATGTTTTCCAAGGCTCTGGAAACTTTACTCCCCACTCTGAGAACCGAAGAGTGCCGACGAAGCAGTGGCCAGGACCACTAGGCCAATGGTAGTTGTCCTCATGGATGAGGACAATGACAGCACTGTCACTGCTGAACCCCTGGCCCACCGCTCCGCCCCTGATGCAGCACTATCAAGAGCCCTTCTCCTCTGTTCCTTGCACCCACAGACACACACAGGGAAGCACACTCGGACAGGCTCAGCCAGAGTCTTTGCGGCGCACCTACACGAGTAGATGGGAGCAAATACACACAGACGCACGCCCAGAGAGTCCCACACGGGTGTGCTGTGCCTTTTACTGAAATAACAAGGTTTGGACTCCAGTCACTGTTACTTCATCAGTTTCTGCCAGGCCTCGCTGTCCACTCCGGCCAGGACAGCCTCTCTGCTGGCCCTCTGTGCTTTTCCTCAATCAGAGCTGCCTATGCACTCACTCTGCGCATGCCTGCAACTAGCTTCCTTTAAGCATGGGCACTGTCTCAGTCTTAAAGCATACATCCACAAAGGGACTAATAGTCCTGGGAGAATTTTAAGAAGTGAAGCTTAACTTCCATCTACTGAGGGCTAGTGACCGGCTTCTCACAGAGAGTACAACAGAAGTGATTTTGTGTAACGGTGACATTAGGTTATAAAAAGACTACAGCTCTAGATGGGAAAGGCTCCCTCCCAATATGTCTATCTGCCCCTTATATGTATGTGTGTGTGTATACACTGTTTCGCTCACTCTCTTACACACACACACACACACACACACACACACACACCACTCACTCTGGGATAAGCATGCCATGCACAGTCCTATGCAAAGGGTTCTATGGTGGGTTCCTGCCAACAGGCACAGGAATGAGGGTGGAGGAAGAGTTTCTAGCCTCTGCGTCAAGTCTCAAAGCCTGTAGCCTGGGCTAATATCCCAAGCTACAACTAAGCAGCTCATTTGTTCCCAGATGCCTCATACAAAAGAACTGTGAGACAACCAGCATTTGTTGCTGTAAGCAGCGAAGTTTATGCTCACTGGGTAAGTGACACAGGCACCTCTGGCCTTCCCAGAAAGGGGAGACCCATCCTCATATGGGCAGCACACATAGTGCACACAGGTTTCCTTACTGGCATCTCTTAATTATTCTCACTGCCACCTTACGTGCAAGCTGGCATAAACTTGTCCCCTTCCCAATAAACCTCCTTGCCAAGTCTCATTGCTTCCAGCACCTAGAGTATTTGGAATTTTCAGATCGATCTTTGTTTTTAGTTCCATTTAGCTAAAAGCAAACTAATGAAAAGCAAACAGCAACAAAATCTCCAAAGACATGATGTACTTGTTTGGTATGAATATAAGCAGCTGCAAAATGACTTACAAAGCTACTGCACCACTCAAATAAAACATCTCATTGCTTTGTTCTTAGTCTCTGACTTTGAGCTACAAGATGAGAATTTTCCAGTCCACTGAAATGCAAGCTGACATTAAAAACATGTCAGCATGGTGACAGAGACAAAAGACTGGAATGTCTGAAAATTGAGTCCAACCCTCAGGAGAGAGCACCTTGCCTGTGTGGGCAAACTATTTGAAACATTTATGCAGGGATAAAATCCTACCACTACGAACACAGGAGGTCCCTTTTGGGTTATTCGGCAGGCGTAGGATTCTACTGAACAGAAGCTGATTTAATGTCACTGGACTTAGAGGCCGTGTTGGGGATTCTGAGGTTCTCGCTGTGGATTCTCTACTGTGACAATGGAGAGTGCAGTTTCTCCGGGCAGACATACATGGTGTTTTCTCACTCATTCCCTTTGCCTCCCTTGTCCCAGTCCAAACTCATGTCCCCATGTGGGTGTGAAGTCACACCGGTCTTTTCAGAAGAGTCAGGGACAGGTTTCATTGCTAGCAGCAGGTTTATCACAGTGGAACCAAGACCTGTTGCCCTTGGTTGTGGCAGGTGATACAAGGCCTTTAAGTTGAGTTTGAGCACTATCGTTTCTAACCTCTGAGAAATGTACAAGAAAATAAAACTGAAACTTCTGGAGATTTCACAGATAGCCCATAGCAAATAGCTCTGGCTGTAGGTACCGTCACTCTCTTCATTCTTGCTGCATTTTATTTCCCAATTTCCCTGCCTTCAACTGAACAGCTCATAGTTATGTGTATCCGCAGGAATCTAGGGTGCTGGGAATGGGACAGCATCAAAAACCTACCCATCATGGGAACCACGAGGCCCAAACCCCTTCTCACAACAGGGGTGTGCTGGGAACACAGCCCAGCTCCACGGTACCTGTCTCTGGTTTGAGGGAAACTGGGTTCACAGCTACCAAGGCGGAAGAGTCCTGTACAAAAAATAACATCATCTGAGGTAAGAAATGGCAGCGTAACTGCTACAGAAAAAAAAGTAAAAGTTAGAGACAAAAATAAGTCTGCTGGGTTTGCTTTTGAAATTACAGATAAGGAAATTTTAAAATACAGCCCATATGGGCTTCCTTCACTCAGCAATTCCACTGACTAAATGGATTTCTGAAGCAGTCAACTGGAAATGTAATCTCAAGACAGCAAGACCAGCCTCCATCACTCGATTGGTGATTTAGTGTTTCCACCCATGCTTATGCAGAAGAAGAATCCAACTGAAGACCGAAACCTGATGACACACAGGAGAAGAACAAGAAAACAACCTGGTCCCCATCAAAAATACCTTTTACTGTCCCTACCGCCATGAACTCTGGGGTCTAGGTGTGGCACTTTGACTCTCCTTACATACTCTTTACCTCCGGTTCATAACCTAAAAGAGGAGACACTAACTGGCCTCATAGGATAATTTTTAGAATTAAATAAAACAAACTAGAATAATTTCTAGCACACAGGAAGCACATAGTAAGTATTAGCGATTGCTGTTCTAACCCTACGTTGTCTCTGTGCAGATGAACACTGGAAACCCATGCGGCCACCAGGTGTCGCTAGCGAGCAAGGGCCCGCCCCTGGAATGAAGTCAGTGTTCACCAGAGGCCTGGCAAGCCCCTTTACTTGCCAGGGGAGATTTTAACAACAATGACAGGGTATTCCAAGCCCTGAGCAAAGATTCCCCTATTCTTCTCAGATGAGTACTGCTTGTGCACCTGTCTACCACTCTCCTGTTTTTCTGCCTCCTTTTCAGTAAGTCCAAACATTTGAGACGTCTTTCTGAACAGGTGGCCACAGCTTTTCCTTCAGGCCTCGAAGTATCTTCTGCTTCAGCTGGTATACATTCATTGTTTCTTTCCTCTCTCGAGGTCCTTCTTATCCTCTTCACTCCTTAGCTCTTGGAGAGTAGGATAGTCCCAAGAATCTATTACATGTCTTACTGGCATAACATTTGCCCAAAAATTGGGTATCTGTATAATTGTCAAAAAAAATTCACCTGAGGTACTTCAGAAATTCTAATATTCTGATAAAACAGTCTGTTTTCTAAGTATGTTGAAGGCAATTTGTCCCTGATCCTTAATAGCATTGCTCATTTCTGCTAAAAATGAAAAGGGAAGATTATCCAAAGTCTAAGGTGACTTTAAATTAGAATCATTATTAAATCTAATCCTCCTAGATTTACTAGAATTCAACAAGGGCCTTTACAGTGAAACTACCCAAAGGGCCATACTTGACATTAGCAAATGCAATTTATCACAGTTTCATTATTTTTCTAATGATATTTCACTATTTTTTTACTATCCTTATGATATATGAGGACCCTACCTAATTATGCCCAAGGTATACTTCAGACCTATCAGATGTTCTTATTAATGAATCCATCTTTCTCTGAAATGCCATCTGAACATGATCATGGTTGATTATGCCAGAATTTTCTAGCTAGTACTGGAAGAGACCTTTCCATATGCAAAGTGCTTTATATCCACTGCACCATAAAGCTTTCGCAACAAACTTTGAGTGAGGTAATATGCTAATGAGACACAGACAGCTTTCTGGAGGCTCAACACTTGTACAACTTTTGGTTTTCTTTTCAGTAATAATTCAATCTGAAAACCCAAAGGTATTTCAAGCAGAAAGGGATTTAATGCAGAGAATTAAGTGACAATAGTGTTGGGAGAGCTAAAGACACGATTCAGTGGTGAACTACCAGGCGTCACTGCCCCAGGCCAGAGCTTACATTTTTCTCACCATGGCCCTGCATTGCCACAGGTGGTCATGGGCCTCTGCACAGGCATGGCAGCTGGCTGCTTAATGCCCCCGCCACCAGGGCTGCATGAGGACACCCCTTTCTCTCAGCCTCCAGCGCCCCACTCCAGTCATCACACTCTACTGGGCTTTGAAAGCAGTCCTGTTAGGTCTTGTAGTTGCTGTCCAAACCTGAGTGTTACCACCTGGTTGGCACTGACGCACTGATGTAGCCTTGCAAATTCCCCAGTGAACACTAAAAGGGTAATTTCTTTGCCCAAAAGATGACTGGTTTTTAGGGCTTGCGAGTTTGTCACCTTTTATTATTTTTCAAGAATTTCATTGCATTTCCTCACACACGGCCTGCTGATTTGCAAAGTGTCACTTTTAGTGACTCCTATCGGCATTAGGCAGAGTAAAGGCATGTGCAGAGACGCAGTGCTGGCATGCGTAGAGGAAGAAACAAAGGTGTCATCCCAAGACCTGCTCCCAGTTATCCCCTAGGTAGGCCAGAACTGTGCTTTTTGGTAGGGCTTCCGTGTGTAAATGTGGCTAAAAATATGAATGACCTGTTTGTCTTCACACATCTGAGAATAACAGCAAGAGAAACCCTGTGGAGCAGGTTAAACGCTTAGCTGTCAAATCAAATGGCTCTGAGTTTGAATCCCTACTTCTCAGGTTCATAATCTGAGGTCTTCTCAAGTATTCCATTTTTAGTAATAAGTGAGAATAAAAAACATGAGATGACCAGCACATATAACGGTATCATTAGCTCAAAGAGACTAGTCTACTGAAGGTCCTAAGATGGGATGGTCCAGAGTGAGGTTTAAGGCCCAGATTTCTGGATATTTCTTTTTTTTTTTTAAGATTTATTTATTTATGCTTACAGAACTGGGGTTCAGGCCAGAGGTGCAGAGGCAGTGAGAGGATTCACCAGAGACAGAGTGGTGAGCAGAACAGGCAGACATACTGAAATACACTGCTGAGGGGAGCAGCAGGCAGGTCAGGAGGGGTCTGCGCACCATGTAGGTCAACGCCCTGGTGATGGATCGAACTCATGCTGCAGTGGCTTCGGAGAGCTTCATAATGTAGTACTTTAACCCATTGTGCCACAAGGAAGGGCCCGATTTCTGGCTCTTTCTACAGAGCTTTGCTCAAAGAACTGCTATGTGACAACTTCTTTCCTTTAGGACTTGGCTGGGCAGCTGGTTAAATGCTTGGCTCCTTTCTGGTCTGTGCCTCCAGAAGGGAAAGTATGAAAGCAGCATGCTTATGTAACGAGAGAAGCCACCATGACAAGACTTGTACCTTCCATCACCAGAAAAGTGAAAGAATACTGGACCAGCCGAAGACAAATGTCAAGGGAGCTTTTAATCTTGTACCTGTTAGTAATCAGATTTCTGGACACTAAGCTCCCTCTGATATATTGGCTGTTCTTTATTCACATCTCTGTGATCCATTTGTAGCACAAGCTCAGCCAAGGCTTCTATTCAGATCATAATCATCTGTGGCAAACTCATTTTCAGGTGATTCTGAAAGATGACATGTTTCCAAGCTGTCCCGTCACTCACACAGGGTTGGCTGACACCGCCCACTTGGCTGAACAGACCCGCAGGAGAGCACGGCTGACATAGCCCAGCTCCTCAGAAACACACAGCACAGTGAAGAGCTGGTATGCACCCCAGAAATCCAAAATCCTGGGGGAGCAAGTGGCAGGTAGTCTGATCTTAATGGAAGAGGCAGTCAGGGGGAAGCTGCCAAGAGGAGTCACTTAAACTGAGGAGTCCTTCCAACAGATGAAGAACAGAACAAAGAGATGTCGGATGAAAAGAAATGGCCCATTCCACAGACCCACAGTGGGGGAAAAGAAGTGAATTTGCAACCAAGAAAAAAAAAAAAAAAACTGAGGGCCTCCTGTTGGCGCAAGGGATTAAGCCCTAGCACTATGAAGCTAGCAGCAGCAGGCACTGCAGCATGAGTTCTACCCCCGACAGGGAGGTGACCACATGGCGTGGCAGACCTCTCCTGACCCGCCCGCTGCTCCCCTCAGCAGTGTATTTCGTCGATCTGCCTGTTCTGCTCCCCACTCTGTCTCTGGTGAATCCTCTCACTGCCTCTGCGCCTCTGGCCTGTACCTCCAGTTCTGTATGCATAAATAAATCTTTAAAAAAAAAATCTGAAAAAAAAAATTTTTCCCAGCGCTGACGCCAAGGTTGTTTCACTTATATGTGGAATGAAGAGTAACAAACCAAAGGAACGGACAAGACTAAGCCAAAACACAACCCAGAAATCTGACTGTAGAACTGAGAGTAGCAGGGAGGGAGCAAACATGGAGGCAGCGCAGGGGCTAGGCTCCGGGGCTATGGGCGCTCTGGTGTGGTTGCTGTGGTAACGCCTGATGGGCGAGCCTATTCCCCTTGGTCAGTGTTGTAGGTCAGTGTTGTAGGCCAAGGGCACCTCAATTTACCATTGTTAAGAAAGAGAGATTAAATTCATCAACCACATTCTTCTTTTGTTTTTTAATCCCCTTTTCTCTCCTCTCCAAATCTTCCTGAGCCTCCACCTCAGGGGGCACCCTGGCACTCAGCTCCCTTTTTAAGATTTCCCTGGCACACTCCATACAAGTGATCTCCTTTCTACTCTCTTCCCTGAACATACAACACTATTTCCCTACAGAAATGGGTGCAGACACCAGGCTCCTGGGATACCTAGTAAAGGGCCCTGAGGCCCCAGCCCAGGCTTCCTCCCTGTCCAGAAAGGAGCAGAGGAGCTCTTTGCTCATGGGACCACTTTTCCTGTAAGAAAGTCTCAAACACATCACTGCAACTGCTCTAGAAAGGGCTGGGAGGAGGATGGCGTGTGTAGAGGGAAGTGAGTAGGCACAGAGGTGGGTGCTCAGCTCAAGAGCAAAGCAGACAGCTGGTCACTGGAACCAGAGCAGGTTTGGTCCTGCTGACTTGGCGTTAGTCTCTGTCCAGACCCAGAAAAACACTAATGGAAGGAGACCAAGGCTTACCTTAAAGGCAGCAGCAATCCAAGGGCAGCAGCAATCCAACCCACAAGCTCATGAACTTAAAAACAAAGTGAAATGTACAAAGGAGGTCTGTGGTGCTCTCTTTTTTGACCTACTTAAGATAAGTAACTTCCTCAAGGGGAGAGAGGAAAAGGGAGCTGGGCCTGCCAGGATCGTTCTTGGCTGCCCCCAGTGTGGGCTCATTCTGTGCCCAGAGGAGTGTGGCCGCTCACCGGAGCAAGGACCAGCAACATACTGGCTAATGGAGTGGTGAGCAAGAGCACACAGAGGCTTCTGTGTTACAATTCATATTTCTACCTCAGGGCCCTCGCCCCTGAGCTTAGGGGACGTCAGGTAAATCATGCAGCTGCACAGACTAATATGGAGCAGATTCCCTGGGCTTCACCCACTGACTAACATGGGGTTCAGAACGAGTTATTTCACTCCTCTCCGCCTCGGTTCCTACGTCTAGAAAACAAAGACAGCATAACCTAACGTCACAAGGCTGTGAAAAACAGCCAACTAAAACCAAGTAAGACCTGCAAAGCACTTAGCAGCATGCCTAGTATAAGGTGAGCATTATGTGTCACCTAAGTCACTCAGTTTTCAGCACCGTTTCATTTGTATTTACTTGGTGCCAATCATGTCCTCACAAAGTTCTACAGACAGGCAGTTGACAACTCCCCCTGGTTTATAGCTGGGAAGGAGGACTGGGAGGAAGGACTGGTCCACATCACCCAGGTGATAAACAGTAAGTTCATGAGCTTCTGAGTTTCAGAGCCAATGCTCTAGGCAATTTTGCCATCTAGACTCCCCACACCAAGCTTTAGCCAACTCTCCCTTCCAGAGATGACCTGCTTCTTCCCCAAGTCGCTCAGAATTCTGGGCCAGTCTAGAAGAACCCTGGGGGCTATTGTTAGTCTAGGGAGAGGATGATCCATGCAGTGAGCAGCTTCCCCTGGCCCCGGGCAGGTGAAGTTACAGACTAAAGCGGCCCTTGATGAACCCCCACCCCCAGATCCACCATGCCAAGTGGCAGGCAGCAATGTCATTTCTTTCTTTTCTTTTTTTGTTAAAAATTTATTTATTTATGCATACTATAACTGGGGTACAGGTCAGAGGGGATGAGAGGATTCACTAGAGACAGAGTGGGAGCAGAGCAGGCAGATGGACTGAAATACCCTGCTGAAGGGAGCAGTCGGCAGGTCAGGAGAGGTCTGCTGCGCCATATGGGTCACCTCCCAGGCTGGGGATCAAACTCATGCTGCAATGGCTGCAGATTGATCACAGTGCTGCACTTTAACCCACTGCACCACCAGGGAGGCCCAGCAGTGTCATTTCTGCTGAGGGAGTGTGCTCCCTCCCAGCTCCCTGCCTATTACCCAGGAGAGGGGGGTGTCTCTTGGTAAAATACAATTCATTGCCAAGTGTCCGAGAGAAACTCAACTCCCCATCTAGTCAGCCCTCCCTCCCCGGGGAAGGACAACACCTTTGGTTCTCGGTGCGGCGGAGTGGAGAGGTTCAGGTGGGATAAGGGACAAGATGACTGTAGACTGACATGACAAGGAGGCTGGTCACTGCCGTTCACATGGAAATGGGAGCAGACATGTGCTGAAGGAGGCACAGGGCACAGCTCTTCTGAGCAACTCACACTCACACACACTCATGCCAGGCATAGTCGTGTTCTGAGCAGTGATGAGCAGCATGTTGACACTGGTCCTGCTTCTACCCTAGGTTTGTGTCATGACCCTCGATGAGGGCACCTTGACAAACTCGCCTGAAGGCAAACTTCTCAGGGAAGGTCCTGGTTGTTAAATGAAGCCTATCTATAGTCCTCACAATAACCCTAAATGATATTAACAACCCCATCTTACAAATGGGTGACTCAGACCCAGAAAGGGGAAAGCACTTTGTCCTGAGCAAGCTGCCCAGGAGGGCCTTGGCGTGCTCACAGAACAAAGCGGCGTGTGAAAGAGCAGAGGGTGCAGGCTGTCCTGGCGACACTCCTCCTAGGTCAGCAAGGGATAGCGGCCCCCAGCTATTGGGTAACACAGCAGGGGACAGGCCCAGGTCACCTGACTTCAGTCCATATGTGTCTCTTTCCCCTGCTCCAGGAGACTGTCTCTGAGACACTCACAGGCCAATGCCCCTGGGTTCTGCGGGTGCAACTTCTAAGCAGCGTGATGTTTTTCGGCCCCATGTCTTCCTGACCAATTTGAAGCTGCCCAAGGTTTACAGCACCTCTGACCAAAGCCTAGAGTGTCCAGTGAAAGGTCTGGGAGGTAATCTACATAAACAAAGTAAGTAAGGCTGTTCCAAGGAGAGAACAGGTTTGTGTTCTCACTTGGGGACATGAGGCCTGCTTTGCAAGCTGAGCTAGTCTGTGCCACGCTTGCCTCTTTCTCAGTAATTCTGACTACAGCCAGATGGCCTCACCAGCGTGTCTATCCCTTGCTGACCTAGGAGGAGTGTCGCCAGGACAGCTTGCACCCTCTGCTCTTTCACACGCCGCTTTGGTCTGTGAGCACGCCAAGGGCCTCCTGGGCAGCTTGCTCAGGACAAGTGGCCCTCTCTGCCTGCTACACGTGCAACCGGTGGTCCTGCTCACCCCACACTGCGTCCACGGCTGGTGGGCCTGAATGCCTGCCTGTCATTCCTTTGAATAGGAGGGGACCATGAGTACATGCAAACTATCTACAGAAATAAGCTCTCAGCATCAAGAAGCAAGGTTGCACTGGGGCTTAGCCGTCTGCTCTCTCCTGGAGCTGACCTCCCAGCACTGTGTCCACTCTCCAAGGAAGCCCCAAGCTGGATGGTTTATAGCAAAAACTTTGAGACTATGAAAAAAATCGAGTTCTGATTCTAGTCCAGCTATGGGCTTACTGTGTGATCTCAAAAATGCTTAGTTCTCTTAACTTTGGTTTCTTCACCCATAAAGTAAATATTAACAATGATATCTACATCACCAAGATATCAAAATTGTTATCAAATTTGATGCACAGTAGTAGAAGAATTTGATGTACCAAAGCAGTTAGAATTCAAAATTTAGAAACTACCCATTCCACTTCAATTAGTAGCCCACGATGCCCATTCTTTCATAGGCTGTGGACTCGATCACTCACTAGCCCCAAGCCCTCGACCTCTGGGGTGCGCAGATACCTCAGTTTCAGAGCAGCCACAACAGAACCCCTTCTCCCTCAAATCAGTTTAACATTATAATCCCTTCATAGCCTAGCCCACTTCTACCCCTGACAAGTCGCTTTAACTCACACCAAAGTACTGGTTATATATATATTTTTTAAATATTTATTTATTTATGCATACAGAAGTGGGGTACAGGCCAAAGATGCGGAGGGTGAAAGGATTCACCAGAGACAGAGTGGGGAGAAGAACAGGCAGATTGATGAAGTCCACTGCTGAGGGGAGCAGCGGGTGGGTCAGGAGAGGTCTGCTGCGCCATGGGTCACCTCCGGGGTGGGGCTCGAATTCATGCTGAAGTGGCTTTAGCTTCTTAGTGCTGTGCTTTAACCCAGTGCACCACCAGGGAGGACCTGGTTATATTTTTTTAACTGATATGTTTCATGCTTCTAGGTATTTGAATGACCTTTCCTCTATCCTTGCCTAGTCCCATGGGCTGACTCACACTGTTGCCTTCCATTCAGCTATCACTCTTCCTGAAAGCCTCCCTGACATCCTCTCCAGCCCCATATGGGTGCTTTCCTGGGCTACCATCAACACTGTTCTCCCACCGTGGCCAGTGTCACACACAATCAGATTGGCCTCTGAGGCAGGTAAGTAGCTCAGTCCACAATCTAAATTGTGCACTAAAATATGTCTTTCCAGCCTTGCTCCAAAAACGAACTTAATTTCCACTTGCATTCCCAAATCATAATCTCAGTCACTTCAGACAAAATTAAGATTCTTTTTCAGCCCAAGCCCCCATCCCACACTTTTCCCCAGTGTGAGAAGGCTCTGCAGGCCTCTGGCGTTGCCAAAGCATCAGTGGTGTGGGACAGAGCGATGGGTCCTCAGCTCAGGCAACTCAGGGCAACTGTTTGTGTGTAGCCGCCACGGCCCCACCACGCTCTGGTTCCAGTCGACAGGGCTCCTGGCTCTGCCCCATGTGCTGCCCCTCCAAGTTCAGCACTACTGAACTGCCCTGTGTCTCCTTGGGCTCATGGGAATCATTTCCTGTTTTCCAGGTAATGTCCATATCCGAGACACTGCACACAGCCATCCCCAGTGCCTGAGGAATCACGGTAAGCTGACGAGACACAGGGGTCTCCGTCTACCTTCCCAGACACATTTGAGCAGATGACCCCCAGCTGGCTGTCTCCAAGACTGCCTCAGTATACTGTTATCTCTTCACTCAGCCCCCGGGGTCTCCCGGGACTCCTAAAGGAACACCCAGGGGTCGTGTCTATTGCATTCCCTCCTCTTCCTCCCTCAGCTCAGAATAGTTTTCTCTTTTATGGTACAGAGGGAAAAAATCAAATTCTAATTATTCTTACATTCACTACCTATAGCCTGACTCCCTTCAAGGCAAAGTTTTTGGAACCCCAAGTCCTTAAGCTTTTGGAGTAAAATATATATATATTTTCGCATTCTGTGGTAGATGCTGACAGTGGAGAAGCAGACACATATGTGTAGGTGCAAGATGGATACAGGAAGTCTCTCTTCCTCTCAGTTTCACACTAAGCGTATAACTGTGCTTAAAAAATAAAGAGCTAAGAATTAACAAAGTAAAACACTAACATGTAAGATTAGGGGAAATTTTTCTAAAGCATTAAAACAGAGTAAGATATCTGCATTTATCTACTGAAACCTATTCTGTGGATACAGGGTTATACATAATGAACCAAAATAAATTACTAGGTTTTTAAGCATTCAATTTTTTTTCTTACAAACTACTGCTTATGCTGTCAGTTTTCAAACACCTTTTATAACTTAAAAGGCACAACTTGCATTATATCTACTGTAACAACCCTTCTCTGAGGCAAAGAATGCCTCAAGGTGTATACTTTGAATAGGCAATGTGCAAAATGAGCTAAAACAATCAACCCAACACAACTAGGAGCAACTCTGTAGTAAGCAGTGGAAATAGCATCTATCACCTTTTAACGTGACTGAATCCCCACCACACTGCACTCTCCATAGTGACTATTCTGGTCTTCGCTAACCATGTGCTCAGGAAAGACGAATGAATGACTAGACAATATTGGTTATTTTCTATTCACAGTGTTTATAATTTCAAGAAATAAACAATGCAATGGATATGAAAGAGTCTGTATTCCCATACTGGAATGGCAAAGCTCACAGAAAGGATAATCTTGATTCTTCGCCATAGCTTCTCCCCCCTGCCCCCAGCATTCACTAAGCAGTTACTAGGAATCAGATGTTATCAGATATTTCACACATGCTGTATCTCAATTAATTGCACCTTAGAAATGATAATGTAGAATATTTTATGGAACAAAACTCTTAGCATTTAGAGCTCAGTTTTCTCACTAGGAAATGGAAGAACTCTCTATCCCCCGAAAGAAGACACCACACTCAGATAAAGAGAGATGGGGTCACAGGAAGTTATAGAAACTGGGCATCTTTCCTGTTATCTGTGCATTGACCACAATAGGTCTGCAAGTGAAAAACCTGGGAACACATTTATCATTTCATTTCATGCTTTGTATTATCAGCTATTACACTGACATAAATTCATGGAAGTTAATATGGGCAACCTGGTAATAATTTCAGGAAGGCTCTTGGAAATCGTATATTGCATTTGCCCTGAGGCTCATCATTTGACTTTCAATCAACACAGCTGAAATACGTGCAATGAAAATTTTACAGCAAAAGGGAAATGTGTGTGCCAAGAGGTAACCTCTCTTATGAACTAATTATTTGCTTTTAAAAGGAAAACACTGCAATGTAAATCACAGATGCATTGTTCCTCAGATTATGGACAGAGTATGGAGATGACCAGGCTCTGTGAAATCAGAGTCATTTATTCAGATTCATCCTGAGCTTCTTACTGACCAGCTGTATAGCCAAATTGGAAACTGGAAGGAGTTTCAAGTTTGGTGCAAAGGAATAACCGTTAGGCCGAGACAAAAGACGAGCTCAGCCAGGACTCTCCTTCTTCACCTGTTAAGTCACCTCAGCCCCTGACCCAGATTTCTCATCGCTCTCCCAGGGGTCATAATATAGAACCTGCCTATCACACATGGTTGCCATGAGGACCAAACCAATCAATCCATGTGGAAGAGCTTTGCGCACTGTAAAGCGCCTGTGAAAACAGAGGCAGAAACCTACCTACCAAGCTGATGCTTCTGGTCCCTCATGCAGGGGCAGCAAGGACAACATCTGGCACTTCTGTGGCAGGCACGTAGGCACTCATCGCACAGGCACTGTTCTAAGTGATTACCAAATGAGCTCACTTAATTCTCAAACTACCCAAGGGGGCAGGTTCTGTTATTATTATCATTTATAGATAAGGAAATTAAATCAAATAGAAGCTGAGTCACTTGCCTAAGACAGTAAGCTGTAAAGAAGCTGGGATTCTAACCCAGGCCGCCTGACTCAAGAATCTTTGTTCCTAATGCCCTGGCGAGGCTGTCTTCTAGTCTGCCCCCCCAATCTTCCCTATGTTTGGAACCCACTGAAAGGGCCATACTTCTTTGGGCTATAAAATAGTTACAGGAAGTAACTATTTTATATTTAATATTTTATATTTTATATTCCCCTACAGCAGACCCTGCCTTGGGAGCTGGTGCCTCTTCCCCATGCAGAGATGTGCTTACCTATCCTACAGCAATGGAGCTTTTGGCCACTAGTCCTTCTGCCCTCTGAGGTCATGCAGAGCAAAGTAAATCCCCTCCACTTGGAAGCAGTTCAAATACTGCAGCTAATCCTTAAATCCACTGTGAGCCTTTTCAAAAAACTAAACAGCCCAGCCCTTTCAACATTTTAACATATAGAACATCCCCAGGACTTTCCCAGATGCTTACCACCCTCTTCTGCTTTCCTCTGATTTTGTCCCCCAGAAATGGGCTGTCTACAGTGAGACATATAACCATTGGGCTCTCTGCCCAGGACTATACTCTACACACTAACGCATAGCTGTAACTTGTGCTTCACCGTCACTCACTGCTCTATCCGCCTGAACTCAGCTTCGTCCAGCCTGATGCCGAAGCTCCAAAGATATGGAAACTCTTTCTGGAGCTTAACTTTCCTAAAGGAAGAAAACTCACCAGCCCCCGTTTGCCAGAGACGCATTATGTTGTTCCTAGATTACTCACTCTCCACCCTCCTCCCTTTTCAGCTCCTCTAATCATTTATGCTTGTGAACACACACGTGATGGCCAGTGGCACGTCCACTTACATTTGTGGGGATGGATGTACTCAGTAACTGGCACGCCTGAAGGGGGAGGGGGGGTACGGGGCAGGAAACAAGAACTGCTCAGTAGTTCTGGAAAAGGTACAGCTTCAATATTTCTTTAAAGCTGGGAATTTTCAGAGATCTGCTTTATTCAGGCATTCTGTCTCCTGAGACAAATGTCACAATCCTACCTTTAGGTATCAGATATTCAACAGTACCTGGTGAATTTACTTGAAGGCCCACATACGTCTGTGACCACACACGATGACCTATGAAGCATCAAGTGCCTGCTGCAAGGAAGGCAGCAGATAGGCGCAGTTCCCTTGCGGTGTGGGTTCTAATATTTATGTTTTTATCTTGCAATGCGTGAATAGAGCGACAAATCAGATAATTTTCAAGAAAATATCAATGAAAAGAAATCATTTGTAGATGTGTTGCTGGCTTTAGAGAAACGTTCAGTACCAAATGGTTTATTTTAGTAATAATTTTCTTAAGTGAAGGGTTTTCTTTTGTTTTCTTTGGGTCCAGGATACTTTTTTGCAATCACCTGTTTGACGCTCAGTCACGAACAGATTAGAGTTATCATTACGCTAATCTATACTGACAGCGAGCCAGCAACAATTATAAATCCTGTTTGACCTTTAACAAAACTACGTTCCTCTCCCTTTTTTTTTTTTCTAAAGATTTATTTATTTATTCATATGGAACTGGGGTACAGGCCAGAGATGTGGAGGGTGAGAGGATTCACCAGAGACAGAGAGAGGAGCAGAACAGGCAGATCGACGAAGTACACTGCTGAGGGGAGCAGCGGGCGGGTCAGGAGAGGTCTGGCTCGCCATGTGGTCACCTCCGGGGCAGGCGGGGATCGAACTCATGCGGAAGTGGCTTTAGCTTCTCAGTGCTGTGCTTTAACCCGCTGCGCCACCAGGGAGGGCCACGTTCCTCTCCCTTTACATGCTGCACCACTTATCTATTGCTGCCTCACATGCCACCCCAAAGCTCAGTGGCTCAAAACAGCAGGGACTATGTGGTCCGCGGCTCTGCGGGTGGGGCGGGCTCAATGTGTGGGCAGTTTCTCCCCAGGGAGCAGCAGGGACAGCACCCGACTCAGCGCGGACTGGAAGCCTCCTCTGCACATCCGGAAGTGTGGAGCAGGCAGGGGCCTTGGCTCTCTCCCGAAAGTGTCCCCAACCTGGCAGCCCCTCTAACACAAGAGGACCTGGGTTTCTTTACATGGTGGCTGCATTTCTAAGAATGAAAGCAGAAACTACAAGGTCACTTAGAAGCCAAGTTGCAAATTTCCAGAACTTCAAAATTTCGACTACATTCTCTTTGTCAAAGCAAATCACAAGATGAGTCCAGATTCAAGGGGTGGGGAATACACTCCACCTCTCAGCAGGTGAAACAGAGAAGTCATGGTGCAGCGGGACAGAGATGCGTTGGGGTGGGGTGGTGGGGGAGATTTACTTGCTGTTTTACATGATGGCTCTCCAAATGGATGGGATGATGTCACTCCCACAACAGAAAGTGGGAGTCCCCTGTCAGTCTGGGTGAGAGGTGCCACAGAGCATGAGTGTGCCCACGATGAGAACTGATATAACTGAAGAAGGTTCTCCTAGAGGCACAGCTGAAGTCCAGTGGGCAGGATTTGGTGAGAAATAGAGATTACTAGGAGACCTGGATCCAAAGCCCAGCTGTGCCACTTGCCAGCCCTGGGCAAGTTCTCAACTTCTACGAGCCATTTCCCTCAAGGACAAAATGGAATCATTCCTAGCAGGGTCCACACAAAGGCTTCTGTGAGCAGTGCTTCAGGTAAAGTGCTCAGCATAGGACCTGACAGAGCGAGTGTGTACCAACAGTACACATCTCATCACCACCCCCAGATTTCTTTACTCGAATGAAAATATTCCTCCTATCTCCACAAGTCTGGTGCTGGAAGACAGGCTGGGTTTTCTCTTGGCTGGAGAGCAACAGTGAGATTCAAAATAGTAAACAAATGGATGGCTCTGGACCAGCCAAGCAGAACTGAAATGGGTGCTGGGGTGAGCAGGGTGCGAGAACCCCTGCTGTACTGAGCTTTGCATCCTTCATTTGCTGGATTTGGGGACACCTAAGAAATCCCCTGGGACCCGCCAAGGCAAGTGGGGGAGGGGGGCAGCGAAGGGCTTGGAGCTGTGTTTACCAAGAAACACAGAAACAGTTCACCGTTATAGCCCCAAGTATGAGGTCCACATGCAAACCAGATAGAACCATCGCCCCCTCTAGGTAAGAAGTGCCAAGGCCTCTCTTCTGCAGGTAATTTGATTGCAGGTAATTGGACAGGAAGAGAGGAGCTGAAATCTTGTTCCTTCTGGCTGAGTGGAGCTGAAAATGCATCTACTACACAGCAATGATTCAAAACAGGGAATAAAAATATAATCCTGCCGCAATCAACGACCTGGGAGCCAGCAATGGGTGACACAACACAGCCACTTGAGTGGAAATGGGCATCAGAAAGGAAGTTGAGGTGCTCCCCGAGGCCCTAGGATGGACAGTGACTAGTACGGACGCTCAGCTACACGTACCAGAAGCCAGGTCAAGACTGAGTAAGTGGAAGGTGGGCAGTTTCCTCGGGGAATGTTCACCCACCGCTGCCAAGCCCAAAGGCATGTGCTCGTGCTGTGGCAGGGCTGAAACAGTGTGACTCCCTTTGCTTTGGAGCAGCTCACATGCAGAGCACAAAGGAGCCCAATGCCCAGGGCTGAAGTGGGGCTATTAAATTGAGGCCCCTGGCTGTGATGAGAAGCAGGAGCTTGGGGCGGGACCCCCAGAGCAACAGATTGGGCACAACAGGTTTGTCCCAACAGGAATGCGGTTAAGTGTGACCCAGCCTGAGCTCACTTAGGACTTTGAGGCTTGAGCTGCCCACTGCCCGGAGAGCTTTGCCAGGGCATCGCCCACTGGTCGGGGGTAACGTCTCCTAAGGCTACCAACTGAGGTCCTATCTCACAAGCCTATCAGTCATGACCCTCCCCAAATCGATTCCAATTTACTTTACTAGCATCAACCCTCCAAAGTGAAACTGCGTGGGATGGAAAGTAGAGTAACAGCGTACATCATAGAAAAAGAGGAGAGGAAAGTGAATAAATGTGTGAAGTACTTTTAACAGAGCCTGATCGCACTCTGTCCTTGGTGAGTGAGGTGAGAAGGCACCATTTCCTCATCCCCTAAAACTTCTTCTTAGGCTAGCAGAGCCCTGATTTCCTCATAAAGTTTTATGAGATGTAGTTCAGATTATGACTATTATGTACTCAGTTTAGTGTTGGACAAGAAGTGTGTGTTCAGTAAATGTTCTTTTTAATTGCCTTTTTGTCGGTGTAACATGATGACGTTTGATATCCAGTCTCAAAAAAATATATTTTCCTGTAAAACCAGTCTGTCCGGTGAACATGAACATGGGTGCACGCTGTCCTTCCCAGACTTTCACCCGCCCACCGGCCAGTGCACCCTGCCATGGCGAAAGCCCTGCCATGCCTTAAGCCCCTCGTCAGCTTCCACACCCTCTATAAACTCTTCCCTGACAACTCCGCCTTCCTCCTCTGAGCCCCTAGAGCTCTGATTGTCAGAACAATTCACTTGGCAATTAATCATCCTGTGCCTCGTCACAGCTCCCTATTACAGTTCAAACAATTTTGCCCAACTCTCTCTGAACCGTCTCATCACCTGTGTCCCCAGCTAGCACAGAATCTGGTACCTAGGAGGTGTATCTGTTTAAAGAATCACAAACGATATGGTAGTGGCTTGAAGATTTATCAGCAATGTGTCTATGGAAGGTCCTCGGATAATGATAAAAGCTGCAGAAAAAGAAGATTTGTTTATCAATTAGTAAAAATGTCTAGTCCAAAGTGTCTGTGTAGGCACCATCTGAGCAGGTAGCTCATGCCCATGTGCTGCCATTTGCCAGGCTGCTCGCCAGCCTACGGGGTCCCTATAATAAACAGAGCAGGAACCCATGGGGATTACAATTGAGATGGAAAAAAATGTACAAAATGATGTAAAAATAAACTTTTGTAAAAAAAAAAAAAGAAAGAAAAAAGAAATGAACAGTTTTATAAAGTTAAAAAAAAATAAAATAAAATAAACAGAGCAGGGGCCAGGGATCGTTGGCCAAGGAGCCATGGAGCCTTGGGGCTGATTTCATGGTCCTTTTGAAGCTGAGATGAGAAAAATATATATTGTTCTAAACTAGGTGCCCTTCTTCCCTCCCCTGAGACTCTGCTCCTTGAACAAGCAGGCCCTGAGCACTAGGACAGTCCAGAAAAGGACACAGCACCAAGGTGAATGAGTTGCAAACCCTGAATTGAAGGCGCTCAGTACGACAAGTTTGCTATGAACAGCGGGTTCTTCCTCAGCTGGTTCCGAGAACCAGAACTCACCCACAAGTGCCAAATGCCAGTTGGGCTCAGAGGCTGATTCACATGGACCACTACCCTGTAACCGTCCCTTTCACCAGCGAACCTTTTGCCATCTCCAAGACTCACACCAATCCCAACTCCTTCTGGAGCTTTATCTGGATTTCCCAAACACAGGTAACACTCCCCTGTCCTGATCCTGCAGCCCTTTGCTCACCACCCAGAGCGTCCAAACTGTTGCACAAAACATACTGCATCAATGCTACCAAAATCCCACCAAGGTTTGCTTCAAATTTTATAAGATGCCTGGGAAGATGTAAGCCTGGGACTGCTGCCAAAAAGTCTGATTCCATACATTTATGGCCATCAAAACAGTGATCAACACCATAAATGTGTTAATAGTAAATAGTATTAATATAAAGAAAAAAAATCAACCTCTCTCAACAAAAGGCTACTTTAAAAAATGTCTTATTGAAGTAACCTTGGCTTATAATATTACCTATGCTTTAGGAATACAGTACAATAAATTAGCCTCTGTTTACACTGCATTACATTCACCACCAAAAGTCTAGGTTTATCCGTCACCACACAGATGACCCCTTTTACCTGATTTATTCTTCCCTCTGGCAACCACTATTTTGTTCTCACAGTCTAAGCATTTGTTTTTGTTTTGTTTGTTCACTTGAAAACTAAAGTCTACTTTTAAAATCTGTTTTAAGTGTGCAAGATATGTTTGAAGCTGGGTGCCGCTACTGAAAGAAAAAAAAAAAAAACAGTTTGAGCTGCAAAAAATGGAGCTTCCATATGACCCAGCAATCCCATTCCTAGGAA
Source organism: Condylura cristata (assembly GCF_000260355.1). NCBI lineage: Eukaryota > Metazoa > Chordata > Mammalia > Eulipotyphla > Talpidae > Condylura > Condylura cristata. Next base: position 26,915,413 of record NW_004567122.1, on the reverse strand, counting down.
TCTACCCAAAAGACACATAAACACTTTTTCAAAAAGACACCTGTGCCCCCATTTTTATCGCTGCTTTATTTACCATTGGGAAAACATGGAAACAACCCAAATGCTCAAAAGAAGATGACTAGGTTAAAAAGATGTGGTACATATACACAATGGAATATTACTCAGCAACCAAAAAAATTAACATATGTCTTTTGCAGCAACATGGATGGAGCTGGAAAAGATCATGCTTAGCGAAATAAGCCAGAAAGAAAAGGAAAAATACTGGATGGTTTCACTCATCGCAGAAGTATAAAGGACCAGGCAAGAAAATAATAATGAACAACTATATACCAGAGACATTTTACAGGGATGGAGTGGGGATGGGATAAAAAATGGTGAGGAGAGGGAAATGCACTGGACTATGGTGATGGCACACAGGTGTTTTGGTGATGGGAAGCCACGGGGATTACAACTGAGATGGAAAAAGGCACAAAAGTGATGTAAAAATAAACTATTATTTAAAAAAACAAAAGTTTGAAAAAGATTGTTTTTGGTCCTACACCTGATAATCTGTCCTTAATGTCTATTAAAGAATTGTTATGGGTACTTTGGTGGTGGGTATTTTATGCTAATGAAAATCTGAGGAGATGATCCTGAACCTCTAAATCATATACAGTGTTATAAAGCCAAACTGTCTCAATACAAATAAATAAAAAATGGAAGCAAATAATACAATTTAAAAATAAATGCAATTAAAGAACATTTCCTGGTGTTGTTGTCTTAAAACTCAACATGATGACCAAACATAAATTATTAATGGTATGGGGTTTTAATGTTCTGAAAATTGGGTTCAGTTCCAAGAGCATCAAGTCATGGAAGATGAGGGCTCTGTTTTTCTGCAAGAGGAGTTCCACCTCTTCTAGTCTTCTTCTAATTTGAGAAACTAGACCTGTTCACGTCAGTGCTAGATGCAAAGATGCTGGAAAAGGTACTGATTTCATTTTCTAAGCTCTCACAGAGATGAGGCCCATCTGCTGTGCTCCCCTACTCCATTCTAACACTAGTAAAATCAGGAATCCTAACCACCTCCCCTAGCTGGGCCAGCTCTCTGTGAGTTGGGCTTCCAGATATCCCCCATAGAGGCAAGGGTTCCAGACAGCACTGTTTTGCCAGGTTTGCGGAATCCCCTCTAAGGATCACTGGGTAGTAAGCAGAGTTCTTTCAAGCACGATAGGTAGCCATGTTCTGCTGTCCGATATGTTTCAAGTCATTCAACACCAGAAATAGTTTAAGAGTTAAAATACTCAAGGATAGCTTAGTACTAAGGATAGGTATTTTCAAAGTAGACTAGTATTTACTCCTGGTTTCTAGAAATTTATCGTGGAAAAGTGACTTAATGTCTTTCAATTTCAGTTTCTTTGTTATTTTAATAAAGATATTAGGCTCTCCCTGGTGGCACAGTGGATTAAAGCACAGCACTAAGAAGCTAAAGCCACTTCCCCATGAGTTCGATCCCCGCCCTGGAGGTGATCCACATTCTGCTGCAGACCTCTCCTGACCAGTCCACTGCTCCCCTCAGCAGTGTACTTCATTGATCTGTTTGTCCTACTCCCCACTCTGTCTCAGGTGAAGCCTGTCACTGCCCCCCACACCTGTAGCCTGTAGCCCAGATCCGTGTGCATATTAATACCTTCCTCTTACAGATTTTAGGATTCAATAGGACAATATATATAAAGTGCTCACAGAGTACCTGGCACTCAAAAAATACTAGCTATTACTAAATATGAGAAAATGTTCAACATCATTCATAATCAGGGAAATGCACATCAAAAACACAATGAAATACCATCTCACACCAGTGAAAATGGCACATATCAAAAAAAAAAAAAAGCTAGCAACAACAAATGTTGGCAAGGGTGTGGAGAAAAAGGAAATCTCCTGCACTGCTGGTGGAAATGCAAACTGGGCCCAACCACTATGGAAAGACGTTTGGCAGTTTCTCAAACTACTGAAAATGGAGCTATGTGATCCAGCAATTCCACTCGTAGGACACAAAATACATTAATTCAAAATGCCACCTGCACCCCTATGTTTACTGCAGCACTGTTTACAATAGTCAAGCTATGAAAACAACCCAAATGCCCAAAGACAGCTGACTGGATAAGAAGATGTGGCATATACACACAATGCAGTATTACTTAGCAATCAAAAAATAAACTCATGTCCTTCACAGCCACATAGATGGAGTTGGAAGAGATTGTTCTTGGTGAGATAAGCCAGAAAGAAAAAATACTGGATGGTTTCACTTTTAGGGGGAATTTAGAAGATCCAAGATAGGGATCAGGGAGAGGGAAAAAAGTAATTATAATAAATATCAAAGTCAACAGGAAAACTAGAAACCAGAGACATTCTACAGGGGCTGCGGGGGGAGGAGGAGGATCAAAACAGGGGTAGGAAGAGCATAAGGGATAATGGTGATGGTACATGGATGAATCAGTAGTGGGAATTTCACAAAGACTATAACCAAGATGAAAATGCATTTATTGTATAAAAATGAAGAATTATGTAAAATAATATAAAAAAGAATAAAAGTATCCCTTAGAATCAATACAAATATTTTAGTTCATGAAGTTTATAAATTATTTGCTTTTATACACTTTAAATTAACAATGTCACTCTTACTATCCCACATAAAGTGTTTTCTTAAGCAAAAGTGAAAGATTGAGAGTATAGCCAGGCTATGAGAAGTTGCTGATAATTCAGCAATACCAAGTAAGAATGCTTTCCACACATATGTTGGGGAAGGAGGCAGTAAGGAGGGAAGAAGATTCAGACACTTATCCTCTGGGTAAAGACAGAGGCATTTCTTTAGGAGTGGAATTTTCAGAGTTCAGCAGTTATTTTTCCTTTTTTTTTTTTTTTAATATAAGGACTCAAAGATCATGTTCAAAGATGTCAAGAGACTTGGAAGAAAACAGACGTTTGGAAGCAGACATTGGTTTAGAGCTGGTTTGACTACAAATTATGTGATCTCAGGCAAGTTACTTATTTTCTGTTCTGTAAATTGTAAGAAATAGTATATATCTATGTGACTTAATAAAGAATTAAGTCAAAATATATAAAAAAACAAATTATCTCTGCATTACACTAAACAACATCACCTTTGAAACACAAATTTCTTCATGAACAGAATCGTGGTAAAAATAATCACTGAGGATTTTTTATACTGAGTCACAGTTAACACATGATAAACTTCATTATTTCAAGTGTACAATTTCTTAAGTTTTGAAATAAATATTCACCCACAAATCTACCATCACAATCAATATAAAGAATATAATCTTATCACCATCAAATGTTGCCTCATTTATCTTTGTTCTCTTTCTCTCCTATCCCTCCCATTCTACCACTATCTATTAAATTCAGAAATCAATTGTTTTGATTCTATTATTCTATATTACCTGGAAATTCCTAGAATTTTAGATAAACGAAAAAATACAGTGTACTCTATTTTCATGTGATTTTTTTCACTCAGCATAAGTATGAGTCATCATAGTGTGTCCATAGTTCACTCCTTTTTATAGCTAGATAGTATTTCATGGGACAAATATAGCATAATGTATGTATCATTTTGCCTATTGGCAGACATCTGGAATATTTCTAGTCTGAGACTACTCCAAATGAAGGGGCTTTGAACATTTGTATACAAGTCATTGTATGGACTCCCTCCCTCAGAGAAATTCCTTTCCCTGATCAGATAATACAGATCATGTTTGATTTTTGAAGAAACTGTTTTCCAAAATGCCTAACCCATTCCTAGCAGTGTAAGAGACTTCCAGTCATCCCATATACTCAACATTATGTGCAGCCTGTATAATGTTAGCCATTACTAGTGGTGTGTGATAGCCGTATTATGATGTCTGTTTGCATTTCCCTAATGGTTAATGATGTTGATCAGCTTTTTAAGTGTTTGTCATTTGCTACCCATACATATTCATTGTTATGTATGAGCAAATATTTTGCCCATTTTTAATTAGGATGACTCCTTATTTTCAAGTTTTCAGAGTTCCTTTCCAGATGCAATTCCTTTACTAGATAGATGTTTTGCAAGTACATTTTCTCAAACCTGGCTTGTCTATCTCTTCTCCTAGTGTTTTCCAAGAGCAAAAATTTTAATTTTGTTGAAGTCCAATTTATCACTTTTTTCCTTTTAAGTTCATGCCTTTGGTGTCATATATAAGGTAATATAATTTAAATTTACAAAGATTTTCTTCTATCTTACCTCTTAGAAGTTTTACACATTTAAGTTTTACATTTAGTCTATGGTCCATTTTGAATAATATTTGTTCATTATATGAAAAGGACCAAAATTCTTTTGTTTTTTTTTTTTTGTCTCACATATGGATGCCTGCTTGTTCCAGTACTTGTTGAAAAGACTGCTTTCCTTACTAATTTACATTTTGTCAAAAAATCAACTCTCCACTTATGTATGTGTCTATCTTTAGATTCTCTTATTCTGTTTTATTTTTCTGTTTGTCTATCTTTGCAGAGATACTATGTAAATTACAGCAACTTTATAATAACTCTTGAAACTGGTAGCTTTAGTTTGCCAATTTTGTTCTTTCTCAAAGTCGTTTTGGTTATTTTAATTTTAATGAACACGCGTCAGAATTTCAGAATGCATTTGTAATATCTACTCCAAAAAAGGGTTCCAGGGTCTTTACTGCAGTTTAATCTATGAAATAATTTGGGAGAGCAGTCATTTAACAAGAATATCTGCTGATTAGCATACCTAACATAGCATGGGCGCTAACCCAGCATTGGTGTCTAACCTAGAAATACAGTGTCTCTCCCCACTTTCTTATCTTCGGTTTCTCTTGGTATTGAGAACTTTCATGTTTTGTCATACTCATCCCTAAATATTTTACACTTGTAGAGGTTATTGTAAATAATATTATTCATTTCAATTTCCAATTGTTTTCTGTTAATATATATATATTGATTTTGGTACATTGATATTATTTTTGCAACCTTTTCAAAGGTGACCTGTTAGTTCCAGTAACATGTTTTGAATATCCCAATGCATTTTACACAAAGGCAATAATGCTTTCTGTTAATAAAATAATATAATTTTACTTATTTTTTTCCAGTACAGGTGCCTCTTACTTTTTCTTGCCTGCCCCCACTGCTTAGAACATCCACTACAATGTTGCAAAGAGATGATAAGAGCAGACATCTTTGTCTTGTTCCTATTGTTAATGGGGAAACTTTCGGTCTTTCACCATTAAGTGTGTGTTTTGCAGCTTTTTGTACATATCTTTTTAGTTGATGAAGTTGGGTTTTATTTCTACTTTGGTGAAAAATTTTTATTAAGAATGGATTTTGGATTTTGTCAAATGCTTTTTCTCCAATGTGAAATTAACCATTAGATTTTTCAGTTTTAATTTGTTAATATGATGAATTACACTGATTGAATTTTGAACATTAAACCTATTTTGAATTCCTGGGATCAAGTCAACTTGGTCTCTTCTTTTATACTGTTGACTTCAATTTACTAAAGAAATAATTCTATACCCCAAGGTCATAATACATATTTTCCTAAAATTATATTGTTTGAAGGACCATCTTAATTCTGTGTTCTATTTTAGAAAAAAATCTAATTACATATTTTAATATGTAAATAGTCCCAGTGTCATTTATTGAAAAGCTCATCCTTTCCTCCACTGATTTGGAATTTGAATTTTCTCTGAAATCAATCTTTATATATGTGAAGTCTGTTTCAGGGTTTTCAGATCCATTGACCTATTTTTTGCCACACATACTAGCACCTCTCAGAACTACTTTAGCCATTTTCAAATAAATCTTGGTATTAGATAAGTCAGTCCTCTCTACCCTATTTTTTTTTCTCCTCTAGGAAGTTTTCACTAACAATGCCCTGTACTATTTCACATGAATTTTAGGATTAACTTAATTCCCCAAACCAAACCAAAGACCCCTTTCCACTGCCATATACATATGTAGACAAAACTGTTTATGAATTTTTACAAAATTTACTAAAGAAAGACAAAAAAATAACAGAAATGTGATCTAACTGTATATTAATGTTAAACTATACTGAATCAAAAATACAATGATTATAAAAAGTAGGGGGTTTACTCAATGATGCAAGAAAAAAATTCAACAGGAAGACACACCGTTATGAACCAGTATAAAATGCAGCCATACAATCTCAAAAGAGATAAGAAAAATTAGTTAACTTGAGAGGAGATATTGATCAAGCAATAACCATGGGGTATTTAACTCATCTCTATCAGAAAATAATAGAACAAGAAGGCAAAAATGTAAGGCAAATAAAAGATTTCAACAACAAAATAAACAATATTGATCTAGCAGACATAGCTTACAAATAGAGTAAACACTTTTTTTTTCAAGCACACACAAATATTTCACAAATATTGACCAACTTCTGGCCCATAAAAGAAGTTTCTACCAGCCAATCAATACTAAACCCAGAATTACCCAACTACAGTGCAATAACATAAATCAATAGTGAAATGACAGCTTTCCAAAATCCATACAAACAGCTCTCACAGGGCTTTTCATAGCTTGCCAAGCGCTTGGAAAGAGATCCAGTGAAAGGCCTCTCCCATGAGAGAAAACAAATGGTTTAATGTAGGCTGTGGAATCAGACAGACCCTTTTGGAGATTCCAGCTCCATTATTTACCTCGTATCTTAGCAAGAGACACTGCCTTTCTTATCGGCTGTGTGGAGGTTAAATGAGATATTATAGAGAAGTTGAAATAGTAGAATTTGGCAAAGATCACAAAAAAGAGGTATCTCATCTTGGGGTGGGGATTTGTTTTATATTTTATTTAGCTTTGAATTTAATTTTGTTTAGTTGCTGTCACTGATATTGATAGACTAACATTTCCTTCTCAACCTCATAAAGTGAATTCTCTTAGGTTTTATATGCAGATTAAGATTTAAACACAGTATAAAAGTCAAGCAAAGTAACCAACTCCTAGTCCCACATACTTGTTTTCTATGGGTGTTCATGACTCCAGTGAGACTCCTTTTCCAATTTCACTACTTAAACACTCAAGACACCACTCAGATTTGAAGAATTTGTACCAAACATACAGACGGCTGCTCGTTTTCCCCTCTATTCCACACATCATTTCTTCATTGCCGTTCTTTGTGAGTGAGTGTGGGACTGTGGACACCAGGGGTGTGGACAAGCATGCGTAGAGTAACTGCCGTGCCTCACTTGGCCTCCTGCTATCCCTAGAGAGTCTCTCTGCAGGGAAAGGCCCTTTCGCCTATGACGTGGTGAGCAATACTGGAAGCAGTTGGAACTTAAAATAACATTTTTATGTCCTGAGGAGCTTCTCCTCTCCGCCTGGCCCTTGCAGGCGCCCTGCCCAGTGTGCATCTGTGCAACCTTCACACTGCATCATAAAAATTGGAGAGACGGAGAGGGAAACCAATGTGCTACTGGGGCAAAGCTAGGGACATGTGGTTAGTACGGCATAAAAGCAAACCAATAGGAGTCAGAGCGAAGAAAGAAAGTCCAGGGAATGTGAATTTAGGCAGCGATCACTGGATGTGCTGCGGGCCTATTCCAGGCACCCCTGCCAATAATACCAAAAGAACATGGGTGAGGGTGGGGATAGAGCCCCAAATCAGGTGCCATTGAGAGACAGGTCAAAATGTAATTAGGCAAATTCTCAAATACAGTTTTCCTGCTGAAAATTATGTCTTCAAAGATTTGATATGGGAGAAAGCATGTGGTAAGTAACAAATGATATAAGTGCACTGGGTTTGATCATTTTCTTCTTTATTTTGTTATGTATCTGTCTCACTTTGTACTATAAACATGTGTTACTTCCAGCAGCATATAGGTTAAAGCCGGGCTATGGAGACGCAGGAGTAGAGTCAATATAGAAGTTGCCTGTAGTTCAGGGTCCACAGAAGGTGATGGATTCACTTAACTAATTTGTCTTTTTACCCCTTGTACTTAGAACAGGATCTGACTCGGAGTATGTGCAGAGAATGTCTATCCAAGAGAATGACTGACCACAGGAATATCTGTGTAGAGAAGATTTGGATTTGGTTGGCAACAAGATTCATAACCAACAGTATAAGGACAAGAGTGTAGACAATATACTAGATGAATACTAACAGGAAGATGTCACCAAAACACACTTTAGTATTTTTCTCCCATGGTCCCCCTCAGATTTTTTCCTTATTAAAGTATAATCAATATTCAATAAGCCACAAATATTTAATTCAAACAATTTATCAAATTTTGACAGATATACACTCCCATTAAACTATTAAGCACAGTAATCACAGATTAATTAATACTTGAACCATCCCCCAAAATTTCCTGCTTGCATGCCTTCAACGAGTTTTGGGATAGAGATCCATACACAGGTTTATCTAGGAGTGCTCTCAGAACAACATCTTGTGAGAATGAGAAAAGCATGACTGGAGAGAGGAAAGGTGGGGTGAAGCAAAGATGACAGGGGCCCCAGTCTCCTGGACCCATGTGGAGCTATTCAGAGTTGCCACACATGGTGGCAAGAGTGTTTTCCTTTGCTTTTAGCTCATACCCACTGAGTACTGTCCACCAGTGAGTAGAGCAGAGTCAATATAGAAGTTGCCTGTAGTTCAGGGTCCACAGTGCAGTATGAGGCCCCAATCCCGCACCCAGAAGCTTAACTTTGGCTGTTCCACTGGCCTAGGGGATGAATGGCCTAAAGCAATTCCTCAGCTGTGACCTTCAACAAGCCACCCTCCCAGCAGTAGTGGGAACAGATAATCACATCTTGATCTGGCTGGACCACCACATCATATACCTTCATTGGGTCAAGTAAAGTAGACACAACTGGTCCCTGCCCTCATGGAGCAGGGAAATCCAGTTTCTACTTTATAAAGGTGAATCTAGTACAACCAAAACAAAGTTTCCTGCTTGCATTGCATGATTCCTTACTCTAAACACTCTACACCTCACAACCACAAGCAGTTCATTATGCTCCAGTACAGCAGATGAGGCCACTGAAGCACAGAGAAGCCCAATCATCACCCAGCCTCACAAGGTTAATGAGCTCAGAGCTGGCAATCCCAGCACCAGGCAGATGCAGACACAAGAGTGTCTACATTTCCAGCTACTACAGTTTCTCTGAGCTTGAATTTCAACTCACATTTTTTATTATAGTTAATATTATATACCTTAACTTTTAAAGTACTATTTTTGCATGTTATGTTTAAAATGTGAAAACTGGCAGTCTGGCACACAGTGAATCCATAAATCATTCACTGCTTGTATTAGAAATTATTAAAGTGGCATTTTCAAAGTTACGTGATATTTTGTCACCACATTAGGAAAGGCTATCATTATAGCTTGTAATCGTTGACAGAGTGAAAGTATTATTCTACAATTAATTCAAAGAAGGTAGAAATAAGAAATATATGCTCTAAGAAGAAAGAGAACTTGAAGACCCAGGCACAGAGCCTCATTTTTTATTCTTATGATGGGCATCTTTTGTAGAATTACGCTAGCAATAGAGCAATAGCGAGCTTGAGGAGTGCAGCTACTCTGGTGAAATGTATTACCTACTGGATATGATAGAGTTGAATTAAAAAAAATAAAACCACTATGACAGATTAAATGTATTAAAAGCTGATCCAGAGGGATGTGGCTTAGAGGTTAAATAATCTATCTGAAGTTGTTCTAGCTGCTTCTGGCCCTAGACTGAACCTAAAAACAGGTCACGAAAAAGAGAAGACAGATATGAAACAGGGAAAGCAAAAAAACTGAAACTTATCTTCTGAGGATGAGTAGAAAGAGTCAGTGCCCAATGCAGTCTCTGCTCCTGCTGTGACAATGGACAGCGTGCGCGGAAGCTGGCGCCCTTCATCACAGAGCTAAGCACACGCAGATGCCACACCCAAGGAAGCCGAGTTCCAAAAGGCAGCCGGGGCTGGAAGTGAGCCACGGCAGCTTCAACACAGGCCAATGTGCAGCAGCCTGCAGCGGGCCTCCTGGGCATAAAGAGTGAGGCTGTTGCTTCACTTCCACCGTCCAGATCTGCAAAATGCCTCCTGTGGCCCAAGTGACTTCAAAGTATGCACAGGAAGAAATTCTGGGATAGTTGTAGCTAAACTGACACAATATGAGCCCACCATGTCCACGCCTGAAGGAAGAGCTAGCACAAGAGGCCATTCCAGTTTGAGTCAAATATTACAATGGGGTGGGGGGGAGGGAGGGATGGCTCATTTTTCTAATTGAATTATTCCATCTGCATTTACACATTATTCTTTCACTTAACAGCATTTTTCTTCTCTCCTCTCCCTACTCCATTACTATAAATCTATAAAGTCACTCATCAGTGTTTATTCAAAATAATATGAGCAACTATCATTGTTCTGTGGTGTTAGCCCACGCTAATGAGCCCATTAGTCTTTGTGAACCTACCTGCTTTTTGACATGAGCTTTTTCCAATGTACCTTATAAATTCCATATTCTGGGCCTTGAGTGGTAACTGGCATTTAAAAATCCAGATCGAGATGTTTGGATATATGCACTTGTGTCCACTGACAGGTTTCACTGAACTCCAATCCTGTATCGTCTGTCCTCATCCATGAATTAAAAGCCTCGCTCCCCAAAACGCCAATATATTTACTCATTTGCTTATCTTACTATACACAAAAAACTGTTTCAGAATTATACCAGCAACCCTGCTACCAAAAGAAGGAGAACTAATTCAACCAAAAATATCCTGGTGCACAGGAGGAGGAAATAAGTAATGAAAGCATGGGGAACACCATTAGACATCGATTCTGTGAACTCCATCTCCATTAACACATCTAGCCAAATACCCTTGGGTAACTGATCCCAATGACAAATCCACACCCACTGATCCAGGGTATATGGAGCGACAAACATTAAACCTGCTTAGGATCATGTGATTGGCTGTAATTCCAGTTGAAATAAATGCAACAAATAATTATGTACATCCAGCTAACCAAGCACCACAAGCCTAACTGTTAAAACCTTAACACTTCACTTCATTAGTGTTCTTCGTCAATTTTTTTTTTCCCTGATCTTATGGTGGGGAATTGTCCTTCACATAATCAGACAGTTTTGGCTTGCTTTTATTTTACTCTGTCTCCTAGAAAATCTAGGATCTGCTTATAGCCTATGGGTAGGATTCAGGCAAATAGGTGCAAGTTTGCTTAAAGCAAGCAGTTCATGTCCCCACACTGAGTATTAACCCTTTGTTCACCTACTTCTGTGTTTTATAATCTATAGTTGCCTATAAGCCATATGTTGCAGGCTGATTTTTCTGGAAACAGATCAGAAATGCAGTTTGGGGTGCAAGATGTTTGCTTTTTTTAAAAAAATTATTTATTCATACAGAACTGGGATACAGGCCAGAGGTACTGGCAGTGAGAGGCTTCACCAGAGACAGAGTGGGGTGCAGAACAGGCAGATTGATGAAGGGGAGCAGTGGGAGGGTCAGGAGAGCTCTGCCATGCCATGTGGGTCACCTCCGAAGTGGGGATCGAACTCACAATGAAGTGCTGCAGCTAGCTTGCAGTGCTGCACTTTAACCCACTGCGCCACCAGGGAGTGCTTGCAAGATGTTTGCTTTTAATCAACATTGATAAAGAAGAAGGAAGCAGGATTAGTCAGAGGGGAAATGCAAGTTGATCAAGCCTTTGCCAATCTGCCTGGATGCTCTGAAGTGAATATGGTCTGTGCCATTTCAAAATGGCTGATGTATTCTCTTTTGGCCAGTCACCAGTAACAGCTCCTCAAAAAGATATGATCTTATGAAAGACAGTCTCTAGTGCTGAGGTAGGCTCTAAAGGATCTGAAATATGGAGACTGTCTACTGGTTATAATACTCTCTCTCAGCTGGACAGCAAGTCCTTCCTTGGGAGGGAAGCTGGGTGGCACATCTCTGGATCTGCCTTGGACCATCTCTTGTATTTACATCCACTCCACACAGGATGGAAGAGAAGCTCCTCCAGATGTCATTCAGTCCTAGACAAATCACTTCTATTTTGCAGTGAGTTATGAAGCCCATCTGACCTTATGATTTGTGAACCAACAGGACCCAGCTCATGAGGGTCAGTTCTGAACTTAGAGTCACTTCGCTTCTCATAGGTGAAAGAGCCATCGCTGAGAGGACCTGGCAGCATGCCAAAAGTTGTTTTTTTTTTAAAGATTTATCAGTAATTCTCTACTGCATGGGAAGGCCATTCTCCAGCATCTCAAAGGCACTCATTAGAGCCCTCGTGCTGCAGCTTAACACAAATTGTACATAACATATCTCCTAACCTTTAATACTGTTTGATCTGCTGGATACTTTCAAGAACCTTCTACTTGGTTTACTTGCTGTGATAGCTCATACCTCACATAATTAGGATCTAATACAGGGTTACATCAATTGCTAAGTATACCAAATTCATTTCACATAATGGATCACAGAGTAGCTTGGGTCAAGTGGACTCATGGAGACAGTGAACCTCCTGTAAGCTTCCTTGGTCAGCATCCACTAGGAATCACCATATCCCACCACTTCGACAAGGTGGTCACAATAAGTCTTCACTTTTCTGGATACTGATATCAATTCAGCCTCTAGAGCCAAGATCTCAAAATGCCTGGGAAGTTTATATCCCTATACTAAATAATATGCTGCACACTTATTATTATTACATTTTCTCCAGCATAATGTTACCCAAAAAAAATAACCCCAGAGGAATCATTACCATGCAAAGAATCTAAGTGTTGTCCTTGTTCCATGAGCTACACATGCTCCCCCTATACCAGTGATGGAGTGACTCACTGCCGGGTGGATGGTGGCGATCTGGCCTCAAAGGCCACCTTCTCACAGGGTAGCACAGGTTAGATTCTCTGGAAGCAAATGTTGACTCACAATTTGAGGGCAATAAGTTTATTATAGATCAACATGTATAAAAGGAAGAGAGAGGTAGGAGGATTGGAAGACATCCAACCGTGGTAATTTGACTCACATGGAAGTAAGGCCTGGAAGAAGGACTGCTCCTAAGAGTGCCCCTAAAAGGGCCTACGTGCTCCCACCTTGCTCAGCCTCTGCACACCCCGTGTTATGGATGGCTTTGGGAAGACAGTTCCCAGCTGAGGCAGACCCAGCAGGATATGACATCAAGAGTCTTCAGCTCACTGTTTCCCCTGCATAAGTGAGTCCATTCTTGAAAGTGGATCACTGAATACAATCGTTCCGTATTAAATTCTATTATATTTGTTTAAGTATGCTGGTATAAATCCTAAGAAGCACAGTCAAATTCATAAAGTTATATACAAACTGGCAGATCAACAATTTTCCATAGAACTGAAAGGATCAAATGAGCATCATTCTTGCTGATCGTCACATTGAGACACAGGGCCAATGCTAGTCACTCTCCACCCCTCACAATTTTTCATGACTTTAATATAATCTAGAGCACAGGATTTTTACCCAACCTTGGCGTCACTTTGGAGAAGATTTGAAGTAGTGTTGTCATGAACCAAGATGAGAAAGATCTTTTTTTTTTTTTCATTTTAATATGCTCAATATAGAGGCTGATAGTAACTTTAAAATTTTTGTTTATGGCAACTGATTTGACCACTTCCTTAAATCAGAAGTGTACAAAATCTGTCCAATATATTGCTGTTTTTATTTAAGAGAAATAGCCAGTGTATCCAGTAATCCAGCAAAGTGTCATGGGCTATTGAAGGACAATCCTGAGAGGAAGTGAAAGAGAAAGTGTGCCCCAAAAGATTCAGACATTTGAAGCATTATTCCTTGTAGTTATGACTGCAATTTCTAAGCAATTTCATCTTCCAACAGATAAGAGCAGTATTTCCTCACAGTGTGATTTATGGATCACCTGCATCAGAGTTACCAGAGATCAATGCAAAAATATGCATATTTTTTGAAAGAGCACTAGGAACTTGTGTTTTTTATATTTAACAAGGTGATTAGGTGACAATGGCATACCCCTTCTCAGAGCCAGTGGTGAAGAGCATGCTTACTAATCGGTCAAAGTTGCTAAGCAAGAATGAGAGCTGAGATACACTGAGTGCTGACATGTGCCAGGCATTACTATAAGCACTTTTTGGGGATTATGTCATTTTATGCTTAAGATGACTCTGTAAGCAAAGGGTAATTACCACTCTCATTTTATAGGTAGTAAAACTAAAAAGAACACTTGGAGAATGGAAAACTTGGGATTAAATCACAAGAAATCTGACTAATGTGGTACATACTCTACTGTGAGTCTATGTCTGATTGAGATTGGGAGAAAGCAAAGCTCAAAACCTCACAGAGGAACCTTAGACATCTTATAGTCTGAGAGCTAAGTGTCTTGAATTTCAGTAAGTAAGAACTTAATTACTTCTGTGCATTGTATATTGAAAATATTTTGATATGCACATAATATTTTTCAAATTATATGGATTTACCCACTAAACCACTTACCATGTATTGTATCCTCTAGAAGTGCTAAGTGCTTTATAGTAATGAAGTTGCTACAGGTTGTAACTGTCACAAAAAAAATCTCCTCTCACTTATAAAGAGTTATCTGGCCTGACTTGAACCTGTCTTCAGTTAAAATTCCTATAAGGTAATTAGTTAATTTCCTCTATATAGCACTGTTGTGCTGCTAACAATACATTAAAAACATGGTCTGTTTTTTAATAAGCTTACCATTTATAGAAAAAAAAATTCATAGTTCCTAACAGAATATCATGAAAATATTCTCTTGATTATTTATGAAAAGCAAAATATAATAACACTTCATCTCCATCATTATTAACTAAAAGTTACAACCCAGAATCTTTAGAAAATTATTTTACAATTAAGAGTATCTTATTTTATATTGCTTCACTAATCAGGGTGATGAAGAACCCAATCAAAAGGAAATTATCAGTGTCAGCGCTAATCTTCTAACTTTGTGCTTAAGATACTTTTGTTGGGTTCATATTTTTTTTACCATACTTCAGTTTAATACTAAAGAGGTCTCAATCATCAACACTGTTTTGAATTAGTTAAATGTATTTGTTGCAGATACTAATTAAAAATAAAATTACCTTGTTCTTCAAGACTGCAAAATATCTTAAAGGAAATCTTCATTTTGAGAAGATTTATTTTTACAAAGGTCTTTTACCCAATAAAATACAATCATTAACATTGGAAAGCTTGTGTGAAGGCTGTAAGAATAAAATTATGTGTTAAGCTTTTTGGAGAGTCTTATTTGGAGTACTCAACTTTTCTTGAGAGAAGGAGGGGATAAAGAACACTTCAACTTATTATGCACCACTTAAATGCCAACTCTTTTGGATGTTTTTGTGTATGTTATTTCAATTAATTATCACCACACAATCGGGAAAAGACATTACTACCCCCCATTGTTAACCACCAATTACATATGAGAAGACTAAGAATTCAATGAAGTTTAATGCCCCGTGGCAAAGCAAGCAAGGTTAAATTTCAGTTGTTTCCCCACACACTATGTTGCTTCCAGAGAAAATGCTAGCAGTGTATTAATGAACCAATGCAATCTGATTTGCATGTAAACCTAGAAAGGTATTACGCAAAATACATTATATACCAACTTTCTCACCCCAAATATCACATTTGTACACACAGACAACAAACTGTAACAACAAACTGTTAGTTGTTGATCCATGAATTGGCTTCAGAGAGTAAGCACCCTGATTTATTGTTCCATAATTCAAGTAGGTCCTGGAAATGATAATGATTTTTCTTGTACAGGCATTATTTCAATTAAGGAGGTTTCTCTCCACTAAGACTATCAAAACCCCTTAGTATTTAAGAATTGTAGAACTTTTGTTAACATATCAACTGGTGACAGCAGATACTGTGGAGAAAATGGGCTTTTCCATTAGGAATTTTCTTTAAAGAAAGGAACTTACAAATGAAAGCTAATCTTTCTAAAAAGTCTTATTCCTAACATCAAACTTCTCAACTTTGATCTATACCACTGACCTCTTCCTTATCCTAAGAAGTGCTAGTATATCATGAAACAAAAGGGCAAAGTTAGAAGATGTATAACTCATAGAAGGCTCGGTTGCTATAACCTTAAGGCTCATTAAAGAAGACCACAATCATTCTTCAGGTTCTATCCTACGGTTTTAGTTTTCTTCTCAACTCTCTCCCTCTGTAAACACACAGACACAACAGGTAGGAAAGCAGTTCATTCCTTATCTTTTTTTCATTTGTTTAGATATGAACATTCAGTCTCAGGAATCAGAATCCACTGCTGCTTTATATAACTGAGGTGTGTGTGTGTGTGTGGGTGTGTGTGTGTGTGTGTGTGTGTGTGTGTGTGTGTGTGAGAGAGAGAGAGAGAGAGAGAGGGAGGGATGGAGGGAGGGAGAGAGAGAAAGATGCACGTGATATTCTGAAGCATGAGGGAAGTCAGGTAGAATTCATAAGGAGCTATGGTAGGAAGGCAGAGTTGCTATCTCCCTTTTAAAGCTACAGTCTGGGAAAAGGGGGTGGGGACTAAATCAACCCATCACCACGCCTCATGCCAGTCTCACACACGGATTGTTCTCCTCCATCATGTGCCCTGGGAAATTTACCCAAGATTAGAAGAAAAAGAACGGTAACACGGGTCTTTCTGAGAAGGCGAGTTTTTACCACTGCAGCACAAAGGACTGAAAAGCGCGCTTTCACATCCTTTCAACTCCACTCACTCCACCCGCCCCATACTTCAGCACCACGGAGAGCAGCACCTCTTTGGCTACCACCCATGGGGAGCCAGATTCTAGCGACTCAACACCGGATTCCGGTCATCTAGAGGAGGAACAAGTCTGCGCATTTCACCATCAATGTAAGCAGCTAAGATGATCCTTTCATATTGATTTTTCCAGTACAGGTTATTTTCTTGCTGAAACATGGAATTAAACTTTTATTTATTAGCTCTCTCCCTCTAGAGCATTGCTTAAATTTTTAGATGTAAATATGAGTTTGAAACCTTTTTTATTTGGGGGGTTAGCAGAGGAATTTTTTTTCTACTTTTTATTGAAAGTATAAGTTTATAAAGCCTTTAGAAATAGATACCTCATCCTGGGAGCCCAGATCTTTTGTGTTGGAGTATAGTTTTATTCCTAGAAAAGTATGTGCGTTGTCTCTTCTCCTACTTCACTACTAACATCTTTTTAATCTACTGGGTTTTTCTGGTTGCTGTGTTTATCTTTATAGAAAGAGGGGTAGGATAAAGAAGAGGGCTATATATAATAAGTAGCCACCATTAACTACAGGTGAGAAGAAAGAAAATGACATTTTTTTCTTTTTCTTTGTTGAAATATGTCCTGTAGACATCCATTTCACCAAAATGAATATGATCTTAATAAGAAATGTAATTTCGTTAGGGCTTTGACACAAGCTTTGAAACTCAGAATTAAGGGAGAAAAATCTCTCCCTTTTAAAGTTGTAAATTCACTTAAGCATGACTGAGTGGACATAACAAAGACAGTATTGCCATTAATTGTAATTTAAAGGTTTAATGGATTCAGGCAGGGTAGATTTGATAGAGGCAATAATGATTGACCCTGTCTAGTGGAACTCAGTGAATTTTTGCCTCAGAATGCCACCTGCTGGTGGGTTCTATTTCTGAAGCACTGGGTATTTAACAGATTTATGAATGGATTCACATCAAATACCGAACACTAATATGGATATGATTCAAATTCATTCTCTATGATATTTTAAATAATGACATTGGCTTACCAATGTCATTACAACTATAATTTTATGAACATTTAATTTCCAAAAACACTTGTTCCTAAGCCTAGGGACATGTAGACTAACTAACTCCTTTAGGCAGTAATTAACCCAGAAAAAAATTAGAACTATGTGGAGCCTCACTAAGGCTAATTGCAGATGCATGTGGTATCCTGGAGGGTTGCTGTAAGGATCTCTTGCTTAGTAAAAATTATCAACATTACCTCCCATTTCAATCTCCAGCATGTTAGTTTTTTCATTATTGTCTTTTCACAATTTAAGGGCTGCTCTCACTTTCTTGGCAGTAAATATTCACTTCATACTCATTTGTCTCAAAGGTCAATGAAATACTCAAAAGGTTACACTATTTTACTGAAGGAAAAATGTTCGGGAGAAAAACATGTAACTACTACTGAGCTTAAACTTACTGTTTCAGCTGTATCTGAAGCGATACACAACTAGATTAAAAACAGGAAGTTTAACAATTCCCTACTTCTAAATAGATTTTTTAAAAAGGATTTTAAAAAGAAATAAAAGAGCACACACAAGGCCATAGTTATTTGCAATGGCTAATGCATAGGAGAGTTTGAAAATACTAAGAAGAACCTCTTCCCTAAATTTTTGGTGAAAAATAAAATGGTGATGAAATCCTTTTTTCAAAGTCAGGGACACTAGATAATATTTTTCAGACTGAGATATGGGAGATAAAGCCCACATTAGCAGAATTGTTTGAAAAGTATACCTAAAGTATAACTATTATAATGTATTATACGGTGTTGCAGAAGGATAATTTATTTCCTATAGGACATGACTGGTAAGGTATATGAACTCACATATATTGTAGGGTAAATATTTTCTTTTTATTCAAAATATGTTTGTTATACAAGCAAATTATTGTCAGTAGTGTAAATGAGAATGTGAGTGCTTTGGAAATAGAATTATTGTAGTTGTAATAAACCAACAAGCTAAAAATATCCACTGCTAATGGAGCACTTGCTATGCACTGTAGCTGATATGTATTATCTCACCTCAATTTATAAGGTGAGATAATATTTGTAAGGAATAAGGAAGATGATACATAAATGTAAGTTGAATGCCTCTGGAAATATGTAAAATGTTTCAGGAATATTTCCAAGAGTAAAAATGTCTCGATATTCTTAGTCTCCCAAGGGACTTAATACAACTTGTGATATTAGCTATTAGCCATCTCACTTAGCAACTACCAGCCATTACTTCTAGTGGAACTAACTGGAAATTAGTTTACCTTTGCAACTCATGCATATTTTTAAAAGTTGTCAGTGAATTAGTAGTTATAGGATTACCTGGCTCCTGTACTTGTAAGGACAACACTGATAAGCATTAACACATTTATTTTACTGTTTTTCTTTAATGAACAAACCAAACTCAAATATTTAAGAACTGGTTAAGTTATTTGATCATACACCACGTACCAAGCATTGGCAGTAGTAAGTGCTAGACATATACTTTATAAATAAGTGATTTTCCTGCCCTCAAGTATCCTGCACTCTAATGGAAAACTTTAGACCCCTACGAAACTTTTAAAAGTACAGAAGTATGAACTCTCAATCATGGGTCCACCACTAAGACTATAGTTGTATAGCCTTGGCAAGTGATTAATTTATCTGAACCTCATTTTATCACCTGTAAATGGGAATGACAACGGCATCTATACCACAGACTGTTTCATGGGCATCTTAAATTAAGATGCATGTAAAGACTCACCCTGATGCCCAGCATCTGATTAATGTACAATAAATGTTAATCATTATGATTAGATACTAAGAAAATAGCTAAGCTTAACATATGATGAATTATGTGAATTTAAAATAATAACTCATACAGAGCATGTAGAATAGTGTCCGGTACAAGGCAAATGTGTAAAACTATATGTTAACTATCACTACTACATAGTCATTTAAAAAATGCCTAAGCTGGCCCTCCCTGGTGGTGCAGCGGGTTAAAGCACAGCACTAAGAAGCTTAAGCCACTTCCGCATGAGTTCGATTCCCGCCTGCCCTGGAGGAGATCCACATGGCGTGGCAGACCTCTCCTGACCCGCCCGCTGCTCCCCTCAGCAGTGTACTTCGTTGATCTGCCTGTTCTGTTCCCCACTCTGTCTCTGATGAAGCCTCTCACCCTCCGCATCTCTAGCCTGTACCCCAGTTCTGTATGAATAAATAAATAAATCTTTAAAAAAAATGCCTAAGCTGAATATACCGCTGTAGAGTAAAATGTAAGCTAATTTAAATAATCATTTACTTAAGGATCTCAGTACATGAGGTTTTGATCATTCTTCTCATGGGCATTTGCAGAAGGTTTTACAATATTCGCTTTTGTTCCCCATTATTTCTGAGTGGTCCTGAGGGCATGGAGGATAGACTTCATTGTTCCCTTCCTACTGGTGAGAGGACTGAGGTTTAGGAGAAGATTGCAAATCATTTTGCCACTGTCGCTCTGGACTAAAACTCAAAATACACATACTTCAGAGAGAATGCACACACCAGAGCTGTGTTTTCCTGGGTAATGGATCTGACTTGGATTTTGTTTGGTTCTGTGTTCAGTTGGAGAATGTTTTGGACTGAACAGGTTTCAGGCTTGGATAATTTCTACAGAGACTGATGTGCATACATAATCTTATTTTTACAAATACTTTCATTTTTTTTTTTGGTGAAGTTACCTTTTCTTTATCAGTAATTAACCATAAACCCTGTCTCCAAAAGCCTCGATGGCCATGCTCATTTGCAACTGGATTAAGGGTGCAAAATTCATACTTCTCATGGATCACCGACATCTAGCTTCCACCAGACTAGCTGCTGCATCTGTAAGAGCAGCTTGATAAAAATAGCAATTGAGGGATCAAGAGGGAGTTTAATAATCAGTCCTCACAAATATGGTTTTGTTTCCACTGGAACCCTTCTTCTCAATGACATCAAATGTCAATGTATGCATTTTTGGAAAATTAAAAACACTATCTTAATTGAGGTGTTTGATGAGTGTGATCACTTGTTATCTCAATAATATATGCAAATAAAAAGGCATTTGCATTCAAAGTTCATTTTTAAGAAAAAATGTTAAAGTGAGGCCAATCAAATGCTAATTGCCTATTAGGAACAATCATTTTGTTCATTATTGGCCCTAAAACTGTGCCTACTCCCCCAAAGTCCACAAGGAAATGTGGCTGCTTTGTGAATGTGAGCTCTGGCCACCAGCAGTAGTTGTGGGCCAGTGTCTTTACCCTTTTGCTATATCATCATGCGTGGATTCTTTCCAACCCATGGCAAAAATATGGCTTAAACATGACTAACTCTAATGTCAAGACTAAATGACAAGGATATGGCGGCTAAATATATTCACAGATGTAAAAATGTTTTAAAGGGGGAAACAGAGAAAGGTTGAGAAAGGGTTCAACTTTCTACTCTAAGATAAGATCTGAGGATTCAATGTAAAGCATGGTGGCTTCAGTTAGTGGTACCATATCGTAACTAAATTTACTATGAGGGTAGAATTTAAATGACCTCCAAAAATGGTAAAGATGTGTGGGTTGGCTGTTAGTCAACTAGATGGTGGGAACCATTTCACAATGTAGACTTTAAATGCCTTACAATTAGTCAATTATAGCTTAACAAAGCTGAAACCACATGTTTAAAAGGCATCATTATTGTGCTATGAGGACAAAGAGGGGGATCAGAGTGAATAAGAAGCTTCCAGTGAGGTTAAAAGGCTCCATCAACCTCTGAACCTATTCATGTGGCTCCGGGGTTTGCTGTGAACCCCTGCATGCTGCATGAAATCTCACTGAGTTGCATGTCCCACTAATATGCTGGCATTGACACATGGCTTGAAGACCCAGAGCATTTCATCAGTGCAAAATTTTGAGAGGAAGGAATCAGAACTGACAATTTTGTGAGCATCCAAATATATCTCACAGTTAAGGTTTCAAAGGCTGGGAAAGAGAGACTTGTTTATTTCTCAGTACATCTGGGTGTCTGCTTTCAAGGTCATTCAGAAAAATGCATGTCAAGTGGTGAGCACATTTTAACTTCGACATGTACTAGCTAGCTATACACATACTTTATTTTTATATAAAATGTAATATTATAGAAACGTCAAGATTTAAATGAGACTATCCTTTCACAGAAATGACTTGTCCTAAAGTTTTTCCCTTCATCTACCTCAGTTTCTCCACCTAAAAATTAGAATGTTTATACCCACTCTTTCATATTTGCTTGTTTAACAAGGAAATGAACAAACAGTGCACTGATATCATTTAACTTTGTAGGCTGCAGCATATCTATGCTATTCACATGGACTCTGAATTTAGATTGGGTACTTATAGGTTCCTTGTGAAATGTTTCTCTGCTCTGACTCGGTCCAGCAGTTATATTTGAGCTAATCTCTTGTGGCTTGTTGCAGTGTAACAGTGGTATACCCTTGACCTTGGAGTCTGACCTCTCTCCCTCTTGAGCAGGGCTTTGTAATGGAAAAGTAGTGTGGAATTGAGCTCAAGTACCCCTCCTTCCAGAACAGTTGCTGTTTCCTATGACACACTGCTCGCTCTTGGGTTGAACTGTGATGGCTACGTCCATAGAGGTGCTCCTGAGAAGGGGAAAGCCTCATCGTAGGGCAGGTCAAGTAATTCCATGAAGAAAACTATTAGTCTTTTGCGAGCGCAACTCCCATCTGTGTGCGTGTGTCCAGATGGCAAACTTTAAAACTAAGTTCATAACACCCTCCGAAACAAAGCTTAGATTTCAACTCAGTCAACTCCTCTCCTTCAGAGAACCCTAAAAAATGCCTGCACCCTCTCACTGAGTCCCTCTCCCCAAAGGTCTCTGTTGGGATCCCAACCTATGCTCTGTCTTCAGCATCAACGAGCAGCCACTCTCCCTGGAATGAGACACGGTTGAGAGAAATGAGCTCACAATGAACTTGAATCCTAAGCATCTTTTCCCCTGCAATCTTCTATCAAAGTGCACTTTAGAAAAGTGGATGGCAGTTCTGGTGCTCTTCCTAGAGGAGTGCAGATCTGAGAAGATTTATCACCCACAGTTGCCTTTTGAAGGAATTGCCCATAATTATTCCTTTTACATTTTGCAGATGAAGTGGCTCCTCTGAACAGCTTAGCAGCTTCTCCTAACACTTTTTTTTAAAAATCTCAAAACTCCAGGTTCAATTTAACATTTTCCTCTGTGATAATTTTACTTTTTACAAATGGCTTAAGTATTCTGAATGCATGGAGACATGACCAATAACAAAAAAGGAATATTTGGAAACTCGGACAATAACTTAAAATGTGCTGTAAGAACAAGTTACAAGTACTTGTTCTTTAGGACAGAAATATATGCCATCTGGATATATTGTAATATTGTGAAAAGGAGAATAGAAAATTTGGGGAGGCCCAACTGGAGAATGATGAGATTTTAAGATGTTCAAGTTTGTAGAGCATTAGCCACTCTGTTTTACAGACAGTCCCTCTGTTTTACCATGAAAATATGTGTAGGAACCTGCTCCAGGTTTCAGGCTAAGTCAGAGAGGCAGTCTCCTGAGTCAAGTTCAAATTACACTCCCATGGTTATTTACCATTTTCAAACCCTGGCAAAGAAAAGGTTAGGTAACTTGCCTTAGGGCACAAGGCTGGCAAATGGTAGAGCCAGCATCCTAGGCCTCCTGGCTTTTAAGCCTCTCAGCCCCACTTGTGCCAGTACTTCATCTGGGACAGCAAATAACAGTGTCGCACTCATAGGGTTACTCCAAGAATTACACAAGCAAAAAATGTGTTAACTTCATAGCATAGTACCTGATTCAGGATAGGTATTTAATAAATACTTCCTGCTTTTGCTGGAAGTATTGGTATTAGCCTCTACACCATGACAGAATAGGAAAGTACAACAGATTAGTAGTGAACCCAAATTAGTGGCCTCGAGTCCCTGTCACATCTTATAGGGCCTTGGACTGCATAGGGACCAAAAAGAAGGCACAGTGCCCAGGTAGAGCACTGGGTGTAGAAACAGAGAGCATGGCCATGCTGCTGGAGTTCTGTCATCTGGCGGGTGACCTGGGAATATATATCTGAGCTGAAGCAGCAACATTCACGGCGGCCATTCCTAAGGCACAGAATAAAACCAAAGCTGACTTGAGGGCTCTCTACAATCGTGTTACTACATTCCTTACCCCCATGGGCCCTATGGCACACAAAGAGTTACCCACATTGTACAGATCAAGCGCAGGGAAGCTTGTCCTATGGCATGGAAAAGTTTAGTAACTTGCTCCACTTTGCACAAATGGAAATAAAACCAAAATTCCTTGTCTCTTTCAGCCACACCACTACCCCACATCCCCCAGCTCCATCACCCCTTACTACCACCCAAACTCACACTCTCCCACCACTACTGGGCCCCTAAGGGTTTGGATGCTAAGTAACTAAGTCGATATTTTCCCATTTAAATAGTAATAGTTCTGGTTATTCAGCTGCTCTTAGTAATAAACTGAGTTCTAATACAATGACATACTTTCCCATCATGGCATTTGCTTTTATATCTGCTCTGCCCCTGGGAAGCCCAAAGCCCAAATGGGAAGTTTAAACAAAACGTATTTGCCTTGCTGCCCACAGGTTGGGGAACAGCACCTTCAAAAACATGCAGCGCAGGCACACCACACTGAGGGAGAAGGGGCGGCGCCAGGCCATCCGGGGTCCCGCCTACATGTTCAATGAGAAGGGCACCAGCCTGACCGCTGAGGAAGAGCGATTCCTGGACTCGGCCGAGTATGGCAACATCCCCGTGGTCAGGAAAATGCTGGAGGAGTCCAAGACCCTCAACTTCAACTGCGTGGACTACATGGGGCAGAACGCGTTGCAACTGGCCGTGGGCAACGAGCACCTGGAGGTCACCGAGCTGCTGCTCAAGAAGGAGAACTTGGCGCGAGTGGGGGACGCTCTGCTGCTGGCCATCAGCAAGGGTTACGTGCGCATTGTGGAGGCCATCCTCAACCACCCTGCCTTCGCACAGGGCCAGCGCCTGACGCTCAGTCCGCTGGAGCAGGAGCTGCGTGATGATGACTTCTATGCCTACGACGAGGATGGCACGCGCTTCTCCCACGACATCACCCCCATCATCCTGGCGGCCCACTGCCAGGAGTATGAGATCGTGCACATACTCCTGCTCAAGGGGGCCCGCATTGAGCGACCCCACGACTACTTCTGCAAGTGCAACGAGTGCACCGAGAAGCAGCGGAAGGACTCCTTCAGCCACTCGCGCTCACGTATGAATGCCTACAAGGGGCTGGCGAGCGCCGCCTACCTGTCCCTGTCCAGCGAAGACCCTGTCCTCACTGCGCTGGAGCTAAGCAACGAGTTAGCCAGACTAGCCAACATTGAGACTGAATTCAAGGTAACTCTCTACTTACTGCTCTGCAGGCGACTGTCCATTGGTTCCTCTAGTTGTGTCCAGAGGCCAGATGGGTTGTCTACAGCTCTGAGAAAGGTCTTGTTTTGAGGCTTACTGGGAAGAGGGGAACTTCCTCAATCTGTGTTAGATGTCGGCCTGAGGAAAAGGCAATCATTAGGTGGGATATTTGAAATCCCATAATCAGGATTAAGAGGTGATTTAAGCACAAAACCATAGTCCAAAGACAAGTAACACACTTGCAGGATTATGCTGTGGCTCTAGTAAATGTCTCAGCTCAGCCCCAGGGAGCTCACCAGTGTCTAGGATGCCTGTGGTTGTTTCCTGGCCCGGTCTTGGATTTCTTGCTTTAACTCACTTGCATGGTTTTGATTTGTTATGCTCCAGCTTTATACCATCCTGGACTATCTTGTACCAGTTGCTAGAAAGAGTTGGCCACAGTCTTTCAATTTGTCAAACCACTGCTACTCTCCTGTCTAAGGGCTGTGAGGAAGTAATGAAATGAAAATAAAACTCCCTGTAGAATTGAGCTTGTCACCCAGTACTTGGGCCTCAGGCAAGGTCTGCAGTTCGGCCATTGAGAACAACTAGATAAACCAGGCTGGCTCAGAGGATAGAAACTCATCCACAGTCCATTATTTAGTGGTGAGCAACTCTGTGCTTTTATTGTCAGAGGCTTTCCCTCCTGATAGAGAATGGGTGCTATTCCTTTGATTCAGTGGTCAACTACAATGAAGAGGCATATCAAGTCGAAACTTATTGTGTGCCAAGTACTAATTATTTCCTATACGAAGCTGTTTAATCCCCTCGATAACCAATGACGGGGGGAGCAGAATCATTATTACTCCCATTTATATGACAGTCCTGAGGTAGAAATGTCATATCATCACCAAGTGAGGGAACTATTGTTCTTACCTAGGCACTCAGAACCCAGAGCCAGTCTTAGCCATTCTGGAAAATTGCAAATCAGAGGCCCTGTCCATGTGTTGGGGTTCTCAGAGTTTCACTAATCCGTAGCTTAGTAATGGAGGGATTCTCAACTGCTGAGAGAGAGGCTACAAGAGAAGAATTCACAGCTGGGCTGCTTATTTCTCATCCTGCTATTCAACCAGACATCATGATGCCCGACACATATAAAGAGGTGCCACATCCAAGACTAACAATGGAGCTTAGAAAAGATGAGACCTGGAAGTAGAAAGGTCTCATTCTAAGCAAGACGTCAGCACAAATGACGCTGTTGAGCAGCACACAATTGGGTGGTAAGGAAGACCCTTGGGCACGTATGGCTTAGGAAGAGCTCAACAGAGAAAATGGAGTTGGGCTGGACCTTTCTGAGGGGGAGTCACTGAATCAGAGGGAAGAGAGAGATGGGTGTTTGAAGGAGATGAGTGGAGATCAGGCCCAGAATGGCCCACAGCAGGGAGGGGACCGCTGAAAAGCGCCATGTGCCTAAACTAGACTGCCTGTAGAGACACACAGGAGGGATGCTCAGAGGACCCTACATGACAGGCTGAGTTCTACTTATATACTTATCTACTTATCTCCTACAGGAGATGGAGGTCGCTGAGCTTTGGTGATTAGGGGGCTACAGTGATAAGAGCTAGGATTCTGGAGACTTATTTGACTCATAGGTAATTGACTTTTAGAGAATTTGGAATGTCTGGCACTAGAACCTGAAAGGGGAACATGATGCCCTGGTGGCTTCTCTATAGGAACTGGATCACCCACAGCCAGGGAGATATGGACCCGGCATACAAGAACCTATAGGGCATTGCATATGGTGGACAGATGAAGAACCCTAAAATTAGTCCTTTTGCATCTGTCCCCCATCTTGGAGCCATCTACTGAAATGGAGCCATGTCCCTAAATCCCACAACGATTAAAAAAGGTGGACATAGATGTTGCAGTAACCCAAAGACGCTCCCAAGCAATGTCGCTATCGCCTCTTTGTTCCTTCTTTATATACAATAAGCCCACATGAAAGTCACTGCTATCCCCAAAAACAACTTGGTGGCACTTTGCTTGCTGCTGGACTTCAGACTGAATCTCCACAGGCCACATGAAAGAAATGGCTAAGCCAATTAATTTAGGCATTTCTGGCCAAGGGAAAAATAAAACAATTCAAGCAAAAAATGATTTTTGGATCAGATTATCTGGATAATTGCACAACTCTGTACTTATCTGGACTCTGAAAGCATGCCAGCCTTACTAAATAAAGTGATACTAAACTTGCATTTGGAATTATATCGAAGGCATTTGTTTCCTTTACTAAAACCCAAAGTCTAGCATATTTTAGTACACATGCTATCTAAAAGCAGTTCGTTGAAAATATCTACTGTGATATTTTGATTTAAAAATTAAATTATGAAAATCCTGGACAATTAAGAACACCACTAACATGATGACAGATCCTCCCTACAATGCAAGCAATTTGCTCAGAATGAGAGTTAACATAAATACAGGCACTGGCTATTAACATTCCCCTAGTTACCTTTGTTTGAAATAATGTCTTTCAGATTGTCGACAAAGGGCGCATTATACATTAACATAAGCATTCTTCTAGGACTTTATTACTTATTTAACTATCCTTGTATGTGCTCTGCTGACATTACAGATCTTTTCAGAAAAGAGAGCAGTTTAGCAAAAGGAAAGTCAATCTGTAATAACACATGAAAGAACAATTGTCTCTATTCCAAATTCACTCCTTAAGATTGTCTTTTCTGCTTTAACTTGAGTTGTTGCTGTCTGTAGACAGGTATTATAGAAATGACCCAGTTTCCTCAGCTGTGTAAAAAAGCTACCAGGTTCTCTTTAGAAATGTTGTATGCCATCCTTGGATGCTCTCAAACACTCGTTCTGGGAGTGAATCTTGCTTACTAGGGAACATCCTGCATGAAAACATAGATTCAATTGCCCAGGCTATTGTTTTTGAAGTCATTAGAACAGAGTCCAGTCATTAGCAAGAAGTACAGCCAGTGTCAAGGTCTTCAGTAAATCGTGGCTGGAGTCAAGTATTTGCTAGCAAGTCATTATTTCTGGTGTAAAAATCCTGTAGCTGTTGAAGGATTTTCTTATGTCTCGCTAATGTTCTTGTGTCTAGGAAGATATTAAAACTTCATGTAGCCCCTGAGTGCCTTGAATGGTACCTAATAATCTACTAAGCACCGATGAAGATAATGAAGAAAATCCTAAACGAATCATCATTTCAATTGATGAAGTAAGGAGCAGCTTTAATCTATAGATTAAACTCTTCCAACCAATATGGATTTAATTGAGGCCTTCAATGTACATAGTGAAATGCAGAAGCTTTAAAGAGGCTGCAAGGTGGTTGGGGGGATAAGACCAACAAATATGAACATACTCTGCATGCTGGCTGGCACCGATGACCATTAGACCTCCAAGGGCATGGTCTTCTGGGCATGACACCCGCGGGCTGGGGGCACAACCCACACAGAGCTGGCTGCCTTACCTCCACAAGACACAGAGAGGGGAAGATCAGTGTGGGATGGATTCTTTAGAGACATTTTATCCTGATAGACTGGCCTCTCTCTGTAAGAGAAATGCCCAGAATACCATGTAAATGTAAGGAATTTGTCTATCTCAGTTGTGTTACAGCTTCTGCCAGCAAAAGCACAATGAGGTGTCAACATTTCTCTTGAGTTAGTCTACTTGGCTTTCCTTGTTATGCAGCCTGCAGATAAATTTCTTAGGTTCCCTTGATCTTGTTGGTGTCTTCCCATTCTAAGTATGTCATCCATGTGCAGAGTTACTGTTTCAAAAGAATAGCAGATATTGATCTTTCTTCTAATTAGGAGCTATGCCAGCGGCACGGCCTGGCGGAGGTGGGAAGGACAGGAAAGGACAGCTTGAGGATAATGTGAGGCTTAGAGCTTTGAAAGGAAAGAGAAAGCAGTGGGGCTTGTGGAATCCCTCTTGCTTTCTCACCTTCATCTGTAGCTTAAATTTCAAAGTACTCAATGTTCCCAAGTCAGGGAGCTGGGAGCTGAACAAACACAGACTTCATCTTAGTTATTTAAGATTCCAACATTATGAATAACAACAGCTATAACTGAGAAGGCTTTTCCTGTTGATAAAACATCAGCATGGTGGCTGCTGATTGTGTTTCAATCATAAGCAATTTATTCTTACAGATCACAGAGGGGAAGAGTGGGGGGGGCAGGAAACCTAGAACGCTGTCACTTCAACCTGCTTAACGTGTGGATGGCTTTTCTATTTGTCAGTGGGCTTTAACCACAAGTATTACCAAAAATAAATAGAGCATTATGCATTCATGTTTGTGATGCCATTTTAAGACCCATAAAAATATTCTCTGGGCCTAAAATACCACAAATTAAAAATGCAAATAATGATAAATCAGACCAATTTGCCACCTGCTATGATCTCCAGTGAGATCCCATTGTGGAAGGTAAAGATGTTGAGATGACAGTCTGTAATCTGCTTGCAAACTTATCAAAAAGGAAGGGGGAAGGAGAGAGGAGAAAAGGGAGGAGCGATTTTGTATTGTGGCAGGAACACACCTAACTCTGCCTTTCTGGAGTCTGGGAGGCAAGAAGCTTGAGAAAGGCCTATCTGGCCCTCGGGCTGAATAAGCCTCCAGTGGAATCTGTATCCACACCTGTTTCTCATATACTTTGAATATGTTTAGAAGCTTTAAATTTTATAGGCCAACACCCTAAGAAAATATATTTCCTCAAAGTTTGAAAGCGCAACTGGTAGTATAAACAAATACTAGTTAACGTGCAGGAAATACTTGAAAACTGTTTCTGTTTCCACTGGGAAATTTTTCTTAAGCTGTGACGCATGCAGACCTCAAAAACAAGTTTGTGTATGTGTGCTTAAAGAAAATGTAGCAGGAAACTCCTCTAATCCTCACACCGAGCTCTGAGCCCGGTCCCCTCCGGGACCCGCCCGTGTCCCTATGCCCTCTGCTGAGCAGCTGATGCAGAAGGCAGCACGCAGCGCAAGGAGCTAGATGTCAGAGACGAGCTGGGATGGGACAGGCACTGGCTGGACAGCAGGGCCAGGGCCAGCACCCTGGGGTGGGGTCATCCTCACACCCCTGATAGCAAGCTCCAGGGACTGATTTATCTCAGGAAAAGGGAACAAAGTTCCTTCTGCCCATGTAGCTTTATCTTTTTCAGGGGTTTTACCTAAGTCTGGAGGAGACTTTCACCAAAGTATTTTTTAGTGACTCATCACAGAAAATGAGTTAATGAATACATCCTTCAGTGACAATTTTGACACTGGGTCACAAATAATGCCTAAAGTTAGATGATGTTCCTCTCTAGAGTTATGCCAGGAGCACAAGGAGAAGGTGAACAGCAATGCCAGGTGTTTGGGTGAGACAAAGAAAGCCACCTTGCTAGAAGAGGACAGGTGAGACAGCCACACTCCATCCCCTCAAGGCAAGCTTATGAAGAAGAAAGCAAAGAGCGTGGCTCTGGAGTCACTGGGATCCGGTGCGAACTCTCTCTCCTATGAACCACGCAATCTTGGCCACTGACTGGAAGTTAGTTTTCCTATCAGAAAAAATGGGGTAGGGTGGAATAGGTTTTTGAATTGTAACATGTATAAAATAGAACGCTTGTTTTCCCCACTCACACACAGGTACTTGTGTGTGCCTCAGTCTATGAGGTACCTTTCACCCAGCTGCTGAACTTTCTATGCTATACCCCAGTAAATAGCCAGAAGGTCCTGGCACATACTAGGTGCGTGAAGAGTGAGAGAACAATAATCTCACAAGCTGTTGGTGAGGATTAGAAATGAGATGAGGGATGTAGAAGAGCCTGACCATACTGAGCACTATCCATTCTCCCCAAAGAGCTCAGTGCACAGCCTGCTTTCTTCATGGAACCCGCTGGATGTTCAGCACGGCAATTTTTCTCCCCAGTAAAACACAGCCTTACAATTCAGCACCTATTCAGAGGGTCTCACTGATTTCTGCTAAGCACTTTCCTCCCAGATCTTTTCAGAACCAGACCAACTTCCTGCTGTATGGGTGTGCTACATGGTTAAAAATAGGCCAAGGGAATATTTTCCAATTGGAAAAATGCAGGCCACTGAAACTGAATAAGCCGAGAGTATTGCTCAAATATCATCGTGAAAAGCAGTGATGTGGGCATGACAGATAGAGGAGAGGAGCAAAAGAGTGGGAGGAGGAAATGGGCAAGCCGAGCTCCTGCCAAATACAGACAGAGATTATTTTTTGAATAAAATATCTCTGTGGAAAAGATTCATCACTATACACACAAAAAAATGGAAAAAATAATTTCCTATACAAGTATAACTATCAGTCTGAAATATCAGAGATAAGGAGAAATGGTGACAGTTCATTTTACATTTTACAGAGAATGCTAGTAAATGAGTAATAGCACAAATTAAATCAAATGGAAATGATGAAAGCACAGGGTTTTTCTCCAGAAAAATGTTACAATGCTGTATGAATTCATCATAATGGGGCAACATTAATCCAGCACACTGCACACACCACCAACACATACCACCAACACAATGGTGAGTGTTTCACTAGCAGTGCACCCACACCTACTGTGGCCGGCACATCCGGGAGGGTGGGGCAGAGAGTGGTCTGCAACCACAGAATCTCAGCACTGGGAGGTCCCGGGCACAGAGCTCTTCAAAATGGAGGTACTGGAAAGTGGGCTCAGAAGTAATAGCCCGCGACTAGAAAGGATTCCACTGGACTTTACTCTTTCCACTGCACTTTGCAGATTCTAAGACTATCTTTCTCCCTCTTTTTGCTACATGGGCCATGTAGTGTTTTCATGAAGAAGAGAAAAATGGCTAAATCTGAGATCTGATTTTTGTTCAGTGGAGCTCACTTTAGCATAAATCAAGTAGACCTGTTCTGTATCTACTGTCCTCTAAGGCACTGAATGTTGAAAATGCCACACCAGAGACAAGTAAAGCTTTTTTTGGCTGCCCAAAATCCTCCCTGTTAAACATTGAGTCTAGGTGGATAAATGAGTTTCCTAGGGCAACAAATTTGAATTAATACTGTGACTCAGTTGATAGAACATTATCAGAGTATTTTTGTTCCCCTCCTTAACTATTACCACCCCACTCTCTCTACCCCACAAAAGCATCCATTTCAATGCACCACACACATATATATACACACATGCACATGCATTCAAGAACTACTTTGTACCTACCATGTACAAAGTTCTAAAGACTGAGAATACTTAGAGATTCATCCAAACTTGGTGAGTTCTGACATTGAGAGTTTATAATTTAATGGGAAATATACCCATATATGTATGTGCCTTACAAATTCCATAAAAGGGATAGGGTGTGAAATGCTCTCTTTCCTACTCTCGTCACTTGGCACCATGTTTTTGGGGTCCCTCCACACCGCTGTCACAACCCCATCGATGGCGTCTGCCCCTGCCCAGGAGCCCATTCTGTGCACCTCCCCAGTGATGGACACCTCTGCCTCTGACTTCTTGTTACAACAAGCGATGCTGCAAGAAACGTCCCTGCCCCCACTTGGGATCCTCCAAGTGTTCTTGAGCTATAGACACGCCTATAGCTAACTTCACCTCACACAGCTCACTCTCCCCAGGAAACTTGTGCTTGGGGTGCTTGGTTCGCCACATGCTTCCTGCTCTAAGTATTATCCTGCTTTATAATGTTTGCCAGTATGAGAAATAAGTTGTTTTAACTTACACTTCTAACTGCAAATGAGGCTGTGTTTTGTATATTGTTTAGGCATGTGAGCTTCTCCCATCTGTGAACTGCCTCTTCTTATCCTTCCTACACTCGCTTTTGAATAGGATTTCTGTTGTGGAATATTGTCAAGTTTTCTTGTAGGAGTTTGTCAGACATTCTAAATACTAGCTCCTTATCGATTTCAGACATTACAAATAACTTCCTCCAAATAACCAGCGACATGTCAAGTTTGTCTATCGAATTTTTATTAAACAAAACCTCTTATTTTTACATGGTTTGTGCTATCTGTCTTATTAAGAAATCTTTCCCTACTCAAGGTCACAAAGATATTATACATCTATTGTTTTCTTCTATTACTTTTTTAGATCTATACTACTGACTTTTAAATAAATAGTCCAATAACTAATGGACTCTACTTTTGTATGTAGATTGTATGTAGGGTGAGTTTATAACACTTTTTTTTCTTTTTTGCTTTTCTCCATTTGGTGAGTAATTTCCTAGTATCATCTGTCAAATAATCTAACCTGCCCCCAGTAATGTGTGATGCCTCCTTGATCATGTACTAATACCTAAATACTCATGCTTGTGCTTTGGACTTTATTGTATTTCATGGCTCTATCTGACCATTTAGTTCCATTCCTCCAGAGTCCCGTTTCTAGAATTTTGCTTTATGACCTATTAACAAAGATAGAAGTCCATTTTTTCCTATGCACAGATTTTTTGTTTGTTTTGTGTAATTGGATTATTTTCGTGTTTGGTTTTTAGGTTGTTTAATGATTAAAAAGTCCTGGCTTTTCTTTTATTCCATCGTCATCCTTAGATATCCTAGATGAAACCCTGTAAATCAGATTGCTAAAAGACATACATAAGAAAAAAAACAGAAGAGTATTAACATGTTATCACACAAGCATATGGGGAAACTTAGAGATGAGTAACTCAAGGGGATGGTGAGAAGTCGGGCTTACTTCTCATGCTACTTATGTAGCATGTAAGAAAAGAACGAGAAATTTTTAGAGAAGTGGCAAGACAAAGGAAAAAAACTTTAAAATTCTAGAAAACTGATGGCAGGTTAGGGTACTTTTAGCAGTTTGTAACAAAGATTCCTCTGGCACAGCAGTCTCTGTGCTGGCAATTTAGAGTTACCCTTTGTAGAAAGGGAAATGGCACTGTTTACAAATCTATATCCTGGTTTTTGGCCAAATACATGAGGGCAGAGAGCTTTCTTGTGTCTGCTTCTTCTCCTTGCCATTAGCTCAAAATAATGCATATGCCAAAGTGGCATATTTTGGTCTGGCATATTCTGTTATCCTTCAAGTACATAATTACAAGAAGATAGCAAATGCCACTATAACTTCTGTATCCAAGGTAGTTCCATTTAGTACTAATCAAGAAAACCGAGAGAACTGTACTTAATTGCAAAGCTTAAAAAAAAAAAAGGCAACTCCATTATTCAGAGACTTCACTTGAATGATGTTGGACGAACTAAGTATCTTTCTCTTTTCCACTTATAAATATGTGATCAGCACCAACCCTAGGACAGGATCAAACACAGTGGAGGGGTAAGAAACTGCCATATCAACCTGAATATCCTGGTGCAGGCTTTCTTTCAAGACAAGCATCCCCTGAGCAAAGGGGCACATGTGCCTCCCCAGTTCTCAGGAAAGCCAGATGGTGTGTCACCCCTATATTCTTTTGCTAGGTACAGACTCTGCCTATGATAGAGGTAGTAGGGAGTACGGCTGAGGAAAACTGAAGATGTATACTTATTCCTAAAATTACAGGGATGCAAGAATAATTAAAGCTGTAATTTTATAAATACTATCAATTCTCACAGAAAAGGGCTCCCAAATGCTTGTTAGCATGATAGCCTTTCACATCACTATGTGATGTGAAATTAATAATAATGACCTCTTTCTCTTGGCTTGCTAACTGTTGACTGATAAATGCTTCTGAGCTTCAGAAAGTCTCCACTGAAAGTTAAGCATTGAAACACACACACACACACACACACACACACACACTCCCTGGAAACACAACACACTTCACATTCACAGTGCAGTGGCTTGGGCCCAGACCTACGGGAGTGCACTCCCGTCTGCACACAGGAGCGCAGCGCAGCCCCTGGCCTTTTGTGCGTTGACGTGGTGAAGAGTTTTGCCCATTAAGTTACTAGTGTTGCCCAGCTTCTCCTATATATTCACTGAAAACTGGGGTCCAAGGATCTTTCTGTTAAGAATTTATCTTCTCTAGTAATTATTAATTTTACTTAAAGTTCATACTTGAAAGTATAAATTTTAAGAGAAGGGAAAGCCTTCTCTTAAAACAACAGAAATTTGATGTTTGATGCACTTAAAATGGATATCTTAGCATAACATGGAAATGAGCTCCAGGAAAGGTGCAGGAAGAGGGAAAAACAATTTTTTTAGTTATGATGAAAAGAAATAACAAGAATGCATTACCTTTAGTGATAGCACCTCTAGAATTACAAACCAGATTGTAAGCATATAGCAGATGCTTCTTTTCACTTAAATAGTTGAGGAGTGCTCTCATATAGTTAGATTTTAGAGAACAGTTGAAGAAACCAACTAGCTTATAGCCTTGCAGTCAGACTCCGCCCAGGACATGGCATATGGAAAGAGAATTCTTTGGGGTAGGGCTAGGGTGGAACCTTGACAGGTGAATCCCCCAAAGCAGAAAGGCGGAGGCAAAGGACAGTGAGAGAGGAGACCCAGGTGCACAGAGACTGTGTGGCCCTGGCTCAGCCATTTCCCTGCTCTCAGGTGACTCCCACCGGTCGAGCCCTTTCTGTTTCCCATAGCTACTGATCAATTTTATAAACAACTGTGGGTGCCTAAGAGCTGGCCACTGATGGGCAACTGTAACCTATATGATATCTAAAAGTCTCAGCAGGGCACTCCTTGACTACCTGCGGAGAACAGCCCATATCGTGGGGCAGGCCTGGGAACGCCTAGACCACCATTGACCTGATTACACAACTAACTCCGTGGTGGCCTCAGAATAACTGTGCCCATGGTAACAGATACTTTGCTGATGCAAATGTCTCTTGGCATATGGTCATGATGTCCCCTTCTCTGTTCTCATCAAACTTTGTCCCCCACTCCAATCCCACCCTCTAGACTTTCTACCTCAATACCATTGGTGTATGATCACCTTTTATAAGCCTGTATACCTTCAGCAATGTTGAAAGGACTTCTGCGCAACCAGAAGAGGCTTGCTTTGCCAATCTGCTCCATGACTGTTATATCCCCCATCGCGTTTCCCACTGCAAAGCAGCAACTGCAACAAAGAGCACTCAAGTTGTAGCTTAAGAACATCTTATTCCATTTGCAGATGAGGGAAGAGACTGTGCCCCTGAACGCTGTATCAGCAAAGAGCAGCCTTCCTTCTGTTCCCCACGTCCCATGCTGGGAGTGAGGGCCCCAAGTATGAAAGAGACCCAGACCCTCTCCCCAAGCAACAGACAGACTGAAGTGGTAGGGAGGCCTACAAGGAGCAGTGCGCGAGCAAAATGCTGTGAGAATGGAGAGAAGAGTGCAATGAGCTGCCCCGAAATGTGAGCGATCACTTTCTGCAAGAGACATTTTGAAGTGGTTCTTGAAGGATCAGTAAGAGCTTGGCAAATGAAAAGGAGAATAAGAGGCATAAAGAGGTAGAGGCAAGAGCACGCATAAGCAGAAAAGGCTCAGTGTTATTTGGCAGGCAGGTGCTGCAAGGGAGCTGCATTTATGGGAAGGGGGCTAACGTTAATGAAGTATGCTCAGGTACAGTCATAAAGATGCTAAGATTTGATCCCATGGCTCTTTAACCAAGGAGATGATGTTTTGGCATCTGGATATAAGGAGGAGCAACTGTTGTAAGCAGGCCATCGAGAGACTAGTTCAAAAGCCTGGACACTCATTCATGAGGACTTAAATTAAAAGCACAATTAGGAATATGGGGAACAGGGTTCAGACACATGAGACACTCTGGAATCCAAAGAGCCTGGTAACTAACTGGCAAGACAGAGAAGAACCCAGTTTCTAGCACAGGAGGCCAAGTGGGTGGGGACTCTATTTCCTGGAACAAAGAGCAAAAGATCTGGTTTGGTTGTTTTGGGAAGGCCTCCGTGTTCAATTTAAGCATGAAGAGTCTGAAGTATCTGTGGGATTTATGCGTCTAGAGGACCACTTGGCAACTGAATATTTAAATCATCTTGTCAAACTGCTTGAGGCTGGAAGTAAAAATCTGAGAAGCATCAGCATATAGGGGACAGTAGATGCTGAGGAGATAAATGAAGCCATGTCAAGGACTCAGTCACTTTTTGGTATTTTTGCAAAATAGGCATAAGCCTACTTTCAAGTGTTTTATTCAGACATTCAGTGGATAAATCAGTTTAAAGCAAAAAACTAGAATCTGATTTTCCTGATTAGATTTGAACTTATTTAAATGCAATCACCTTCTCATCTTTTGCGCGTGTCTTCCGGGACTTTTAGAAAGTCACTGCAGTTTTCTATGCACAAGATAATAAACCTCTCACAGTCAGCGTGACTCCAAGACCATCTCCAAGAGCCGAGGACACCCCCTCTCCGCTCCTAGGTCAATTCTTTGGTAGCCACACACCACCACGTGCTCAGCTACCTACAGGCACAAGTTCTGAGTTAGGAGTATGTGTACCAAGTCTTTTTATGCAGCATCAGTGAAACCCTAGACTTCACTATGGCATGTGCTGGGCTGAAGCATACAAGTGGATGATGCCGACTAATTATGAAAATGGCAAAGACACAGTCAGCATCGTGCTGTGCTCCTGGACCCTAGGGCTAAAGTGCAGTGGAGGCCAAGACTGCACCCATGGGTTTCCCCGAGTCATCAAGAAAGCCACTCTGGACTTGCCTTCAAGGTGGTCTCGAGCAGAGGCAGGGCAGTTAGAGGTAGCAGAGAGGTGCATTGGGAGCACAATGGACAGAGGCAGCAAAAGGAAAGAAATGCAGTATGCTCATTTCATCTGAGAAATTACAGGGGCTGATTGGCCTAACTTGGCTTTTGTTTCTTGTTTCATAATTGTCAGGTTCCACGTTTTTCAAATTGCTCCTTTGCCAGGTAGTTATTAGTTTCCCTTAATCAATGGTATTTTCAGCAATCACAAGCAACATTTTAAAAGTTAGTTTTATACATGCATGGTACTATATCTTCAAAACAAGTCCTATGAATATTTATTATCCTGAATCCAGAATCAAGTGAGTCATGACATAATCCTCTGGAAGGGCAGATTATCTGGTGATGCCAATCCTAAATTAATATCTCTTTGAAGTGTTTTCACGATATATAGTACAAATGGCATGCATAAGTCACATTTGCTCTGAAGCTCGCTTGGATCCTCTTTAAAAATGAAACTAAAAAAAAAGTTTTCAGATATCAAGTAGAAAAAAACTTCAGGTCTGACCAAAAGGACATGCCTATACTGGTAATGTGTGATTCATGTAAAAACAGATTTGTGTATAAGAAGAAAAGAAAGATCACTTATGATCCCATCAGATACTAACACCTCAGGGACGTTCATTCCAGCGTTTAATGTCCCAAGCATGCCACATGTTGAGCTCTTGCTTCCTCCTCTACCTTCAATCCTGCTGGCACTAAAACTTAAAACGACCCCCCCAATCTCTTTCCACCCCTGCATCCTTACCACCACTGTTCCTGGCCAGATGGTGGCAACAACTTCCTACCTACTCTAGGCCACGACACTCCCCAATGAGGCCATCCCCCACAGGCGAGGGGCCCACCAGCACAGCAGACCCCATCACTGTCCCCCTTAAAAAGCTCTGGTGACGCCTCAGGGCCTGTGCAATGAAGTCCAAACCTCCTATCAGTCAGGGTACACAAACGCCCCCACCCCACGTGACCTGCTCCCGCCTATCTCTCCAGACTCATCTCTGCCTCTCCTCAACAGTGCATCATAGAGTAGGTTCTGTGCCTCTATGCTTTTGCTCATGTCATGTCCTCAGCTGAAAATGCCCCTCCTCCATCTCCGGAATTAGGGAACTCTAATTTATCCTCCACAATTCAGTAAGTGTGACCTGGCACACAGGCAGGAAGCATGCAATAAAGGGTGACAGCAGTAATAACTGTAACAGTCATATGCTGCAACATGATCTTCCATTTGAGTGGTTTGAGACAATCAAGTGCCATGTGAGGGCAGGGTAGGAAGGCAGGGGACAGAATGGGGCTGCTTCCAGGGAGCTTCCTGAGGGACCCTTTCTCTGCTGCTTCACCTGTCTCACACCCTGAGTCACAGCCTGGAGCAGTCACCTGGCCTGGATAGCAACCTGTGGCCAATAGAGCAATGTGTGAGAGGGGTGGGGAATGAGGAAAAAACAGAGTATGCAGATGGTGAGGAGTTCTTGAGCCTCTCGGGGCGTCTATGAGATGTGAAGTGTGGGGTCAGGGAGGGCCCCACAGGCACACCTGCCTTCCAGGCCCTGTTCACTGTGGTTCCAGAACAGAAAGAAGAAAGCTGAGGAGGGGTCTTCTAGGATCACAGAGAGAGAGAACCAGGCAGCAACTCTAATGTGGGTGAAGCTGTGCAAAGAGTGGGCATGAATTCCTCTCTGGACACATAAGCGTATTTCTGTTCACTTTGAGAAATGATGTAAAATGTGGACTAATGCACACAACCATGTTATGGCTAAAGTAGCTGCTGTTCATCCCAGTACACGTCCTGGATGTTCTCTCCCA
Organism: Condylura cristata; assembly: GCF_000260355.1. Taxonomy (NCBI): domain Eukaryota; kingdom Metazoa; phylum Chordata; class Mammalia; order Eulipotyphla; family Talpidae; genus Condylura; species Condylura cristata. The sequence continues at coordinate 26,875,784 of NW_004567122.1, read as the reverse complement.
GCTGGGCCTCTGCACTTGCCCTCCGGATGCCTATCCCCTCCCCTCTCCCCCAACCCTCATCTTCAGTAAGGCAGCTCATCTTCAGGCCTTACTGTATTCCTCGTCTTGAAGTCCTCAGTATCTGTCACTCAGTGGCAAGAGCTAGGCAAGCCTCAACTCTGTCCAGGCACTATGTCTCCCTCTGTTTCTTATATGTTTATCTGTTACTCTCTGGCAGAACGTGAGTTCCTCAAAGGCCAGAAAAGTGTTTTATTTAGGTCTGAACTCCTAGTATCTGGTAGCTAGTGGCTGCCCAAATATGCCTGCTGATTTAGTGAATTAAATACTTAAGCTGCTACTCTGTTTCCTTGGAAGACATCCTGGATCCTCCTTAGGCAAGCCTCTGAACCCTTGAAAAGAATCTTGTTAAAAAATCAACAAGCAGAGCATCTGGGACTTTGAGTGTAATGGTGATAGGTTAATGACCCTCTTACAAAGCTGGTAGCTGCCAATTAAGTACACCAAAGGCCAGGCTGGGACCCACGTTGTCAACAGAGGCACTGTGCACTCTGCCTGGCTAAGAGACGGGCAGTCACCTGCAACCCCAGGCTCAGCACCGGGGCCTGCACCTACACTGGAAATTATTCAGGCCTCTGCTCCAATCTTCTCCCCTGCTACCTGCAACTTCTACCTGAAGACCCATACAGGGTGAAGCAATAAAACTGAATCCAATGAGTAGTGTGTCAGTTTTGTTAGAACAGATTCTTAAAGATCAACACTCAACAAAAAGACAAATTATCTACTCTTACACTCTGCCTACCTACAAGGCACAGGTCATCAAAATACTGGCTAAACTGGTCAGAGACTATATGAACTTGTAGTTAATTTTGTTTCTTCTGGCAACAACTCTATAAAATAGACAGCACTGTCAACTCCACTATACAGACTAAGCAGAACACACAGATTAAATGTACACTCAAAATCACACAGCCAATATGCAGCAGAGCTGGGATCTGCACCCAGGTATCCTGATTCTAGAGTCTAAGCACAACCATCATCCTCTTCATGCAAAACTGATCAGGCCCTCAGCAAAAAACTAAGAAAGTACCAATGGCTCACACACAATCCTCATTCTCAAATCCCACAACATTCAGGACACAGAGACCCTTTGGAGAAATGCAGGAGCTGAGTTTGGGGTGAATAAAGAAGGCCTCCTGCAAAGAGCAAATCATAAACTCAAGGAGGTAACAGGTGGCTTATGGCACAGTGAACAGTGAGGCCTCTAAGGGATCACTGGGGTTAGGCTAATCCTATATCCCAGGATTCAGACAGAACCCTGGACTTCAGAGGACCCAGAGGCTGTCTAAATCCCCCGGGAAACAAGGCAAGAAATGCAGCTCTCTGATTCGCACACAGGACTTGCACCACCCTCCTCAGATGTGTATAGTAATACACAGAGATTGCATACTGAAGGATATTTTCTCTTAGGATGCTCTGGAGCAAGGGCTTATTACAGGTGAAGGTTAATGACACAGTTAAGTATCTACAGGAAAGCTGAAACATGGATGGAAGCTTTTCAATTTCCATCTGCAATAATGAACACCAGGCTCAGGTTCTTACCCAGTATTTCACATCCACCAATTATTCCAGTGATTCCAGTTAAAGTATTCCAATGATTCCAGTTACAATTAATAAAAGATTCAGTCATGTGTGTTAAATCAGCATTCAGTCTTCACATTCATCTACTGAGTCCGAGACATGCAGAGGAAGCGCCCCAGTGTGGGAGGTGGCTATGTCGTCCTTTCTCAGCCGAAAGGGACCAAGAAATGTGCCCAGTGTCACCCAATGTGCCCCACCTGCCTTATCGTGTCAGAGCTTTGCAATAATACAGTGGAAGTATTTTGACCCCTTCTAATATTGTTGCCATAAAAGCTACATGCTCACGGGCTGCCCTTTAGGACTGACATCTGCTCTGCACAGGACTCCTGGTGCCCTGCCCTCCACCCTCATACCTGCCTTTTTTCATCTCCAGACATCCTCCATTCCCAGCCTCTGGATGTCACAGGCCCACAGAAGCAAAACCCCTCCCCCCTCCTATAGATGACACCTTCTTGTTTTTTCTAAAGACTGGCTCCCCAAAGGACACACTTTCCTGCAGCCCTCTCAAGGGGCTCCACTGACAAATTCTCACCAGCCAAGCACGACAGCTTGCAATAGGGCTCACTCTTGGTGCTGCACATTCCACAGGCTCAGACATATGTATAAAGGTGCATCTCCAAACTAGCACACGGACTAGTTTCACTGCCCTAAAAGTTCCTTTTGCTCCATCTACGCAATCCTTAATCCTCCCCCCCAACCTTAACCTGCAGAACCCCACTGCTTATTTTCCTATTTCCCTAGTTTGTCTCTTTCAGAACGTGGTATGGTTGGCATAGCCTCTTTCATTCACTAATGTGCACATCAGGCTTCTCAATGTCTTTACATGGCTTGATAGCTCGTTTCTCTCAGTGCTGAATAATATTCTATTGTCTGGATGGATATACCACAACTTATGCATTCCCCTATTTCAGGACATCTTGGTCACTATAAAGGTGGCAAATAGGAACAAAACTGCTGTAAATAGCTGTATGCAGGTTTTGTATGGACTGAGTGTTGTATTCCTTTGAGTAGCTACCAAGGAGCATGATGGTTGGATCATATGGTAAGAATGTTTAGTTTTGTATGAAAGTATATTTAAAGTGCATTTCTTATAGACAACATACAATTGAGTCTTGTTTTTCCAACCATCTTTCCACTTTCCCTCCCACTAAAGTCCACTCTACCTTCCTATCAGCCTGAATTCCATAGGCCATCATTATAATTTCCCCCTCACATACACCTCAATTACTATGCTCCTCTCTTGATTTGTTGAATTCTTTGACAAAAAAAATACAATGCTGATAAAATCTAATTCACTACTACATGCTGAAAAAAATTAACCACATCGGCTGGACTCATTTTATATTTATGGCCATGAACCTCAAACAGGATGTTATTGTTTTGCACCAATTATATCCTGCCTTCCTTATCCATTCGCTCTTAAGGTTTAGGTTGGAGTATTACTAATACTCTTAAAGTATTAGGATACTAAAGTATTAGGATGGAGGTGACAGAAGTTTCAGGAGGGGAGGTCTAAAATAGTTTTTAGGAAATATTTCTGAATACTGTTATTTCTCTGAATAAAAAAATTAATAGAAAAGAATACCTGCAGATTCCCACCACCACCCCTGCACCCTCACCCACATGCTTTACCTGCCTTCGTACTAGACATAAGTCATATGTGAGTCTATGTAAATTTGTTCTTTATATTTATATTTATGAATTTATACACTAATATATACAATGCTGTGATGTATATTACTTAATTATCAGATTGATGATTATCTACTGATATCACATACAAGTACCAGCATAATTATCTACTGGGAAATTTCAATCAACATACAAAATAGTATGTGTTCTTTATCAGGAAAAAGGAAGAGAAGTAAGGAGAGAATGAGAAAAGGAAAGAGGAAGGGGAACAGGAAAAGAACGCTTCTCTTAACCCTATTTCTCTCATCTGCCATTGATATTTATCCATTTCTCTGCTTGCCTCTGTGGTAAACTCCCTCAAAAGCACCATCAATGTGTCTATACATCTATATTTACACAGATATATGTCTCTAACTATTCTCTGACTATTCTCTGCCCATTTTCTTACAGTCCTCTCCAGTCATACCCTCCAGTCTCCCCAAACTATTCCCATCACAGTGCGCAACCTACCTCCAAGTTCTAAATCCAGTCATCAATTCCCAGTCCTCTTTTTGGGGAATAATAATACTATAAAATTGATAGATGACTGATATAATTTAATCAAACACTAAAATGTTTAGGACCACTTTGTAGTAAGCTATTATTTTAATCATTCTTAAATCAGCCTGAATGTCTGAAGCAGAAAGCCTCCTTGGTTTTACGACATTACATGAACAGCCTGTGGATTCATCGCCATTTGTATTTTGGTTGGAGCTTTCAATAAACCTTCTTCCCCATCCCGTACTGGGCTCTGAAGAGAGGAAAAGAGGATGTGGATTTAAGGTCCACATTCTTTTTAATTTTAATTTTAAGGCTCCCATTGAAGAAT
>NW_004567122.1:26842395-26869436 GCF_000260355.1 Condylura cristata | reverse complement strand
AACGAGAAAGAAACGAGCTACATGGACGTGAAGCAAAAGCATTCTACTGAGTGCAAGACATCCGCCTCAAAGGTTAGAGGGCATCTTGAAAGGAAACAGTTGTAGGGCTTGTGTCATGCCCAGCAAAGCCGGGGCCCACAGTCCCAGGAAGCACTGCAGCACATAGCAGCTTGGGAACACTAAATCTGGACACACTGATGGGACATGTCTACTCACCACCCACTCACCAGTCCCAAACCTAAGCATGGCTTTCCCACGCTACTTTCCTCGAGAACACGGCCTGAGAGGAGAAGAAGTACTGCCTGCAGGAGCTCACTGAAATGAGGCAGGGCCACTGAGAGAACCCCTATCGCTGCAGATGGAGGTCACCTGACCTGACCATCCCAGAAGGCACTGAGAGCTGGCAGTGATGCGCAAGGCACTTTGCTGGCCAGAGCTTACACTGAACCAGCCACATGTAGACTGCGCCAAATGGGGAAGTTCTCTGTGGCCACAAAAGGAGCCCCAGAGTGGCAAGGCATGATACTGACGCTGGGTGCGCTCTGACCTCTCATCACAGTGAACATCATCCTTCAGATGGATTGGGGCTAGCAAGAGTAGAGAGCTAATCAAGTTCAATGCTGTGTGTACTGGCAGGAGGCGTTCACCGAGGAAAACTGGTGTGGTCATCAGAGACGCAAAGAAATGAAAAAATTAACAGTACATTTTTGAGATGTGGAGAGAGAGGAATTAAGAGTTTTGTGTTTCCTCCCCACAGTCTTGCTCCCAGTAATTAAAATCCACAAAGGGCACAAAGTCATGAGTTTGAAATTGAAGGTCAAAATGAGGTGTTAACAATAATATGACATTTACAAGTTTTTGTTTTTACCATCAATTTTTGTTTATTTTTATTGCTTATTTATTGTAGACTACCCCAAGCATCTAACATTGTTTTGGTATTGAGTCTCCCAATGATTACACAGTGTTTAATTATACATTAAAAATTGAGAGACAGAAGAAATTATGTGGCTTACTCAGGTTCCTGTAACTGGCAACTGATAAAAGAGGAGCTCAAATTTCAGACCTTCTGACTTCAGTGACCTGTCTATACTATACTATATCAATTCAAACATCCATACACCTGCCGACGCTTGATTCCTATAAGTTAGTTGAGAGCCAGCCCCAGCTGGGCCTGCGGGTTTTCAGAGTGTGCTAAGGAGAAGGAATGAAGATGCTGCATCCAAGAGGCAGCAGAGTGAAAGGAAAAGAGCAGGATGGATCAGCCAGTCTGCTTCGAAGCTCAGCTCTGCCACTGGTATGTTGTCTTAAACAAGTACACTGTTCTAACTGATTCAATAAGTATTTACTGAGTGCCCATTGTGTTTTACAAAAGTGCTCTAGCCTCTAATAATACATTTGCAAACAAAACAGCAAAGGCTACTGCCCTTAAGAAACTGACATTCTAATGGTCAGTAATTATAAATAAAATATATAATGGTCAGAGTCATGCAAAGAAAACAAAAGAAGGGGGACAGAAAAGAGTAATGGGGGTGAAGAAGTGTCATCATTTTTTGAATGACAAAGAAAGGTGTTTTCTTATTTACTTATTTACTTATTTATGTATACAGAACTAGAGTACTGAAGTCAGAAGTGCAGGGGTGGTGAGAGGATTCACTGGAGAAAGTGGGGAGCAGAACAGACAGACAGACTGAAATACACTACTGAGGGGAGCAGCGGGCGGGTCAGGAGAGGTCTGCTGAGCCATGTGGATCAGCTCCCTGGCCAGGGATCAAACTCATGCTGAAGCTGCTGTGGAGAGCTTCACAGTGCTGCGCTTTAACCACTGTACCACCAGAGAGGGTCCCAAAGAAAGTTTTACTGAGAAAATGAAATGTGAAGACTTGAAGAAGTTGAGAGATTTGATGTCCAAAGAAAGAGCATTCAAAGCAAAGAGAAGAGCCATACAAAGGTCTGGTGCAAGCTGGATTTGAAGAATAGTGGGCAAAGGGACAGAAGGAAGGAGAGAACCATCCAAAATGAGATCAGGGAGAGAAGAGAAAGGCAAGATAGGTATGTCAGTATAGTCAGTGGAGTGACTCCACTTTTACACTGAGTTAATAGGAAGCCAGTAAAGGGTTTGAGCAGTGCAGTGCTATGATGGAAATGCCTTTTCTAAGTATCCCTCCCACAGGTATGCTGAAAGTATACTATAAGGACCAGGATACACCAAGGGAACTTCCTGGGTTAATCCAAGCAAGACATGATGACTAGTTAGACTAAGATAGAAGAAACCAAATCAATGAAACGAGATCAGACTGTGCACCTATGTGGAAGGTCCAGCTGGAAGGACCTGCTAGAGGTTATAGGAAGAAGAGTAGTCAAGAATAAGTCCAAGTGTTTTTTTTTTTTTATCCCGAGCAACTGACAGGGTAGGTAAGACTAAGTGAGGTGGGAGAGACAAGATCCAGAAATAGGACTGAAATGCCCACTAGGCACCCAAGTGGAAATGTCAGGGTGGAAAATGGAGATAGAATTTCAAGAGAGAAGGCAGAGCTAAAGATAGGAATTCTGGAGTGATCAGCACTTGAATGGTATCTCATGGTTTTAGATGAGATCACTAGGGCTAAGACTATAAATAGACAAAAGGAGAATTCAAAGAATTGGGCACATCTTTGGGGCCCTCCAAAATAAAGGTATCAAGGAGTGAGAATAAGTCAACAAAGAATGTACAAAGGAGCCATTCTGGAAGAAAAAACACAGAAGAGTATGTTCTGCCGGAGCCAGGTGAAGGAAGTATATGAGCAAGAGGACTGACGCGATCAGGTAGCTGCGTCAAAGCACACAGTAGGCGGGAGAAGATGAGGACTCAGAGTTAGCCACTGACCTGGCAAGGCAGAGCCGCTGTGAGCCCGACAAGGACAGTCTCAGTGGAAGGAGGCGTGGGTGGGGTGCCGCCTTACTGGCCTTACTGAACGGGCATGAAAGCGCCAGGAGGGCAGCTTCAAGCAAGAAGTGTCGGCAAGGCAATGCTATTGAGTAATTCTGCCACAAAACGAAACTGAGAATTGTAGAAATGAGGTCAAGGGAAGTTTCTTTTTAAGAAAAAAGAATAGCAGCATGTTTCCATAGAGAACAAGTAGGGAAAGGGAGAAAATGACCACGCGGGAGAAAGAACGGAAGTTGTAGGAGCTGTAGCCTCGAGTCGGCGTGAGGGGCAGATCGCCGGGCGGAGGAGCCGCCCCAGAAATGGGCAGGCCAGTCGGGACACAGTGAGGAAAACAGAGCCCGCGGCACAGAGGCAGGCAGGTACAAGCGTGATCATGCAGTTTCTGTCTTGTTTCCTTCCGTGTCCCTCGCTAAATAGAAGACAAACTCTTCACCTGAGAATTCGGAGGAGATGCTAGGAGATGAGGGTGAGGAGAAAGATAAAACGCCTGTTTAGGAGAGTGGGAGAGCAGACTGACCCAAAAGCACGAAGATATTCCTGAGTTTGGATGAACATCTCACCTGTTCGTCAGTGCCATGCCGTGTTCTCCAGTTGCATTTACTCTGCAGAGGCTGCAGCCCAGTGGTGAGGAGTTAGACTCAACTGAGGTCAGCTTTTCTCCAGTAAGAACAAAGAAACTAGAGGGGGCAAGAGAGCTGGTGAGACATATGTGCAGGGTGAGGAGGACTGGCAAGGTAGGAGACAGACCCAGAGAAGGAAAGGTGCGATGATCACCTTGTGGACCCAGTAGCAAGCATCAAAGGGTGCTGGAGTTGGGATCCCAAAGAGAGGGAGCTGGACATACAGGAGGTGGTGACCAGAGAGAGGGAGACTTGAAGCTGGGTCATGGTCAAGCTGCAGTTTTCAGGAATAACTAAGAAAATGAGTGACTTAGGTTAGGGCGGAAGATAATGCCACTGGAAAATGCATGAGCAAGAAAATTTTAAAAATGAGAATAAAAACAGCAGTAATGGTGGTGCACAACAATGAGACCGGAGCTAAAATTTTCAAGGAAGGTGAAAGAACGACCCAGAGAGAGTAAGTGACAAATACAAAGAAAAATGGATTCAGTTGATAATCTTCTCTGAGTCTCAGCTTCAGCTTCCTTGTTTGCAAACTGGGAATATTGATAGTCATTCCATCATGAGGTTTTTATAAGGATTGAGTGAGATGATACATGTAGAAGGAACTATAGGCCTCAGTTATAGGAATATTCACTTTCTTCTAAGAGGGACCTGTGAAGTTTGGTGTGTGTCTCATCGACCTCCAACTAAAGTGTAAGAGTGTGGCCTGGACACTTCCCAGAGCTCAGTCGGGCACCATAAGTCATAATCATCATAATTCCCCAGAGCTGCTCACCCCCCCACCCCACCCCCCACACACACAGGCAGCTATCCACACCTCTGCTGTTTCCATCCTGGCAGGCCTGAGTTCTCTCTTGGTCCCTTCCACCATTTGCAGACACCAACCTGGGTGTCTATGCAGCAGGCCAAAGGCAAATTACCTGCTTTGGCTCCTCTGATGTGACTCCCCTTCTCACAGCTAATGATAGCACCGTGTGACCTGAACTGTGCTGAACCCAGAAACGTGAGAGGTTCGGCAGCAGCAAAGTCCACCTCATTCCCAGCGTGGCCAGCATGGCCAATGACTGGCACAAGCCCTTTCTGCTTCCTTTCTATCTGTCCACTCAAGGGTTCAACTCTAAGCAGAAGTTTCCATCAAAGCATGAGGTCTTGTCTAGCCAAAAAGACAGTGTCTGTTTTACTAGAAATAGGAAATAATATTCTGAGACTCCCTGTTCACAGAGAGAACAAAGAACCCAGACTCACAGCAGTGAGACTGCCAGAGTTAAGTGAGTCCCCTCGTCCATTCTGCTCAGCCGGCCCCCTGACCGTGCCACCTCAGGCTCACCAGAGGAATGCAGGAGCTTTTCTGCAACAAGCTCTGAGCAAGTCTGACTTAGCACTGTCCTTATATAATCCTGAGAATGGCCCCCAGAAGCCTCTTACCCCCACACCCACTATTCAGAGGCCGCATATGCCTGCTCATTACTAATTTTTCACCGTGTGGTATATAGTAAGTCCTCAAGAATAGTGACAGGTTAATGTTAGGAATGAAGGAACACGGCACACACCCTGCAGGTCACTACCTCAGTCTCATGCAAGGTGCCCAGCAAAAGAACATCCCAGGTATGTTCTTCTGTGATTTTTTTACATGACAATCTTCCTGAGCTGAGTAGTCCCTGTTGCACCCAGAACCGTTAAATTTCTGAAATTTCTTTCTTCCACCTAAATTATAGGTAAAAATGAAGAAGGGCTACTTGTCTGAAAACATTTTCCTGATCGTTTCCCATTTCCTAGCAAACAAACATTTACTTGCCTGTTTCTCTAATGCAAAGAGACATCCTGATGCGGCAGTTGTGAAAGGAGGCAAGATCATTAATTCAGAAAAACGGCCGCAGCGTGCCAGCCTCCCCCATCTGCCGGAGAATCCAGGTGCTGGAAAAGCACAAGTACACTCCTGCTTACCCACTACTGTTCGCCAGTCGGAGGCTGCTGACACTGACTGTACTGGAAATAAGCTTTGGTGCTTGCTTCTGAGCAGAGTAATAAAATGACAAGCGAGACTCCAGGGGAAAACAGTTGGGGGAATAGTGACAGGAGGGTGACATGAACATACGTTTGTCCAACATTTTGGATCATCCACTGGGATTTAAACAATCTATTTGGTGAAGAGAAAAGTTGGCCAGTCCCTAGGAAAGTCAGACTCACAAAGATAATCAGAAAGGTCTGAACAGGAAGGAAAAAAGAGTTCCAGAGCCAAACCCTTAACACAATAAAACAAAACAAGGTCAAGGCCTGAAGATGTTTATTCAAAAGGGGAGTAATTTAAGGAGTCCTGATTTGCCATGCAAACGGATCTGCGACAAAAAAGGATCAGGTTCAATTTAAATTACGTTAGATTTTTAAATTGATCACTTACAGGCAGATACTCAGGCACAACAGAAGAAAGCACACCTCTGTACGTCTTTTTTCCAATTTTAGAATCAGTCATATCTTTCTAGGAGCTTCCTGCATACAGCAGTTACCACTATAGATGGCAGTAAATGAGTGAAGTGTTATTTCCATCAGCCTTAAAAGTTCATTTCCTTATCATCCCTCCCTCAGAACTGGCTCGGAATTGGGCACTGAAAATTGTGGCTTTGAAAAAAAGCCCAGGAAGCACTTTGGCAGGTGCCAGAATCACTTAGAGCACAAGGTTAAAGATTCCTGGCCTCATCCCCAGTAATTCCAACTCAGGACAGAGCCAGCTTCTGCAGCCGGCATCACCCTAGGTGACTGATGTTGGAGGCCTGTGAACACACCGTGGCAGCTCCTGGCTTAGACTTCCCTCAGTGCCCTCTACCTTTGTTGTGTTAGGAGAAACTATCCTGCCTTCTGACCCAGCACATCCCTCTGGTTCCAGAGTACTCCATAAGCTCATACCTGGTGGACAGTCACTATGGACACTGCTGTGCTGGGCAAACCAATCTGTGGGGCTCAGTGTGACACACCCCTGATTTCTCTTTATTCTGTTAGAACGATTACAGGAAGTTATCTATGCAATGCAAGGATTTTGTGGTGGGCGTGCTGGACCTGTGCCGAGACACAGAAGAGGTGGAAGCGATTTTAAATGGTGATGTGAACTTCCAAGTCTGGTCCGACCACCACCGCCCGAGTCTGAGCCGGATCAAACTCGCCATTAAATACGAAGTCAAGAAGGTAAGCTTCCCCCACATCTCCTAGCCTCCCGCCTGACAGGGCTGCTGGCCTAGCTTCGCGCTCATGCATATTTTATGTTCCTGTGAGGTGGTGATGAGGACACCAATTACTTGACTTGTCTCCAGACAGGGAACTGCCAGTCTCGCAGGGTTGCTCAGAACCCATCTCAGCATCCTCCCCCTCTGCCTCCTCCTCATTAGGGCAGAGAAAATTCATAATAGTCATTCCAAGAACAGGCCTCGAGCCTAGAGAATAAAAGATTTTCAGCCTCCAAACCACCAGAAGGGGCAATGTCACAGTGACTGCTCCCATGAGCCAGCAGACCAATTCCCAAATTTTCATGAGAAACGTATTTCTCAGTTCACATTACTACTCGGTAGCATTTATAGAGCTTTCTCTGTACACCTAGGGACTTATTATGTAGAAAATGTTGTAGAGTATTTGAAGGATTTGTGGATCGGAGAGGAATTCCACTCCCCAGGCTTATGAAAGTTCTCACAAGTAATAGAACTTGGGCAAGAGTAAACTTATCCCACACCCAGGTGACTTTAATGGCCACTGAGCACCAGCACCTCAGAAACACCTAGTTACGAGATCTAGTCATGGCACTGAGTGGCTGCTCAGGTTGTAATCCTAAGAAGAAAACTATTGTTTCCCTGCTGGATGTACTCTGGATTCTTCAGAACGTGTTCTTCTGTCAGATGGCGTCACTTGTTCTGAGGAAAACTGGAAAGCTCCAAAGATCCATGTGTTCAAATATCATTGTATTTTCCACAGGAGTAAGACAACCAACCAGTCTTTATAGGGATTTTCCTAGCTTTTTCACAGGGGAGCAAAACTGCATGGCATTTTTTAAACCCTCAAATTGGGCTCTGGGCATTTCTCTACTTGCCTGCTTATCTTAATATGTGTGGGGTAAATTATCTTTCAACAAACCATATATAACTGTAGAATTCAACTAGAGAGAACATCCACATTTGATTAAAACCTTCCTGCCCTGTTATCTCAAGAAACAAAAATTCTAAGAAATACAGCTCCCTCTCAAAGACTCTGAATCCCAAAGATGTAGCTGATAAATCCTGAGAAAGGTGGTTTTCTATTAATACAAGAAAGCAGAGTTACTGGGAAGGGAGGAGTCAGACCACGGTTTCAAGGACAAGACTATCTTCTTATCTCAGGGAAGCTCATTTTTATTAGCCCATCCTGAGAGTTCAGGAAGGTTTCTCATCAAGGCATGGGCATTTTTATGTGAAGTTGCTGACCTAGGCATTCAAACAAACCCTGCTGTGAGGCTATTTGGCAATGTTAAAAATGCATGTGCTTGATTCAAAAATCACAAGCAACTTGCATCTCCTTCCTCCCCCAAGTCATAGTAACTTTCTGCCTCCCAGCATAGGCTAAAAAGTGAAGATACCTTTGAAAACCCAAAAAACAAATGAACAGGCCTTTGCAGATTTATAGTGACAGCTTTGACTATTCATGAGTAATTCTGATGGCCCATGAAATGCAAGTATTCATCACTATTCTGAAACATAAATTCAAATCTTTTAGCAAAACTGTCACTGAGGGTAGGTTAGTCAGTGCACAAGTCTGACCACTATCTCATAGCTACAAGTTTCCACTTACTGCCAACTTCCAAGGACGAAACATCCCTGGTCATGAATGAGATTACACAGTGAAATGCTCCATGAATGTGATGGTATGGATCAGAATTAAAAAGTTGTATGAGGGAAATTATTGTTGCAGTGGTACTTGCCAGCTAGGGGAATCCTACAAGTCTCAAGAAATATCCATCATGAATGTCAAGTCCTATGACTGCAATCCATAGGCAGGAAAATGATAAATAACCTGCATAAAGTGTCAGCCTTGCTCATTTCAAAAACTTCCAATGGGTAAATTCTCTCAACCAGGTATGCCATCATGCAGTAGGAGATCCAAGAGTTTTCCCTGGCATTATTCAACCATGTATTAACAATGAAAATTATCTAAAATTAAAAAGGTTTATTAATATTATAATGATATTTCATTTTAAATTTATGAATTTTAACATGCTTGAATGGGCATAATCTAATTCTGGGTCACTGAGTCATGAAACGACTAGTCCCAAGTCCTATTTACAAATATATTGCCTTTTACATTAGATAGACTGACAGACAGATAGCTATAACTATAGTTATAAATAGAAATGAATTTTAAGGCTAGACAGTAAAACCATAGGCTCTACCCACATGAAAGAAATCAAACCATTTATTCAACTATGAAACTATTTGGCAGTGGTGGTTTTATGGGCTGCTAATAGGTGTGAACGTTTTGTGCTCATATCAAAAAGATTTGAAGACTTTGAGTTAAACAGAATCTAAGACACAAAAGGTACAATGTGTACACTTGACCACAGAATTCAATTTCTCTAGGAACATCTGGTAAAACTACTTTTACATGTAGTTTTAATCTTGATATTTTAATCTTGGGGAAATTCTAACATAGAAACAGCCTATAGATCTATGCTATGAGTGGGTCCAAATGAAGTGAGTCCTCTTCTGTGGCTGGCATTGCAGCCTGGATCATGTCCTTCATTGACTGTTTTCACCACATAACATCTGTTCCTCACTAACACCTGGATGCCTCCATCATAATATCAAACTCCATTAAGCAAACTCCATTAAGCAAACTCCATTAGTTATCTCACCACAGCAAAAGAAACCACCTGGTAACGGGAAAAGATCAGGAAGTGTGTGCCAGGAGACTAGACTTCTAGCATAAGTTACTAGTTGTGTTACTAGTTATGAGGTCTAGTCAAGTCACTGAAGCTCTCTGAGGTTCATTTTCCATCTGCAAAATGGGCACATGAGTTTTTGCTTTACAATTTTCTGTTAATCTTTCAAATGAGCTTATGCAAAGCAAAATGCTTTGGAAATGTATAGTTCCTTGCAAGTTGCTGGCATCTCACTACTGTCATCCAGGCATGCCCCCTTCATTGACTGTAAAAAAGAGTTCACTTAGTCCCCCAGTTATTCCCTTGCTTGTCTTTTCTCTCTTTCCAGAGAATGCTAGATATATCCACCCTTGGATAAGGGCAACATCCTCATAGCCTAAACTTCTTCCTGGAAAGACCTAAGGCCTTTGGTTGTACTCCATGACTTCTATCTTAGGAGAGTAACTAAGTCAATAACCCAGGGAAATGGGTCTTCCTGGAAAGACCAAAGGCCTTTGGTTGTACTCCATGACTTCTATCTTAGGAGAATAACTAAGTCAATAACCCAGGGAAATGTGCCACCTAAAAAGGTAACTGCTGTGTTTAGAAAGCCGTGTTGGAGATGTGCCTAAGAGGGTAGGTACCCTCTGAGGTGAGGCCTGGCCCAACCACTTATCAATAGGGTCACTTCACAGGTGACTTCACCTCTCTGTGTCTCAGCTTCTCATCTATAAAGCTGGGATAATGCCTACTTCACAAGGCTCTGATGTGAAACAATGGACAATATGTATGTCCCAAACAGTCCAAGCCTGCCCAGCTCACCAGTCAATGGGTGTCAGACAGGCGGTATTAATACACCCACTGTACTTGTTTAGAGTCAGTGCCCACATTACTTACATTCTAGACATTTCTGTGACCCATCTCAGTCTGCCCCAGCGCTTTTTTGGCTAGTTTCTTTATGAATAAGCAAAGATAAAATGATCTCCCTGTGCTGAGTCTCACACTTGAGCCCAAAAGCAACTCTGCTTTTGCCTCACAGATAAAGATAACAACAACTCCACCTTTGGTCTACAGTCCTCATATATAAACAGGATTTGCTCTTCTCACCCATGATCTAATTAATAGGCACCTTGCTGTCTTCTCCATTATCCTGTCTTCTCCAGGCAACCATGACTAAATGCCCTTAGCCTAGGTGCTCTTCTCTCCCTGAACAGCAACTCTAAATGAATATGGAGAAGACTTCCCATCCCACCAAATGGGAAGACCCAGCCAGTCTCTGAGCCGCAGCAGCAGATCATCTCGGCCCAGGTCACACTCATAAAGGACTCAGTGCCTGTCCCAGGGTCTTTGCCCAATGACTAGCCAGAGAGACCCAAACACAATATGGGGTGCTCCAGTTAACTTTTCTAGCTGAACCCTCACCTCTGAAGCCATTAGTCTCCTTCCCCTCTCTTTTGCATCTTCAACTCAGGTTTATAGAAATGCTATCTTCTTCTCTTTAGCCCACATCATTTCCACCTTCCTCCTGAGTCCAGGTCTGCTGAAAAGACCTTTTCACTGAAAAGACAACTTTGTGGGCATGTGTCCTTCCAGGTTCAACTGCTGAAGGAAAGCAGGGCATAGGTCCTATCTTGCATGATAGGTGACTTAATGCTACCTGTACAGGAGGAGCCCTCCTAGTTAAAAGTACAAGTCCACCACTAAACAAGTACAACAAAAACTAGGGGGAAAACCATGTAGCAGTAACCTCTCCCAGACTTTCTTCCTGGTGGTACCCCAGTCCAAGCATCTTGGCATGTGACTTCACTGGCAGATCTAATCATGCTTCCAGCCATGATTCCTTCCAGCTGATGACACTCACCACCAACTGCAGAAGTAACCCTCTCTGGCTCTGCCCAGTTCCTGGGTGATTAGTGGCTCAGATAACTAATCTCACATAAAATAAAGACTTGGGGCAGGACCACAGGGAGAAAGTTAGGACAAAGGAAGAGAGGGATCTCACTAGACCTTTTTCTTCACACCGAAAATAATATCCTTTGTGACTCTCATACACTGATTATCTATCATTTCATAAACATTTACTGATGTCTACTACACCAGCTCTGTACTGAGTACTGGAGAGATTAAGGTGATCAAGACCCAGACCTCTGAGGGGCCTGGGCAGCAATGGAGAGATGTTTAAACAGAGGGTGACAATTGTCAGGGTGCAGGGGAGTAGGGAGGGGGCAGTAAGGAAGCCAGAAGATGTTCAGTCTGGACCTCAGGAAGAGTTCCCAAAAGTGAAAAAACTTTCCATCGAGTTTAAAGGATGCATAGAGCAGGATGGGATAGCTCTACAACCGAGCCCGGTGAGGGAGGACAACTTGGGCAGTGTGAGCTGAAAGCTGGAAGGCCACTAGCGCCTGAGGACCATGTTCTAGTGACATGTGTACAGGTGGGCCAATGCTTCCCTCAGACTTTATCACCGGGAAAGAGATAAGCTGGAAAGTACCCAACCCCTGAGGGCCCTGAACATGTCGTTCACTGGGGTAGGATATTGTACCGTCAGCACTGGCCATTATGGGAACAGAATTTCCCATAAGCATGGCAATGTTCTATTTTCTAATGCCCAATATGGTAACTGCTAACTTCATATGGCCCATTAGCACTTGAAATGTGGCTAGTGTGATTGAAGAACTAAATTCTTGATATATTTTTAATTAATTAATTTAAATTTCAATAGGCACACATGGCTAGTGCCATCCAAAACGATGGCATGTCTGCCTACCTTCATTCATGTACTCAAGGAGCTTTCTCTGAGCCACTAGTTAGTGCGAAGTGCTAATCCCTGGGAACGTTGTGGTGAATAAAAATGACATGATGTCACTCATCGTGGGGAAGACAGATGTTAATCAAAATGTCAGACTAAATAATGTTACAATTAACGTGGAAGATATAAAAGAAAAGAATGCAGTAAGCATGTAAAGGTAGATGGGACCAAATCAGGGAGCTCAAAGGAGGCATCTCTGAGGACCTCATGCCTGCTCTGGGAGCTGAGGACTGAGGTGAGGACTGAGAAGAGGAAATGGGGGGAGGGGCATCTCTGACAACAGAAATATTCAGAGCGTGTTCAAAGGTCCTCAGGTGAGAAGAAACACAGCATCTAGAAGGAATGAAAAATGCGAATGTGGCCAAGTTCGAAGGCATGTGGTAAGAAAGCCAGTTTAAACAGTGGTGTACAGGCCATATTAAAAGACTTTGTTTTTCTTATTCTCCTAAGTAGGAAGACACTGGGGGAATTTAGTCAGGAGGGGCCATGAAGACTAGGCATGGTGGAGGGACAGCTTTTCCTCTGGAAAGGGCTGGAAGGCCAAAGGGTGGTTATGGAGGCAGCATATGTGTCAAGCCAAAAGGGACACAATCGTAGTCAAAGCAAGCCAACTTAGACCACGTCAGCCAGTGAAACTGAAGTCACAGTGATTTTTAACAAAAGAAAATTTATTCATAACTGATCCTAGTCCCATCGGGTGATGAAATTCACTCAAGAGCCCTGGCTGACAGAGCAGCCATGGCCTCAACAGCTCCCAGCCTGCCAGGAGGAAGAGCAGCTCAAGTCTCACTCCAGCAATAAATGCTTTCACCTGGAAGTGACACAGGTCATTTCTGCTGACGACTCACTCACTGTCAATGACTAGTCACATCACCCACTGCACCACAAGGGAGGCCAGAAGGGGTCACCTGGCAAGCACTCACAGGAGAGAAACATGGAGCCCTTCAGCAAACAGCATTAGTGACCACCACAGGAGAAGAGCTAAAGGAGCTTGTATTAATAGCTTCGACTTCTCTGTAAATAGGAAGCAGGAGCACCCCCTGAGGTAGAAGACAGCCTGAAAAAGGCAGAAAGAATGTTTGGAAGAAATTTTGTTGGAGATAGGCGAGAAAGCAGAACAGTGTGATCCAACATGGCCAAGTGTGGAGACTGTAAATTCCTTGGCAATAGTCATCTTCATAAAAATGGAGTATCTCTGCAAAAACTGCTCCATGGACCTCAATTCCCTGCTATCAATTTCAAGGTTCTTGCACGGACTTGGGCCCCCAACTGCATAAAACATGCCCAGGACACAGCACATAGAAGTTCCCCTCAGAGAAGGATGCCAAGGAGGGAGGACCAGGCCCCAGGAAGGGAGAACATGCCACCTACATCACCACTGCCCAAGGCTGGGCCAGGGCCTCCACGTCCAGCAGAAGTCCCTGTGCATCTTCCCTCCGAAATTCACCACTGTGTGCACATTTTACAATGTTGTGAACAAGCCCATTTTTCTACCTGGAAAACTTCCAGAAGAAACTACAACTTGTTGGCGACAACATAGTGTTGGGGCTGGGAGGCTGCCTGCCCACGTGCTCTGCTGACTAATGTAGGTCTGAGGCAAGTTCTTTCATCTGCTGTCTGCAGGGGCCTCCAGATGAGGCAGATACTGCTCCACCTCTCAAGCGCCTTCTGGCTTTAAACCTGCACCAAGCGTGACAGTAATGTCTAGCAGGAGATGCACAACTGCCCACAGTCCCTTCCTTGGTGCATGGCCACACTAGAGAGGCCAGATGACCTCTGATGGGGCTCTGCTTCATTTCCTCTTTCCGCCCAGAGCCAGCAAGCAAGGGGAGCTGGGGACACCAGGGCTTTCTAGAGGACGTCTCAGAGGCCAGTCAGACACTCACATGCTCCAGCAGACATTCCCCACTGTGTTTTCCTACCGAGGCATCGTTTAACAGATGCTCAGAGCTAAGAAGATCAGAGTTGTCACAAACAGTCTGGCGGGTCAGGCCCTACCCCAAGCTGCACCACAGGATGCCCAGGAGCTGCCAAAGGCTGCTGAAATCCATGGTGTCAAAAGCATCCATCAGCATCCTCCTCGGGGACCCTCCCAGCACGTCTGCAGCCCCGTCTGGCACAAAACAACCCCCACTTCAGAGGGGCACAAAACAATCCCCACTTCAGAGGGGCTAGCTTTTCCACAGGAAAATAATTTTTGTTTCTCTCCAACTTCATATACACCCCATTTCTGCCTAAAAATCCCTCAGGAGAAGAAAAATGAAGCGGCTGGGCAGAAGCACAGTGCCACCTGGCCTGACTGCCTGTGGGCCCGGGTCCCTCATTTACTAGACCTGTGGGTGTAGACAGTCATTTTGCTTTTGGGCCACAGTTTTCTTACTTATACAATGGGAGTAACAGTGCCTAGTACACAAACATCTGGGGTGACCACACTCATCATGTCACTAGAACACAGCAAGTACAAAGTAAACGTGAGTTAATGGAACCTGGTTGCCATGTGGTTTTTATGAGCACAACTACCCTTAGGACTAAACCAGGGTTTCTCACCCCAGTACAGCTGACATTTGGGCTGGGTGAGTCTTTGCTGTGAGCGCTGTCCTGTGCATTACAGGGACATTTAGTGACAGCCCTGGCCTAGACCCTCTAAATACCATCAGCACCTTTTCCTGAGTTGTGTCAACCAAGAATGTCTCCAGACGTGGTCTCCTAATGTCCCTGGGGACAGAGATGGGGGAAAAAGTCACCCTTGCTGAGACTTCCAAGGGATGGTTTTCAGAAACTAGGTCATAAAATCCCTAGCTGTAAACTTCTGAGGGCAAGTATGTGGTTCTCCAAGGAAGCACTACATCTCATTAGATCAAATTCAACATTAAATTGAACTCAAACTCACCACATTCTTCAAATGAATTAGTTCTCACATCTACCTACATAATGGAACCATTGGGCACTTTGTTTAAAAAAAAAAAGCCAGTGTCACTGCGCTGCCCACAATTGCTAATCTTATTCTTCTGGTTGGGACTCAGGAGCTGCAAATTTTAAAGGCTCTCTGATGATTCCAAATGCTGTAGGCTGAACTCCTCACTCATCTTGGTCTCTGAAGACAGAGAACAGTATTCACCCAACACAGGGTGTGCAGATTCTACGTTGAATAAATGAATAGAAAGATGTAAATTATAAAACCACAGATTCCAAAGAGACACCAAATATCTGTAACTCTCCCTTGTCATTAGAAATTCATGTGATTCAGATGATGTCCCCAGTTGGCTCGGAGAATAGGGCTATCATCTGCACTCCCTCCGTTGTGGACCTGTGCCCTTTGGAGTCTGTAGCTCTGGAAAAGAGCCCTCAGCACCTGCAGAAGGCCTAACACTGGTTCTGGCTTGGCCATCTTTTGGGGTGGAGAAGAGAAGTGGGTGGATTTCAGGGAGGCCCTGGGGGGTCATGGAGGAGCAGTAGGGCCTTGTCCCCTGTGAGGCACCTCAGAACTGAGAGTTTATGCCGATCTCAAAAGAGCACCCTCCACTCACTAGCCTGACCTGCTCTGTGCCTTGCTCAACAGAGCAGGGAAAAGCAGAATACCTAATGCCTCCTCGCTGGCCTTCCTCAGACTGCTGAGTATCACCTCACACAACTTTTTCTATAGAGCAGATACACTGTCCACTTGCAAACACAATTTCGGATGCTCAAAGTATTTAATGTATCAATATTTACACAAAAGGATAATCCTTAAGTCCATTTTCATCTTCTTGGTTAGCAGGTTTCCTAAGTGAAATCGCCTCAGTTTGTATTACTATCATTACATTCATCATGTACCGCATTTGCTAAAACCGATTATTACTACATCCAGACTGGAAGTTGAACAAAAAGAAAGGAATTTGAGAAGCATCCGGGGGAGAAATATACATTTGTCAAAGCCCCAAGAAATAGATGCAAATCAGATGCATTAACTAGCCTAAAGTAGAAAGAGCAAAAAGAGCCATTTTCACTTTATCCCAGAGTCAAACAGATCTTAGAAATTATAGATACCCCTCAAGGACTTGAGCCTAACATCAGTAATTAAGCTAAAGACCAGCTACACAATTTTGTCTCATTATTTATAAATAAATGCTCACTAAATGGTCACATATGGATTCAGTTTTAATGAGTATTTGATCTTTTATATATTCCCCCCGTCAGGTACCATAATGCATCATTCTTTTATTAACATTCAGCTGCCTGAGGTCACTTGCAAATGCCTTGACAGAAGGGGAGTTTTGTAAGTATAATTATGGATGAAATTCTTTCTTTAATAGAGAAGGTTTAATTTATACAATCCACGCCAGAGTCACACCTCGTCTCCAAGACTGTGACGGTCACTAACTGGCCTACCAATCTGCACCATCTCGTCTTCTCCCCAGCAACACCCGCCCCCACAATTTTTTTGAAGTTACCCAACTCTGACATGGCCCCACATAAATCTCCCATCTGAAAGTGAACAAGCAAGCATATCCCCTGCCCTGACGGAGCTCCCAGTCTGATAATAACCCTGCTAGAAGGAATCTGAAACCAGGGTCCATG
Source organism: Condylura cristata (assembly GCF_000260355.1). NCBI lineage: Eukaryota > Metazoa > Chordata > Mammalia > Eulipotyphla > Talpidae > Condylura > Condylura cristata. The sequence continues at coordinate 26,852,652 of NW_004567122.1, read as the reverse complement.
GGCAGGTGGGTGGCCATGGTAGAAACCTGCGATGCGAGGCATGAAGGAGATGGGGCCGGGAAAGAGACGCTGTGATGTGGTTTCAGTGGACCCCGACTCGACCAGCTACTGGAGAGGAGCTCTGCCGTGTGGACAGCATCCTTCCTACCCAGCACAGTGCTGGTCTTCTGGGCACCTCTTCCTGTCAGTGATTAGTTGCAGGCCGCTGGCAAGGGCAGAACACAAGCTAGCAGGCATTGTTGGGAAAAACAGCTCCTTGTGGCTGAGGAAAGCTCTGAAGGGTATATCTGTGAGCCTCCAACAGCCAAGACCCCAGCAACTCGGTATGGGTGTACTTTACTGGTAAAAGGGTCTTGGCAAGTAAATATATCATATTGTCTTCAACACAAAAAGATTCAAACCCCAACATGGGTAACCATGGCCCATCAGGTGCTGCACAGCCTCTGCCTCGCTGCCCAAGCTGACACCAAGCTCCCTCTTCTCAGGGATCTTGACCTACAGTGCCCACCTCCCTGTTCCTTAACTACAGCCCACTAGCTCCCATTCAGAAAGCTGCTGAGCCCTTTCCCTCAACCTTCTCACTAACCCTCCTCATCTCTCAAACTCTAGATCCATTACCTCCGGCTCAGAGGCCCTGTGACCACCCGGCCTGACCGGGGTCCCACGTTGCTCCTTCCCTCACCAGTGACTCTTAACCCCAGGGCCCTCTTGGTAGTAAACAGCATTTGCTTACTTACTGCCTACTTTCCTCAACAGTAAATTCTATGGAAGCAGCTGAGCACTGCATCCCTAGTCAGACCCAGGTATGAAAAAGAATCTCAAAAATATTCATCAAATATGTAAAGGGCTGAATGAATGAATGTGCCATACCTAAGTTTTCCTCCAGTATTTTTCCAAAATACAAGAAACTCCCACATTCATGGTAAGATGCATTCCCTTAATCTCTCAGTATTCTATTAAAACTCAAAATAGGAAAACACCCCATAATAAATGACTAGGTAGATTAGGTAACATTTGTCTTACTCCTGAAGTCCTATAACTACTGACATTGAGCTGTGGAAACTCAGATCATGACTGATGTTCTTACTCTACTAAAAAAAAAAAAAGTCATTTACATAAAAATTCCATTTGTTAATTCTTTTAATTAACAAACTTGGTAATAATTTGGTCCCCAGGCTGTACCTTAAAGAAATTACAAATCAATTCATCCTTTAACGCTTATCCGAAAGAGCCCCATCTGCTGGACCATCATCTGACTGCTCTGCTTGCTCCCCTTGTTAAGTGCTAGCTCTCCCTAACTAGGCAGGCTTGCAGCTGGAGAAGGGGGCCAGCCAGGAGATGTCTATTAGAAGCTAAATCCAGGGACATTAAAAACATAAGCAAGACCTAGTCTTGAAATTTTCCTGCCATCAGGAGCTTACACCCTAAAAAACAACAGCCATTTATCTAACAAGAAAAGGAAAGGTTAATTCAGGCAAAAATAATGTGGAAAACCTTCATGGAAGAAGAGGAGGGACTTCCAAGCCAGACTTTGGAGAGTGAGCCAGAGCTCAAAGGAAAGGACGCCTTCCATACACACAGAGAGTGGGCAAAAGCACCAATGTGTGACAATGTTTGGATAGCTACAGAAGGTTGGGGTGAGGAGAGAGGAAGCTGGGGTGAGGGGGCAGATGAGGTGGGGGGTCAGGAGCTGGGGTTGGAGGAAATCCGAATGGCAGAGCAGGCAGGGGCGGCTGCGATGGCAGTGATGGCTGGGCGAGGGGCTAGCTGCACAGCCCCCAGTCCAGGATGCAAAAGGAAGCCTCCGGCTGTCGCTGCCGTCTGCCTCTGTAACTGCACTTCACTGGGAGCACCAACAGTATTACAATAAGCAAACAGTTAAATGTAAGGAATCTGTGACCACATGCCCCATCTGTCAAATGTCTCCATTTTGTTTACATTCTGGTCATTCTGTGCCATATGCAGACACATATTTACATACTTATAACTACAGGATAAATAATTTTGTGATTTGATTCACTGAGCATGAAAAGGTAAACATTTTTCTGCTTTTCTACAAGTATTATTATTTTGCCATCATAAGATTGATGAACCATTGCTCATATTTTCTCTACTGGCAAACATTTACTTTTTGCATATATTTATAATTTTACCATTATCTCCATACAAATAACTTTTTCTTTTCTGTTATTTCCTAAAATTGAATTTCTAAGAGTGTGGCTTCAGGTTCAAAGGACAAAACAGTTGCAAAATTATCTTTCCAAAGGGCTATACTATTTGTCAGTGTCAACAGTGTTATGCAACTGAACTGCTTTCCCGAGTGCTTTGCAAACATCAGGATTTTCCCCTCTAATTTAGCAGATGTAAAATACTATTTATGCATATTTTAAAATGCACTGCTCTGATCACTTGGCAGATGAGTGCTTTCCTGCCCTCAGTCACTCAGCCACAACAGCCTTGGCATTTCTATTCTGCAGCCTTGATCATATCCAGCTGCATCTGGAAGGCTCTTGTACAACACAGAACTTTTTACATTTGTGGCTAAGCAATGGTATGTCGTGACTGTAGGTAACAATTCTCCCATAACTCAGTTCTAGAAGAAAGGCTTGGTGAAGTATAGATGAAGGGGATCTGCCTAAGATGCTACTGGAGAAGTTCAGCAGGAGGTGATTAGGGCTTAAAAAGTAGGAACTTAGTTGACAAAAGGAAGGTGATTGCAACTGTTATTCTGGAGGTAAAACATAGCCAATTCAGGACTCAAGTTCAACTTCAAGGCTTCCGTGAGAGCCTGGCCTACCAGGAGGAGGATGAGTGGCTTTTCTCAGGTCCCACATTGCCTTAACAGGGATTTCAGTTAGATGAGGGAGGGGTCTGAGGCCCCGCTGGAGCCCTGGGGCACTCTGCAGCAGGATGGGCAGCGGAAGCCCTGGGCCCATCCATAGTGGGCAGGGGGGTGGGGGCTGGGCAGAGGACAAGGAGAGAATAAGAATCAGGACTCAAGAGACACACTCAGAAAGAAGGTGGGTGGAGCAGCCCTCTTGCTTGGAGAAGCCCTGGCCTCCTTCACTCCTCAGTACAGCCAGTCTGGGTCATATCTTCCCTATATCAGTGATGAAGGAACCAAAGCTCGGAGAGGGAAGGCAAGTTCCCAAAAGCTAGGGAGCTGGTAAAAAGCAGGAGCTGAACTTACATCCACAGCTTCTGTCCTCAGCTACCTCACTGCCCGGGGGCCAATGTCCCTCCTCACCTGCTATGGGTGGGGGTGGGGGACAGGTGAGTTCAAGGAGCTGGGCGCTCTTGCGCAAGACCTGTACAGGAAGGCAGAACAGCACCAGAAAGTGGGGAAGGGGCTGGGTGTAAAACAGGGCAAGATGCTCAGAGTGACTCGGCCTCTCAGGAGATGCCCCGCCCCCTTTCCAGGTCGTTTCCCCAGATTATTTTCAGTAGAGACAAAAATGCTTGAGTTTTTAATAAAGGCCCTCAAAGGACAAAAAGACGTGAAAATGGCTCACAAATTTGGAAGCTGCTTTCAGTGACCAGCAAAACTTAGATCTGTTAAGGAGGCTTGATAAAGACAAAGTCGCAACAACAAAATCCTCTGGCACAAGATACAGCTACCTGGGTGATAAAATAGACCCTGCCCAGGGAATCTGCACTGGAACACGAGCCTCTGACACCTACAACTGCTTGTTATATTTACAAACAGGCACACACATCCTCTTCTGTATGATTGTTGAAGACTTCCTCCTAAAATAATTAGTCCCGCTCAGATAAAGAATGCATGCTTCTGCTGAACACTTATATTGGATCACAGAGTGAGCAGAAGCTGTCTAAATCTGGTCTGGACAAGTGTGCAAACAGCCCTTTGCACACAGTGTGGGACAAAGGTCACGTGAAGCACTGGAGCAGCAGCTAGGAGGACGCGCTCTCAGGAGCCAGGGAGACCGCCCAGCACTGGACGGGGGTGGGCTAGTAGAACACTACGAATGCTGTCCTTCAGGAATTACTCTGACCCACGCAGGAATTCATCTGGGGAGCTGCTACATGTCATCTGGGTGACAGGCAAGTCCCAGCCCACTCCAAGTTATTAGAGTCTACACTAGGGGGTAAAATTCTTTCTCACCTTAAGTGTTTTGTCAAAATTATTTTTTCTCATATAATCAAAATGATTTACGATATTATACATGCATGTAGATATAATATGAAATGTGTAGCCCACAGAGAAACATGGATAATCAGTATGATTTTGCTTCATTGCTCTGGGGGTAAGAAACTTCACATCTGAACAGCTACTTGGTACACACAAAACTCTGGAGTGAGAAAGTCTGGATGGTTCACATTCTTGCTGTGTTGTCTTTAGACAAGTCACTTGGCCTCTCTGGGCCTCAGTTTCCTCATGCGTTAAGAAAAATACGTATCTAGTCATAGGTTATTTTGAGGATTAATGTATGACCTGGGGGATTACAACTGAGATGGAAAAATGCACAAAATGATGGAAAAATAAGCTATTGAAAAGAAAAAAATTAATATATGAAAAGCAGAGAATCACAAATAATGTTGGCACATGTCAATTATTAATTTTTCTAAATCATGTGAAATCTGGTCCAGTCTCTCCTAATCCAGGTTTCCCTAAAATTCTGCCTCAGTCCCTCTGGGGTACCCTCCTCTGTGCCACACCATAGTCTTCAGAACTCACCTGTGACCCAAAGGAAGCCCTGGGCCTGTGCCCCTCTCCCTGGAACACCTGATGCCCCTAACACAGACTGATCACCACCATCTGTCCCAAACTGTGGCCCCATCCTATTCACTCAACACTTTGTTTTAGGGTTTTCTGTGTGTTTGGTTGTTTTTTGTTTTTGTTTTTGTGTACCCACCATGTCCTGCATACAACCTAAGTTCTGACAGTTCAATTATTAAAAAAAAACAAACGATGAGAATACTTTCCCTCGTGAATCATCCAAAGAAGCAAGACTCCACCATTGGGCCCTCCTCTGCACTAACACAAAATCCCTTAGCATTGGTAAGTACCCCAGCACTCTAGGATGAACCCATGTCAGGGTGCTTCTACCTCCAGAGGACAGTTCAAGCAGAATCTGATATCTACACCCACAGAAAACTCTCAAGGACTATTTCCCTCTCCTGGTCTCAGGAAATGTCCCTCCAGCATCAGGTGCCTTCCTTAAAGCCCTCCTTTTCACTGGTCCTTAATCCCCCAAAAAGGTTGGCATGTGGTCTTCAGACCATTCCTTAAACACCCAGATACAGAGCTTCCTTCTGTACCAGAACATCAGGTGAGGTTCACCTGGACCTCAGAAAGTAGAAGCAAAGCAGCCTTAATTCTCCTATGCAAGGATGTCAGTCCAGGGATTAAGCTAGCTCATCACCCAGGCAGCTTTTTCAGAAAGCTGACCCAGAGATGCAGAGGCGGGTCAAGGGAGAAGGCATAATGGCTCAGCAGTGAGTAGGCTACAGAGTTGTCAAAGGGAAGGAAGGCACAAACTGACTCATGGGCCTGACAACCAAAGGATATTAGTGTGATTCTGAGTGACCAACTGCAACAGTACTCAAGAGCCGGATTTCTGAGGCTGAAGCAGTGAATGAAGCAGGGACGATCAAGAGGCCAGTCAGCAATGATGATTTGGGACACACGCCTCTCCCTCTGGGAAGGGAGGCAGCTGTGGGTGAGCCTCCTGGCAGAGCAGAGGTGAGGACTATGGAGGGAGCTTCGGCCCAGTGTCCCCTAAAGGAAAAAGATGAAGTTCTGGGGACTGAAAACTGAAGAGAGGTGTCCAACTTTACTTTTGGTGCATAAAACTTAGCGACTTTTAAAAAACAACACTCATTTTACTCAGTTATCATTCTGTGGATCAGAAAATCAGCGTTCAAGAGGAAAGTTTGTAGTTGTTCAATGCATCAGCTGGAGTCCTTTCTTCATCTGTATTCAAATGATGGCTGCGGTGAAGAAGCCAGAAGGCATGACTCCCCTGTCTGGCACCACAAGCCTCCCTCACAGGGATTTTCCCTCCTTCCACACTGCTATGCTGGGCTTCCCTGGAAGTGTGGAGATATCAGGGAGGTGGTATCTTACATGGCAGTGCCTTCCAAAAGGGAATTTTCCCAGGGACAAAGACAAATTCAAAAGATCTCTAAAGTGCAGCTTAGAACGATTTACAACATCACTTCTGCCACATCCTACTGATCAAAACAGATCACAAAGAGGTAGCCTAGCTTCAAGAGTACCAGAATAGAACCCTCCCCTTGATGGGGAAAAGTCAAAGCAAAATGCAGCACAGTGGATAGGAGATACTGTGGCCACCATCATTAGGAATGTCATGTACATGGCTGAGGGAAAGCTTAGGGTTCCTACTTGTGGGGATGCATTATAGAGTTAAGGGGGTGAACTAGAAGACTTCACTTATTCAAAGAAATTTTGTCTGTCAGTCAATTGTGGATGGGACACTGTTGTATTGTGGATACAATGCAATTGAAAAGGTCCTTTTGCATTTAGATCTTAGAATCTACTATGGTGACAGGCAATGCATAACAAAGTTTGGAGGCTGCTAAGTGACTTAAAGAGGTAAGGAGAAGGAAGTCCTCTCATGGGTAAAAGATGTTTAAGAGAGATTTTACTGTGCCTTAGGAAGAATGAAATATGTGAGTTCACAGAGAGCAAGGCTGGCAGGATGTAAAGAAGGCAAGAACCAGGTGATCAAATGTCTGAGATATAGAAAGAAACTATTTTTTCCAGAGTAGGCAGACAAAGTTGGTCTGGCCTCTTGTCCAGCTGTGAGCAAAACTCCATCCTCACTTGGCAGATAATGTCTGTTCCCTACGCTCTGGGGAACAAGAAAAGGGAAAATTACACAATCCACCATCACCCCTGTACCCTGACCTTCTCAGGTCACTGGGCTTCCCTTCTAGGTACTCAGAGATGGGAGGGGATATTTGTGCTTTTGCTATGTATTTGAAAATATAGCAAGTAGAAGCTATCCAAATCTGGTCTAAAAAAATTATACATTGCTCCAGATGGCTCTGTGAATTAAATTAAACACACAACTGGCCCAGGAACTTTCCCCATCAAAATTACATTATTGATCATTAACATTTAAATAGGCTGCAAACAGAATCCTAGACACAGAAATAAATTCTCATTGTCTACTGGTCAGGTTGTATGAATCAGTTGCCCCTGGAGCCTTCTGAGACTATCTGATGCTGTAATTTAAATGTTGTTGCTCTGCTCTTTGGTAAATGGGAAGACAACACAGGCTGGAGCGGGGGCACATGTTTGCACACACGGAATTCACACTCGGAGTATCTGGCCCATAGAGCTAAAAATAAGTATCACAGCCCTCCCCCGGCTCCCAGGTCACATTTCAGCTCCATCTTGGCGTGCTGCGTGATCAGAAGACCTTTCAGGGTCTCCCGTCTCCTCTCACTCCCAACAGCCCAGTCACCCTACATTACCTGTATGTCTCTTGACACTTAAGTTCCAAGGCTTCAGCTGTAATAACAAAAACAACAATGATCTATGAAGAGCTCCATCTGTGCCCTTTACAGGTCAAGTGATTTGAATACACCCCTCTAGTTCATCAATACTGTCACCCTATTTAACAGATAAAAGAGCTCTAGCCCAGAGACAAAGCCAAGTTTAAAAATCAGGGTGTGACACTCAGGCTCAAGTCTTTGCAGTTTCTTCTCAACAATCCCTTCTGGACTCTTTCAATAGCCCAACAGTCTTCAGAGCTCAACTCAAGAATCCACCTTCCAGAAAACCTTTCCTCACTGTGCCTCCCACTCCTACTTGGCTAGATGTCCCTTCTCTGCTACTTCATGGCCCCCTGGGCAAACCCCCTTTAGAGCACTGGTTTAGCTACTGTGAGTGCGCCTGTCTGCCTGGCGGTCGCTCTGATTAGATGTGAGAGCCAACAGGTAGAGCATTATTTTCCACATTTATACTCTGGTGTCTGGATAAGTAGGTATTTTTTTTGTTGGATGAATAGCTGAGTGGGTAGAAATGTTGATGCATTTATATCACTTTATTTATATCACTATAACTCATAGGATTCAGTCTCCACATCTAGGACTTATGATCCACATATGAACATGCTGAGAAAAAGAAACAGATTTTATCTGTTAGAAGTTGATTCAAAATATGATCAAAATTAACCCATTCAGACATGTTCTGTGGTTCTAAGTTTATCGTGATTTGGAGTTGGCTTGTCCCCTAAATGACAGATGGAGCTACTTTCTCTTCAAATAATGAATGCAAGATCAAGGGGACCTTTGCACTGGTAGCTGAATATTCATATGCTCCTCTGACACATAAGCGCAGGGAACCAGCAGACAACTATGTGACCATATTACGTCTTTGCAAAGTAAATGCTGCATGTTTCCCAGTTTGGGGGGAGTGATAACTTCCCAGAAAAGTAAAAGGAGAAACTGACACTGTCCAGGTTGGAGGCCTTGGATAAGAGAAAACAGATATCACCATAAGAAAAAAATGTTTAAATTGTACTGACTATATGGTTCCAGTAGATGACAGGTTCACAGGTTCTTCTCTGAAGCGACAGTGCTTATTACCATAGCAGAGAGAGCAGAAATAGGCAGCATGACATAAGGACTTAGGAGACACCCTTACAGTTCTCTGTGTCCTAAAGTGAAGAACTGAAATGGTTGTTGGGTTCTCATCATGGCTACATGCTATGGTTTGCATAAGGCCCAAAAGCATGTGAGAAACAACTTGAAGTCTGCCTAGACTTATTGACCAGCTTGGTGCAGGGAGGTGAAGATCAAGACATAAGGCTTATTTTTAAAAAAAGTTTGAGAGAACAATTCCAGGAGAAGTTGGGAGACGTGAGAGAACCTGTACTGTGTAGATAAGCAAGGGTTCTAAGATCAGCATTCCATGTCTCAGATCGTCCCTCATTTCCCCTGGAGCCAAATGTGCTGTGTACAGGCAGCTAAGAGTGTCTACTTAGACACTTGTTGACAGCTCTCTCCATCCAGTTGTTTTAGAGGCTGAGTCATGTGGTCAAAGGAGGTAAAATAAAATTAGGCTAGTGATCCTCCACTGGGCATCATGAGAGATAGACCCATGTGGGCCTGAACCCTGACAGAAAGAAAATGGAAGGCATTCTTTGACCTGGCATCACTTCCTTTTGGGGGACTTGACCCTAGAAAGAGGAGCAGAACATACAGGCATTTCTGGAGTAAACAGTTGATGGTCTTGAGAGACAAGATGGACAAGTAGCCATTATTGCCCAAAAAGTTGACGATGTCCCACACACCACCAAGACATTCATGGGCCAGGGTGATTGAGTACCCACCACCCATTAGGGGACCCACCAGCTCAGCAGGAGGAAGTAGGCCCCTGGGAAAAGCACAGTAGGCACAGATTTGGACAGGCTCAGAAAACAAAACAACTCAGCACATCACTGGCAGTGGGGCAGCCAGAGTGGGCTACAGAGACACAATGGCAGTTGTGCTGCACACCAGCCAGCTCGCCTGGAGAAGTTTCAGAGAACATCAGTGACAGGTGTGTTGACTTGCATAGATACCTGTATCAAGTAGAAATATCTACAGGGAGGTCACCATAAAAATATTCTTGCCATCCAGACTGAAAGGGATCTAAATCATCAAGACGGGGTAATTAGCAAGTTTCCCGGGGACAGAGGCAAGACCATCGTCTCCACACTATGTCCTCCGTGCCCGAAGGTGCTCAGACACAGAAGTAACAGTCATTTAGCACTGGTCTGAGAGACGGACCGAGGGTGATGTCTGCCCACAGGTTAAGTCTGTCTCACCACCTGCCATGACCCATAACATCTGGGTCACATCCATGCTAGTTCCAATTCTTGTACCAATTGCTATGGCATAATTTCAACACATCTCACATTATCACAACGTTGGAAACAGCAATATTTTTGTAAATGTTGAGAATTTGAAAATTTGAATTTTTAAAAGTGACACTAAAACTTGTGCATATTTCAAATATTATATAGTCTATACACTTAAAAGCATCATGGGAAAAAAAGAATATTATCAAAATATGTTACTCACCAGAATTATAAAACATGTCCTTAAGAGGGAAAACTAATTTTAAAGTTAATTTTATAAAAGTAAATCACAGAATGTGATTTTAAAAAGTAAAATGCATTGGGCCTCCCTGGTGGCGCAGCAGGTTAAAGCACAGCACTGAGAAGCTTAAGCCACTTCCACATGAGTTCGATCCTCCCCTGCCCCGGAGGTGACCACATG
>NW_004567122.1:26780528-26842295 GCF_000260355.1 Condylura cristata | reverse complement strand
GGTGACCACATGGCGCGGCAGACCTCTCCTGACCCGCCCGCTGCTCCCCTCAGCAGTGTACTTTGTCAATCTGCTCTGTTCTGCTCCCCACTTTGTCTCTGGTGAATCCTCTCACCCTCTGCATCTCTGGCCTGTACCCCAGTTCTGAATGAATAAATAAATCTTTTAAAAAAAAAAGTAAAATGTATTAAATATGTCACTGCTGAAGTATATGTACATTTCTCTCTAAGAGAAATGGGAAATTTAGGATCATTAAGAGACAGTTAAAAGTAACTCCAAATAGCTTCCTCTGGTTTCTTCATCTGCTACCAACCTAATATTTTTATAAGTTGAGAAAATGGTTTTTTTTTGGGGGGGGGAAGCATGGCCATCCTACCCAACCACATCATCAACCTAACACTACAATTTTTGTATTAGCTGAAAGCTATGGTTTATGTTTCAAGACAGCACTTCTAACCTATCCTCATCTTCTTTTGTTTAATTAAAGAACAGATTCCCTATATCTATATCAAAACCTTTGGATGTACATTCTCCTTGTTGATAAAATCTTTGAACTAGAGTTAATAATTATTCTTGCAAGAATAACTTAATTTTTGCTGATAGATTTCTTTCTCTAGTGAAGAACCACACAAAGTGTAGACAACTATTCTGCAAGAGAGCATACCTTGGGTTAAAATTTTTAATGTGTGGTGTTATTTTTAAACAGGACTTAAAATACAAATGATTTATATTTCTAATTTTTATTACAGAAATATTCCACCAAAAAAAAAAACCCACAACACTAATTTTCATTTAAAATCTAAGCCATGAATCAAAAACTGGAGCTGCATTTCTGAACTTTTTATATCTATTTTCAGTTTATGATGATTCTGGCCATTTACCAATGGAGAAACTGAGGCTTGGGAAATTAATCCATATGATTTCTCACTAGTCAAGTAGAGCCAGGACTGGCATCCAGTAAGGCTGACTCCAGAGTCTGTGCATGTTCTATAACCCATAAACATTTGCAGCCAAAGACCACAGCCAACAGGGAGGCTGCAAAGTTACAGATCCAATTCGGGAACAGAACCAGTCAGACCTGAGCTCAGAGAATTCTGGAACTGCAGTTATTCCTAGAAAGATGTCAGTATCAGGTGGGACTTGGCAAGAGGCCTAAGATCCTGAGTAGATCCTTCAGCAACATGGTTTTTTAACTGAAGCCTGTACTTTTAAGACTGTAAATCTGGGCTGAGGTGGCCTCCACATCAACCTGGCAAAATGGTGACCAGGCAGTTGAGCCCTGGCTAACTCAGCTACTGCTCGTATCTGCATGCAGGAAAAGAGCAAGCCCAGGATTTCATCTTCAGCAGGATGACTCATTCCTTATAGAAAGATGAAGTTGTCGAGGAAACTGGCTTCAAGCCCTTCCCCTTGTGTATTCCTGATTTCTATCGTCACTGGGGTTTGGCAGGCCAACAGGCACAAGCAGCGATGATGAGATTTCCCACAGAACCTTGAACTGTGAGGTCCTCAGCCTCCGCAAGCATGGAGAAATCATCATGGTCCCTTGTGCTTTGGTTTGTCTGCTGATTTTAAAATCTACCTTGTAGAAATACAGGCTATGAGTTCAAAATTCTATCCTTTAAGTCAGAGTGAGCTGAGTTCAAGTCCAGGCCCTGTCGCAATAAGTCAGTTACTTCATTTGACTGCTTCATGTCTCCATAGTTAAGGGGTATAACAACACCTACTGCAAGGAATCAGTGTGAGTGTCACAAGAGATACCATCTACTAAGCAGAGAGCCTGGCACAGAGCAGATGCTCAGTAGATATCAGTAATCTTTACTATCATTATTATTACTGCATAGACATCTTGTGGATTGCCTTCAGTTTGCACAAGTCTGCAACATACACAGAAATTAGACGATGCTTATGCAATCTAAGAGACAATCTTTAAACCCTCTTTCAGCCTCACATTTCAATCTTATCCTGCATGAGAAGTCAAAGGCCTGGGCTAGTTTTCATCACCTCTCCCTGTAAAGATGTGAAGATATTTAAATGTTCATCACACCCTGAGTAAGGCAGGATTTTCTATATTTAGAAGTTACACAGGGGTGATGAGTCAGAGAAAATTATGGAACAAATTTTGGAGGCTTCAGAAGAACATTTAATACACCAACCACTCAAAAGATGTTCACTAAGTACCTGTTATATGGAAAACTTAAGTCTGCGCACCCTTAGGGACTCAAGGCAGTCCCTGGGAGACTCAAAAGAGGACCAGATCAGATGTAAGTGTAAGAGAACAGCTATTCACTAGGTAGCCCACCAGCCATGACTGCCAAGCAAGGGCAGCACAAAACAAACCAACAGAGTCCGAGACATCTCAGGGGGCTTAGGGACTTGGTAGGACTTGAAGGTGGAGAAAAAGGTGGCTAACTAGGATTGAAACCAGAGAGAAGATCAGGCAGCTTGTCCCTTGGGAACAAGCTGTAGAACAATAACATCCTGTTGTCAAAAGGGAAAGCAAAAGCATAGTTGAAGAAAATCCAAGGTTTATTAGAAGTTGCTTCCATTTCCCCTTTGGCCTTGGGCTGTGCCCTAGTAGAGTAGGAGAGAGTGTCGGTGCCAGCTGTGCAGAGTGGCCGCTCAGCACTGGGGAAGGGCAGAAGCAGTCACCTGGAGGCAGCCAGGCATTCAGTGTGAGTATGCAGAGGGCTCTGGCTATGACAACACAGCCTGACTGGAAACCACATCACCTCCTCAGCAAGCTCTGGGCTCCCTGCTGTGCAAGGACTCCTGGCCAGCACTGGAAAAATCACAGTACTTAGCATCTGCCTCAGGGGCCGGCTAAGGCCCCGTGACATTGCATCTGCTCTCAGGAAATGGCTCACCCACAGCTCTGGCAGAAGCCCAGCTGCCCTAGAGACAGAAGCACTGGCTAGCGCAACGATTGTCTTAATCAGAAAAGCACTCTTTCTGTTAGCGAGAAGCTGAGTCACAGGTACAGTCTTCACCGCAACCCACCAATTTGGGGCATTTGTATAAGTAATCCTGTGGATCTAGAAATTTGGACATTTGCTGAACTTGACGTTGAGAGCTTTTCATGGCCTGCTGTCCTCAGGAAACAGGGAGATTTCTTGGAAAATAACAGCAAGCTACTCCACTGAGCAGACACTCTCCATATGTGTGAAGAGCCTCCAGCAACACCCATCTCCTCCTGCCTCCCAGAAACCTGGGGGACACTCACCAAGGGCTATCTGGAGGCCCCCACTGTGGAAAGCCAGGACTTATGCCAGGGGCAGCTGAGGTGGCAGGAGCACAAGCAGAAGGGGGGGGAATGGAGGGAGAGAGGGCATGTCCAGGTAGTGAAGGGGTGCTGGAGAGCTACTCAGCCCTCCACGACAGTCCTGGGGAAAGGCGAGAGGGTGGCCGTGTGCTGAGCAGGTGCATGGAAGCACAGAAGCACAGCTCTCATGGAACCGAGCTCCAAATCTTGCCCCTCACTGGCTCATTTCCTGGCAAGCCCTGCACCTGGTGCTATGATAGTTTCATCCTGTAAGAGCTTTACATCCCTAACTCAATCGCCTACGGGCCTTGGCCATCGTCATCATCCTCATCATCGAGGTCTCCTAAGGATGCATGGTGGAGATGTGAATTCAGCTGCTCGCAGGCACACTTATTTTTTAGGGCGCGTTGCTTTATGGTACTTTGCAGAAAGCAGGTACTGTCTTTTTTTTTTTTTTTTACAAATGGAAGGCTTGGGGCAACCGCTTTGTCGGCAACTTGTGCTCACCCTGCATCTGTCATGCTTAAGTAAGGCACATGTGTCCTTTCAGACAATTCTCTGGCACACTCAGTAGCCTCCAGTAAAGTGTAAACACAATTTCAGGGAAACCAAAATATCCACGGGGCTCGCTCTGACGGGACTCCCCTTACCGTGGTGGTCTGGAAGCAAACCTGCTTTGCCTCTGAGGTGCACCACTGTCTGTCTAGCGTGTCTCTGGCAGCCCACGCTCAGCCTCTTGTAGACAGGCTGTGCCTCTGCAGACGTGCTGACAGGGCGGGAAGGGCTGTGCTCCGCCACGCGCAGGAAGCTCGAGCAGGGAAGCCACTCGGTCCTGGCCCCGGGCCACAGCCAGGCCGCAGCCTCAACAGAGCCCTTGCAGCTGCACCACTTCCTCTGCTGACGGCTGGACACCCACACCCCAAACAGCTGACTGAGACCACGCGATGCTGCAAGAGGAGTTTTCACTCCAGTAAGGGGCCCTATGAGTACTGATATGTTAAGGGAGGGAATAAGAAATACTTGAGAGAGAAAAAGAAGAGTATCACCTGTGTGGGTGGGGTAAGCTTTGAAGGAAGAGATGCGTGAAGATGAACGCAGAGAGCAGAGCAAAGGCCAGAAAACCTGTGCTGGAGGCTCCCAGACCCGTCAGGGCAGCACAGAAGGGTCCAGTGACTCAGCCTCTTGCTCTTCTTGTGCAGCTCTCCTCTCCTTTTTCCTTCTTTCCATTCTCTTTCACTTAACAGCCTCCCTCCCCAACTAAAATCCCTCCCCTGTATGCCTCTACCCTACCTTCTCTCCCAAGCCGTGCAGGTGGAGGGGTGTGGGATGAACAGACTGTCGAATGCTCTGCAGGAGGAGGTCAGAAACCAAACACGTGGTGGAGAGAGGACACAGCACATGGTGGAGAGAGGCAGCCAGACTCTGGTAACAACCCATGCCAGCCCCAGCCCATCTGCAGTGCACTTGACCTCAGACTCACAGAGACGCCCTTACGCACAGCAGAAAGAATGAGACCTGATCAAAACGGATGCAGGAAGCTTCCGTTGGGAGAGACAGTGTAAAGACACGGTTCTAACTGTGCAGTACCAGCAGCTTTACAAATGGCACATTACCTAACGAGGATTATATGAGAAAACTGAGAAAATGTTCATCGTGTGCTCATCACAGGGTCAAATCCATACAAGGGCCCAATGATTGACTGCTTTTCATTATCTCATGGAGGACAAGGAATTAAGACCGGGAGTAGTTAAAGTCTAAGCCAACCAGATCGAGGGAATCCCAAGACCTCAGGCTGTGAAACCAGATAGACGAGAGTCAAAAACTTGATTGTGCCACCTTCCAGCGGTCATTCTGTGGGCAACCGGAGCTGACCAGCCTCTGTTTCCTCCACAAGTTGGAACTAATAATACACCATTTGTGCATGAGGACATATATAACACATACATCTTGGGAGGGTTATCGCAAAGGTCACACACAGCCTAAGTAAAGCTCCTTCATATGGTAGGTGCTCCACAACATTCTGTAACTTTAAAACTTTTCATGCTATCTGGTATCCACATCTCAAGGTTCCCTGAAAGGAGCACGCCAGGCTCCACCTACAGTTCCCAGCCTCTACCTTCCCCCCCCACTCACACACACCTCCAGCATCCCCCTCCTACTTCCCTGCATTACCCTCCCATAGTGGCCACTCAGAAGCTGCATGGCCAAATAAAAATGCTCAATAGCATGGTGACTAGGTACCAGAATGGCCATCAAGAAAAACTTAGTCAAGATGACGACTTCTGCTTTCTTTATCAATAATGAAGCACATTAAGTTCTCCAGGTAACGCCAATGCCCACCTTGAATGCCATGTGTGCTGAGCACCCAACTTTCCCTGGTGTGGCCCAGAAAGCTAGGAGCAGTGGTGTGGCTTCGCTGGAGTGACGTAGCTCAGAAATGGCAAATCTAGGGTCTGACTGAATCTGGATGGTCCAGGCTCAAAGCCTGGGCACAAAGCTCCTCTGCAAACTTCTAGCTCAGAGAAGAGCAGTTGTGGATCAGGCTGTCAGAGACAAAGTGCCCAGCGGTGGGCTCACCAGGGTAAGGCTCACAAGGAGAACGCCCAGGAGGAAGCACGCCAAGCACCCGTGGTGAATGAGCCCCCGTCAGAGAGGGCCCGCTGTGTTCTGAAAGGTCACCAGCACACTGCAGCCCAGAGCACCACCTGCACAGGGCGCACTCTCTCTCTGTGTCCAGGCCTGGGCACAGGGCCTGCTGAGGGGGGATGAGGAAAAGTCTGTTGGTGAATGAATGAACGGATAAATTTGGATAAACCCACAAACTAAACTCATAAATGACTGGCACCTCCACTTCTCTGCTTCCCTCCTTAACGTCCAGGGCATGAGAAATTAGCCAAGGCAAAATGGGTAAAAGAGAATTAGCACCACAGAACCCAAACCTACAAATGCTCCAAACAGGAAGTGCAGCCCAGAATGAGTCTCACAGAGCTGGACCTTCCCCACTAAGAAAAGCCACTATGGGTAGCACGGTGGCTCCATCCCTCTATTTGCACAGTTCCAGTCACAAAGGAAGTATAAACAAATGTTGACCAGCGAGGTGGAAAGTCTTGGCCACAGTCACACTGGACATCAAAGGAGGTTCCCCTGAAAAGTCATTTTTCTCCACAAGCAGTAGATTTCATAAATTTTTCTCATGCTAAGTGACTCTTTAGCTTATCATATCATGCATTGCCTCATCTCTTTATTCTGAAAAGAAGGCCTAGTGTCAAAGAGAAAAATCTGTACATACGGGATATGGAAATCACAAAGTCTCAAAACCTCGGGGCCTCGAATGCAGTCCTCTTCCCCTCCCCCCAGAAAGGGCAAAAAGCAGGACTTAACAGCCCTAAAGGCTCAGGAGGGGAGAGGTGTTAAGGGAAGAGAAGAGCTTTCTAGGTAAAGCTCCTCTCTGACGAGGCTCCACTACCAGCAGATAGGTGAGCACCAGGACCGGGTGAGCAGACATGCTGGGGACCCAGACATGCCTGGCGACAGTGCACTGTGAGCTAATGACCTGGATAAAGCCAGCTGCGTTCCCTGGGTGAAGGAAGAGCAGTGAGGGGCTGCATGGACGGGGCGGCTTTGCTCCACCTGGCTAGGCTACCTGGGCCTTGCGAAAGGTGCCACACTGGAGAAAGTCTAACATTCTGTACCAATGTGGAAGTCAGAATAATGACATGAGGGTGGTGCAAAGCTTCAGGGAACAGGAGGGAGGAAGAAACAAGAGGAAGAGGGGAGAGAAGAGACAGGAAAGGAAAGGAGAGACAGAGACTGATTTTTAGTTATATCAGATTTTGATATAGTGCTTTACATTATAGTGCTTTATACTATAAAGTACTCTATGCACTTTACAAATACTAACTCACTTAATCCTCATTATTAGCATATTTTTCAAAAGAGAGAGGCTGGGCATAGAGACAGCAATCTGAGAGTGTGTGGCCAGCCTGTGGCAGGGCCAGGCCGCAAACCTAGTCGTGCCAGTCCCCACCCGCATCAGGAAGGACTTAGATTTTGCAGGAATGCATGTGGCCCATGGGTGGGCCACCCATTAAACCATGCTAACAAGACTCAAAATTTTGTTAAAGGATGTTTATGGGTCTTCAACAATTACCTATTCTTAACACATCAGACATTTCCTTGTTAATTAATATAAAGCAGGGAAGCGTGAAGGGGATGGTTTGCCTTGTGAGGCCGAAGAAAAACAGGAGCCCATGTATGAATAAAGGCAAAGTAGGGCCCAGACTGGCCAGTGTGCCCAAGAGCTCCCACAGCATTATTTTGTCATTGTTACGAGGAACGGGGAGGATCAGGGTCAAGTGAGATCACTGGGTTGGGGTGAATTTTCCAGGTCCAGTAGCTACTTGGGCTCTGGTATCTCCCCAGTCTCAGGTCCGGTTTCCCAGTTGCCCCTTCCCACCAGCCTCCTTTTCTACTATGGGAAAAGCTCTCTCCTGTACCTCTTTGCAGTCTAACTTCTCTGACTCGCTCCCCACCTCCCCCAGTTCTGTGGGTGTGGCTTCCTTTATTTTTCTCAAGAAGCCCGCTCAGCACAGGGAAGCCCACCTTAAGAGTCTCAGCGCCAGACCGTTACAAACCCCCACTGCGGAGAGCGTGACTCACGCTGTCGGGGAAAACCAGGTGGTGGCTTCAGCTCTTCACTGAAGAACTTTCCTAGAAAGCACCACTCTCCGTCCAGAGCTGTCAGGGCAGCGTGGCCTGTGCAGAGAGGACTAGGAGTGTGCGGCTTCTGGTCACTCCTTTCTGTGAGCCACATGCCCAAGCCAGCCAGCCTGGGACAACACTGATGTGCTCAGCTCCCACGGCTCCAAGCCATGGGGCTTTCTTCCACAGCCTCCTCTCTGAACCTGCTTTTGAGACAACCCTCCAAGCCCCCCAGTTCTTCCTGCCTTTGTTCCAGGCTGAGCGCCCTTTTGGTTCAGGCTCTCTAGCGTCCTGCTGCTGTGCTTCATGTTACCCTCATCTTCCTTGGATGGGTGACATTTTACTCTGCTTAAAAAGCACAGTGGAGAAAAGTCCTTGGCTGCACACTGCACTTGCGTCACAGGGCTGTCTCCAAAGACACACACACATACAGAAATGCCCACATACAGACCGACCACAGCTGTGGTTTCCACTCTCTGTTGCCATCAGCTTTCCGGGAACATATTTTATCCACAAATAAGCAGCACAGTTGGGCTAGGCTGCCCTCTTGGCTCAGGGCAGAAACAGGGCCTCAGTGAGCTGTCCCCATTTAGGCTGGCGGCTGCTTGAGGCAGGGACTGCAGAGTGGGTGTGGTCCCCAAGTGTTCACAGAGATCGCTCTCCTGTTCCTCTACTGCCCAGTTTGTTGTGCTGGAGGGAGCAGACACAGTGGGACCGACAGGCTCTCCCTGATTCACAGAGGCTGACAGTGGGGGTTCAAGCGAGTCCTACAGAGCAGCTGCACCGCACGGAGTCCCGGGGCAGTTGTTAACCCCACTGTTCCATGGGCCTCTATCCCTCCTAATCAGACAGCAAGTCTCTCCAGAGCAGGGCGACGGCAGCTGAGAAACCAGACTGCCACGCACACCCTGGCTGCCTGCCCCGTCTCTAGGGCCTGTGCCATGGCCGGGCCCTGACACATCTGCAAGATGTGTGCTCTGCTTTGCTGTGAAGCAGAAAGAGCCCAGGAAAGCTTAGCACCCCCCGCCCCCGCCTGCAGTATTCCTTATTCTTTTCTTGGAGGAAAAGAGCACCATAGTTGCTACGAATCTAATAACCCTATAGAAAAGCCTCTCTTGCAGCTCATATTTGAGGACTCTTATGAAGGGCTGCTGCAGGGCCAAGGAAACCTTTGAGAGTGTCCTCCCAGATCACCTGGCTGCTACTGCGAGTTTCCAGAAGCTAGAAATAAGAAACACAGAGTTTTTAAATAGCTCTATTTATAATGTTTTTATCATGAAAGGGAAATGATTTGCATTTCCCAGAAATCACACACATCCTCTCAGCACCCAATGGGATGAAAATGACTGCCGTAAGCTCCAGGGACCCAGCTGAAAAGTCAGTCTCCTTGAAGAACACCCAGCCTACCACCCCAGTTCGGGGCCCAGCTCCTGTGCCTTATCCTTATCTTCAGTAGGCAAAGAGCAGATGTACCAAAAGCAAATAAGGACTTCCCCACTCACAGGAGGAAAGTGAGCTAATGAGTATCATTTTCTCAAACATAAGCTTTATTACCATAATTTTCTTTAATACCACCTATTACCAGTTTCCACTAGGACTCAGAGGCAAATGCCCAAGAAGAACCAAATGTGTGCAGAAATTAGATGTTTGGTAGCAGCAACTCAGGTTAACTTGCTGTAGCGGGCAGAGAGAAGCGGACAAGTTTATGAAACTAGAGGTGTCTCCTGGTCTGACGAGCGACTGCAGTGTGCTACAGAAAGCCATGGACCCAAGCCAAACACCACTGGCACTCGGGGAGGAAACCCCGAGGGGTTTCAACACATCCTCTGCAACTGTACAAACGCTATTGAGAATTGTCCTTAGATTACATTAAAAAAAAAAAAAAGGGAAAATTTTCTATATTATCTCATTTAATTCTGAAGACAGGGCTCTGTTCTGCAGATGACAGCAATGAAGTCGCTGGCCCGAGCAGCCAGTTGCATCTAGCTAGTAAATGGGAAAGTGAAGCTCAGATCCAGGTGGCCTCCAAGACCCCATTCAGCGCCATCCATTCCTGCCTGTGGCATCCCAAATGAACTCTGCCCACAGGCCAGTCTCCCTGGACTGGAGACAAACACTGTTCAAGAAGCTAGGCAGATTCCTGTGCTGAGGCTCCTGCAGGGCCTCACCTCTAGGAGCTGGTACGGCCAGTTCTGGCTGGCCACTGCAGAGACCCCAGGTCTCCACATCAGAGGGGCCCGCCTGGCATGTGGCCCCGCGGCTTTAGCTCTGACACCCATGCGCCTCCTCAGATGGAAGTTTCCACCCAAGCTACTCAGAGGTCATATATTGTTCAAGTGCCACTGATGCCATTTTCCTGTTTGCGTTTTGTTTTGTTTTTGTTTTGTTTTTACAGTTCGTTGCTCATCCTAACTGTCAGCAGCAATTGCTTACCATGTGGTATGAAAATCTCTCAGGCTTACGTCAACAGTCTATCGCTGTGAAATTCCTGGCTGTCTTTGGAGTCTCCCTAGGCCTCCCTTTTCTCGCCATAGCCTATTGGATTGCTCCGTGCAGCAAGGTACAGACTGCTTAAGGTGCATGTCGTTTGCGGTTCTTTCTTTTCTCTTCTTAAAACCTTCAGCTGATTGTTTCTCACATTTAAAGAAAAAAGCCTTGAGGTAAAATGAAGTAGAACATCACAGAAATGTTAGGAGAGGGGAACAATGATAAAATGGTAAATTTTCAAAATCAAGGTATACCTGATCAATAACAGAATAAAAAGAGCATAAAGGCACTTACCCCTTCTAACCATGCAACATGCAAGATGTGTCCTGGACATGTCCTCCATGTTTACAATAGTGGTAATGGGAACAGGCAACTTTTATTGGCACTTTCTTTCAGCTAAGCCAGTTTCCTGGAAAATCTTATCATTTTACCCCCTCAATTACATTATGATCTATGGGCTTTATGAAGCAGATTCAGAAGAGAGAAATACATGTAAAGTGGGAGTCAAACACAGCACCTGCTGGGATGCTGCAGACCCAGGGCATCATCATCCCACGTTCCCTGGCTTCCTTGATAGGGTTCTGGCTGACATGGGCAGCTAATTAGGTCACAAGAAGAAAAAAAGAAAAAGGAAAGAGGAGGTTAGCTGGAAAGGCACAGAGCTGGGCTCTTTGATCACAGAGAAGGGGACTGTCTGGCGCCTGCTGGGAATAGGAGAAGAGCCTGCAGGCGCCAAGTAGCCAGCACACCCCCCCCCCCAGCCACTTCACGGGAAGCCACAGAACGCACCTAATTCACTCCAGCTTCAGGCAAGAGTTAGCACCTGTAAGACCAGACCAAGCAGAAACGTTGAAATATGTTTCGTGGGTTTAAGATGGTCACTACAGATCCCAAAACTGCATTTACTAGTGATATATTTTGAAAGGAATTACGCTTAAGTAATAGCACTTGGTAGACGAAATATAGCTATAGGGAGATTAGCTCCACAGGAAATGTAATTAGCTAATGAGATTAATAAAAGTGCCAGCAGTGAATGGTCCCTCTTGTCAACTCCACTGAGAGGGGACTCATGCCAGGATAAAGGTCCCAGACTGCAGGGCTGCAGAGATAGCCCCCTCACCAGACAGGCAATAGGCAGTAGACTGACTGCCTAACAGCGGGGGGTGGGGGTAGGGTTTACAAGGAAAGAGTAGGACCCAAATTCCTTTTCAGAAAGGCTTCAGAAAGACAAGTCCTCATACCAACTACTTGCAGCCTTCCACTTTATAAGAATTTTGTCTCCTTAGCAGTCTACCATGCCTAAAATCAGAGTCCCCAGATGGTATACACATTGGTGAAGGCAATTTTTTCTGGCCTGGGAAGTTGATAAAGCATGCTGAATGGGGGAAAGAAAAACTACCCATACTTAAAACTGTGTTAGACTGGTTGTTGGTTTTAGGCACATTTTCAAAGTGGAATTTCCTAACCTACACTTCAAATCAAATTACTGTGCACCTAGTGCACAGATGAACAGGGATACTTGTCTCCAAAGTCTCTAATCCCCAAACTAACTCTAGGCTGCTCAGTCATTAAAATGATATTGACAGCAATTTGGTAGAGGAAACACTGTCAACCCTCACTTTTGTTATGAAATGTGACAGCTTTCAGGAGCCTAGAACTAGCCCACACTAGCTAATCGGTTTAGGGCAATACTCATAAAGATATAAGGCAGCTGCTAACTAAAGTCTTTAGATTTCAGTAGGCCCCAGAAGAAACTTGGCCAGTATTATACAGATATCACCAATCCCTAGCCGTCCCCCCGCCAAAAAAAAAAAATCTGTGTAAGGGACTTTCTTGGTCCCAGTAAGCCCATTCCATGTCGTCATGGAATGTAAGGATAGCACATAGAGAAAGGTGCTAGAATGCTCTGGAAGAAATGACTGCAGGAAGGTTTGACCCCAAGGATAGGGCTTCATCTCCTTTGTTCAGATACATGTCCAACTGACATTTGATGCTCTTGACACATCCAATGAGGCGAATAAAACAGAGCACACAAATAAACATGAGTTAGTCATGAAGCCATGTGAGGTGTCTGTGCACTTTCTGGGCCCCATGTCTGAGAGGTATGCAGCGAGGCTATGCCCACAGCTGAGCGACAAGTCTTAAGTCTGTGGCATGAAATGATTCTTGGTGGCACCGCTCATTACAAGAAAAGATTCCCTCATTAAAGAGCTTGTCAAGCTTGCTCTAAGGCAGCCACAGACAGATAAAACAGCTAAGATATTTTTAGTCTTTCACCATTTAGAAAGAAATCTTTCAAGTTTGGCAGAGATATTATATTACCAGGGATTACAGAGGGGTCACATCTTCCATTGGAAGAAATAAGCCCTCTTCAAAAGCTCCTGATGCTGGGAATGGAATGTCTCCCAAGAGGAAGAGCACAGAAGTGAATCTCATGTTGTGCTATACCACCTCCCCAGGGTCACAACTTTTCTGTCTGTCTGGTAATTCTACAAAAAAGCCAGTGTCATTTTACCAATTTCATATCTTAATGATATTATTATTAGTCCTCCCCCAAAGAAATTAGGCCTTGATGTTCTTTCATCAGTGCATTAATGTCACTACTAAACCTCACCAACTGGTTCAAGTCCATCAATATCTACTGTTGAGGTTTCTGTTTCCAAACTATTGGAATATTTTACTTCCTAATAGTTGCCATCCTAATCTAAGGGTTATTTTTGTATAGCAAAGTTACTTAATTAGTTTGTAAAGATGACCTCATTATTTCTTCTCTCTTAAATTCCCAAACCATCCATTCTGTTTTGACAGTTTCTGAGGGACTCAGAGAAAGGCAGCTAAATTAGGTGATAAGGTCAACGGTGTCAACAGAGGTTCAGCTTGCTAACGTGGTGGTAAGGAAGGAACGTCCATAGTGGTGGTGACTGCAGGTCTGGGCATGGCTAGGTCTGGCAGGGCCAACAGGGAAGCAGGGGATATCTTCTACTGTTTCTCTTCTAACCCCAACACCATAAAGTCAGGCAGCCGCAGGTCTCACAGACCTCTTGGAGCGCTCTCCATCCTCTCAGCATAGTCTCCACTGCTGAAGGGCCTATGACTTACTGAGCTGTTTTCCACCCTTTGGTATTACATTTGGAAACCTTATGTAGGTTGTTTGTTAGAATCTGAGAGCTGAGAGGATAACAGTCACCCTCAAAAGGCCCAAATACTATTTCTTTAGGGCACTTCTATAGGTAGGCTCGGACAGAAGTGGGCATCATGAAAGTACTGAGGAACCACACAAGTTCTAATAATAAAGGTTCAAGAGAAAAAGTGGATTTCCTCCATTACCTGTTCAATCTTCACTGTTCAATTATCTTTATAAATTAGTCCCAGGACTCAGGCAGGGAGAGCTATAAACAACTTAAGATGCCTTTGTACTTGATGCCTTTGTTGTTAGTTAAAAGCTATCAGTCCTCCCTGCCACATAACTCTTGCTTGGAGAAATAGCGAAGTGTCAAGGGTCACTCTCAAACCACCCACCCCCTCCACCTCAACCATCACAAACAGCAGCAACAGCTGGTGAGTAAGGTTTAAGGGACACTGAAGCTTCTGAAGACCCAGCTCTGCCTTGCCACAGCTGCAGTGTTTGTAACAGGGTCCTCAAACCAAGTGGTCTGGGGCCTGTCAGGAGAGGACAGAGGCCTCTGTGTTCCCTTCATTTGTCTCTACCCGAAATGTTCAAGAAAGACTAGCATCATGATTGTGGAAGCACTGCCATTGAGGAGAAATGTGTGCCAAGAAATGAAGCATTTTTTGTTGTTCTTATGTTACTTATGAAAGCCTCTGCCCTCAAGTCCAACACCAGTTCCCTGCTGGGATAAGACTTTTTTTTTTCTTTAATTAATGAAGTGCCATTGTTTTACATCTTGCTAATACTCTGACAACAGAGAATCCCTTCCCTTTGGCGTGGTCACTGTAGCTCTTCTACCTACAGTCCTTTACCACATGTGCTCGCCTCGCCACACCCCTTCCCTTCTCTCTCCCTCTCTCCCTCCTCTCTTCAGTGCCTCAGACCTATGGTCAGTTTTCAAGGATTGGTTTTAGAGCCAAAATGTGTCTCATTAACATACTTAGCTCTGGCTGAGCCTTCTATATTCTTTCCCCATCTCTCTACTTCCAACGATAGTTTTAGCCAGTCTCTCTTCCCACTAGAAGATTTGTAACTCTGAAGCAAAGTCCAACTCTCAAGAGCATCTTTTAAGCTCATCACCATTAGGACCCAACATCAAGTTGCACATGAATAACAGCCCCACAGGCTCATGGCATAAATACATAAGGATCTGGATGAACCATCCTTTGTGGACACTTGATTGACAAGAGTCAGTCAACTTTTTTTTTAAGTATCCCATTCAACAAAGTCCCTGCAGCCAGTGCCACAAATTGAATGCTTCCTATGTATCACCTCAACCTTTTGCAGCAGGTACTATTTTACCCCCATATTACAGATGAAGACCCTGAGACATATGAGATTAAGTAACTTGACAAAAACTGTGGGCTGTAATTAAAACCTAGGGTCTACAGCTCTCCAGACCCAGCCTTAAACACTGTATACAATATATGAGCTCACACACACAGGCATACATGCCCACCCTCTCCCACCCCATTTAGAGCAGCAGGTTTAGAGCCTTCAGTGCTGAAAGCCAACACCTTCCTGCAACTAACTGACATTGGAAGGAGCTTGATTCAGAGTTTGAATTGGTAGGACTTTTCTAGAAGGATGGTCAAAACCACCATTAAGACAAACTCTACTCCTTTTCTTTCCCTATAAGCCCTACCTCACATCCCACTATCACTAAGCACCTCTTCCAGCCCCAGAGTGGATCCAGAAGATAATGAGAAAATATCCTGACTAGAGACACCTAGTGGACATCCCTTGGCCCACCAACAAAGGAGGATTCCCCAGCTCTGGGTTAACCATTTCAAGTAACAATCCTGGAGGGAACATGCTGAGGATTCCGCCACTAATTTAAACAGATGCTGACACCTGAAAACCACTCTTGCCTTGAAGATGGGCATGTTTCCTTTTGGAATGTTAGACCCAAAGTTTGCCTTCCTCAGCTTTCCAACTTGTACAAGAAGCCCTTGCTTGAAATCACTGGCAGCTGGCTGTGAGTGAAGTGGCATTTGGTGAGGGGGCTCTGGCGGTGCAGCTGAGAAGAGGGGCAGGAAGCATTCCCAGAGAGCATCTTCAGCCCGGCCCACTCCATGTGGCCATGTGGCACCAGGTACAACTGAGGCGCCAAATTTGTGGTTAGAGCTATGTGCCCAGGGGTGTGGAACAGGGGTGCCAACCAGGTAAAGCAGGTGTTCACCACTGAGTGCTGATGGGAGTTCACCTAGAGCTCAGTCAGTAGCTTCTCCATCCCTCTCACATCATGCATTTCCTATAGTATGAGAACAGAACCCAGTAATTACAGTGGATTATTACCATACTCAAGTATATCAAAGAAACATATCCAGCTATCTAATTGGTAACTGTTACGTTGAATACAGTCATAATTAAGGACATTTTATTTGGCAAAACCCCTGTACATGATCTCCTACTGAGTCAATAATCCCTCTTATGGGCCACATCTCACTCCAGGACTCCTGAGGAGAATGTAAAAACCAGGTGCACAGCCACTAACTGCAACTGAACCTCTACCCTAAAGAAGTACCTGAACTTCAGCAAATATTTCCACTTTGCTCTCGGTAGTAAGAGTGTGACTGGGAAGAGACCCCAATGAGTCCTCCAAGATCTGAGTGGCCTCTGATTAGTATATGGTGAAACAGAGAGCTGTGACTGACACCTGCCCCCCCGTGGGGTGTTTCTGGGGTCACTTAAGGCTCCTGTGCACAATGACACAAGCGACTCATGTATGAGGCCACAAAATCTCAGTAACTTTTTAGAGTCTTGTCACAGAGGCTATGATCTGTACATGAGCTACAATAAAACTAAAAAATTTTAAAGAGAAAACAAAAACATTTTGTGTCTGGAAATTAAATAACTTCTTTGATTAACAAATGAAATTAGGCCTTCCCTGGTGGTGCAGTGGGTTAAAGCACAGCACTGAGAATCTAAAGCCGCTCCGCATGAGTTCGATTCCCGCCTGCCCCAGAGGTGACCACATAGCGTGGCAGACCTCTCCTGACCCGCCCGCTGCTCCCCTCAGCAGTGTATTTCATCGATCTGCCTGTTCTGCTCCCCACTCTGTCTCTGGCGAAGCCTCTCACCGCCCCTGAGCCTCTGGCCTGTACCCCAGTTCTGTATGCACAAATAAATAAATCTTTAAAAAAATGGAATGAAATGGACTGGAAATTATAAAATATTTACATTGAACATTAATGGAAATGTAACATGTTAACCTTTATGTACCTAGCAGGAAATCAATAAAAAATTTGACCAAGATAAAAGAAATACTAAAAATGAACTGCCTAAGCATAAAACTCAAGAAAATGGCCAAATGAACAAAAGAGCAGCAGAGCATATCCAAAGTGGATGATTTTTAAATTCTGAACTCTCTTGAGACAGACTCTTTTCCAGATGGGAAAGGAAAACTCTCCCCGTGGGGTGGTGCTATGGGAATGCACCAGGATAGACAGATGAGTGGTCCTTTCTCTCCACTACTCCACTGAGCTCTAAACGGCAAAGACAGACAGTGCAACACAGACTGGTTAAGCAGCAGCTCACATGAAAGTGCTGGAGAAAATACTGCCTGGGCTAAGTTAGCACTTTCTGCACAAAATGGGGAGTCTCTAGTTAACCTGATAACTAGATGATGTCTAGCGAGAGAGCTGTGCCCACCTACAGCTGCCAACTTAACATGTTCTGGTATCTTTGGTTTCCAGCTAGGACGAACCCTGAGGAGCCCTTTCATGAAGTTCGTAGCCCACGCGGTTTCGTTTACAATCTTCCTGGGATTGTTAGTTGTGAATGCGTCAGACCGTTTCGAAGGCGTGAAAACCCTACCTAATGAAACCTTCACAGACCACCCAAAACAGATCTTCAGAGTGAAAACCACACAATTCTCCTGGACAGAGATGCTCATCATGAAGTGGGTCTTGGGTAAGCAAACACTCTGGCTCTTGCTCTCCCCTCCCCTACTTATCACAGGGCCTTGATCGCTTAGCCCCTTCCTCTCCTCCCGAGTATACTATGGGCAGACAGAGTGGTGAGTGAATAACCAACAAGAAAGCAGTCAAAGTCAACTTCTGTACATGCTGGTGTATAAGATACACCCACTTGTAACAAACATGCCAATTTTGAAAGGAGATGTTTTGGGGAAATTCATTACATTCTTTTTACTGCATACATTGAAAGTGACTGCAAAGTAACTTTGATTATTTAAGCCTGCCAAAAGTCATAGGGAAATCAAGTTCTGCTTCTAGAAAAGAGTAAAAAAAATGCATAGCTTAAGAGCTGTTTTTTGTTATTAGTAAATATAGCATACTGTAGAATCGTGGGCATAAAACAAAATCTAACAAAAGGAATGACATTTTCTCATTATTTGTGTTAATGAGCATAATGATGCTATGAAAATCTTTCTAGTTATAGTGTGTGCACTAAAATTGCCTCACTGACTAGTTCTGAAAGGCTACCTCTCTTCTGCCCATGAGAACACTCAGTAGGAATGATCGAGGCAAAAGAAAACTGGAAAAGGTTAAAATTGAATATGGCAGATGTGGTATAGATTTTTCTAAAATGAAAAACTGATTTAAAAAAAACGACTTGGTAGGAAAAAAATTTTAAATTACAAAAGCTCCAATACATAACCGAAGGGCATCAATACATTTGTCAGTTCATATTTAAAAAAAAAAACCTGATTTGGGTGGAAATATACTGCTTACAACAAAACTGAAGCTACAAAAGACTGAAAAAATGTCAACTATGTCACATCAACATTAGATCAAATCATTAAAAAGCCTTAATGGTATTCCTATCAGATTTGCTTCCTAGAGAAAACGTCAATATTAGTATAGTTTTCATTATGGTATATTCACAAACATTGAGTCAACATGCATTCAGGGTCAAAAAACACCATAAATCCACGAAACCACAAAAAAAAAACTTGTAAAGTCAGTCAGTCTCACATGGCCTGACTAACTATGAGATAGCCCACGGGAGCCACTGAAGAGCACCCTGCAAATGCCCAAGCGGAGGACATCCTGGGACTAGGGCCTCTAAACTGGACCCCTAACAGGCAGGCGAGTGGAGCATGGTTTGGTGGAAAGAGCAGAGGCAGGAAAGCGTGCCTGCTTCCTGGGGCTGTTCATCAACTCGGTCTGTGACCGAGACTCAGGCAGTGGAGACACTGGTATCAAAGCTGAGAAGGGACACTGCAGCCCGCTGCAGGGTGACTTCTAGGGCCTGACTAACACCGTTCAGGCTATCAGCTCTCCCTGGTATCCTGCCCCCAGGGTTTAACTAGACACTTTAACACAAGGCACTTTGCAATGGACTGAATGTTTGTGTCCCCAAAACTTACATGCTAGCACTCCAGTCCCAATGGAAGCTGTAGGAGATGGGGCCTTCCGAGGGTGATTAAGTCATGAGGGCAGCACCCTTGTAAAAGAGACCCAGAGAGCCCTCTCACTGTCTGCTGTGTGAAGCAGTCTGCACCTCAGGTCCTGCGTTCTAATGTAAACTTCTGTACTTTATCTTATGTGTTTTGGTTTTTTGAATTTTGTTCTTAATTGTACCCTTTAGCCTGACACTTTGTGACACAACACGTAATCACCTCAGCCCTCCTGAATGCTAATCTCTGTCTCTTCAACTCACGGTGACTGCCCTTCATGGCGCTGGGACCCTCTCCCGGCAATCACCTGGAACACATGTCCAGAAAGAAAGGCAGGATGAGCAGGTGGCTTACCTCATTTGTCCTCCTGCGCCATTTCCAAAGTGTGAAGAGTTTCCTTTTTTCTTTCTGTAACTCCCTCGTGGCTGGTAGTAGAAAATAGGACTCTTTCTAAACTAGAACCACAAACATAAAAGAAATTGAATATATTTAATAATAATGACTTCTTAGTAAATTCTCCCCATCTTCGACTATCCCATCAATTTAAATGTCTTTGACAACATGAATAAGTATCTATATAGCTTGCTTTCTCTCTTCCTTCAGGTTTCTTTTCAAATTTTACCTTACCAGAGAAACAGAACGTCCCCCACTCTGGTAACTGTCAATAAACACCTGACTGAAAAGAGGAAGCAAGCCTTGAGGAAGCCTGGGTGAAAGGATCAGTGTGTGCCAGAGGGCTGGAAGGGCGGCAAGCTGGGAACTCAAGTAACACCAAAGAAACCAGTGCAGCTGCAGCAGAGCAAACTGGGAGGAGAGAGAAGAGGCGAGGCCAAGGCTGAGGGATAGGCCGTCAGATCATGCAAACTTTGGTACAAAGTTTAGGCTTTTTTCCAGCAGTAACAGGCAACCACTGGAGGGCCCTGGGCACAGAACTAAGCTCTTCGGTCTGAGTTTCTAACAGACCTCTGGCTATTGTATTGACAACAGGTGATTCTGAGACACACACACAGGGACACCAGTTAGGAGGCCTCAGCAATGATATAGAAAGGAAGCAGTCAGCTGATTCTATTTTGAAGGGAAAAGAGACAAGATTTTGTACTGCATTGTCTGTAAGATATGAAGAGAGCAGGTAACGAAAATTCCAAGGGTTTTAATTCAAGCAGTGGTGTTCTACAGAGTCGGCCACTAAGATAGAAAGGCCGGGGAAGGAGCTATTTGGAGAGGGGGCTGAGATGGAAATCAAGAGCTCAGCTTGAGTCATCTATTAGACATGGGAGTGGAAATGTCAAGTAGCCACTAGAGATACCTGTTTCAGGTTCAGAGGAGAGGCCGGGCTGGAGACACAAACCGGGCATGTCAGTGTACTTAAAGGAAATTACATGCAATCACCTGTGAGTGTGGAGAGAGGCCCAAGGCCCAGTAGCAGCGTGGTACAACATTTAAGGGGAGGGGAGAAGCAACTAGTGAAGGAGACCTTAGGGTACGAAGAGAGCCGAGAATGGTGTCCAGAAGCCAGTCAAAATAACTGTCAAGAACTGGGACGTGGTCACCTCTGTCAAACGCTGCTGATGGATCAAGCGACAAGGGGCCTGAGTGCCACCCACTGGCTTTGGAAGCCAGGTTCCTGGGCAGCAAGGGAGAATGGGATCCAGTAGGCAAGAGGCGAGCTGAGCCCTTGAGGAGCCCGAACTCCGGAAGTGGAGGGAAGGCAGGAGGTGAGGGCACAGGGCAGGCAGCCCTGTAGATGCAGGGGTGGGAGCAATCAGAACTTCTTTCTGACATTGTTTAGATTTTCTCAACAAATATGTTCTAGTTATGAAGCGCTCTATTCTGTATCAGGCACTGTGTCTGATCTGGGAACGCAACTAGAAAAAAAGATTAATGTTGCTAAATATTATCAGGACCTCTTTAATTAATACAAAGGACAAACCTAGAGGGAAAGATTTTGACGCTGCATCCGAGTGGGAGAAGGTATTTTGTGCTGGTACCTGAGGCCAGCAGGTGACCCACCCTCTGCTCAGACACTGAGTGGACTCAAGTAGCATCAAGCCCCCAGGATGGAGTCTGCATCTCCTCCCAGGCACTAGATCAGCTTGAAGCCTGGGATCGGCTAGAAATACAACACTACAGTTCTTTTCTCTCACGATGTAACTTACTTCTAAATGCAGCACTTTGGATATAGAAACCCAAATCAATTCTCCTTCTCTACCAGAAGCAACCCCAGAACTGAACTTGGGACTTTAATCCCAACCTGCATGGACTGCATGGACAGAGGCTGGCCACAGAGAACGGCCTTGTCCAGGTGGGTGGCTTCAGCTCTCCTCACACCCACACCTCTGCATCTTCTCAGCAGCTTCAGGGATCGACTTACCGCCGACATACTCTGTGCCTCAAAACTCTTGACTGCTTTCCATGTGCCTCAGCGTGACCACAATGTCACTACACGGGCCTACACAGTCCCCCAGCTCTCCACCCTGTACGACCACAGCTCCTACCACTTTCTACCTCACCCTTCTACTCCTACTAGGTCCTTGCTGCTTCAAAGCCTTTGCCTGGGCTGCCCTGTGTTTGGAGAATTCTTCCAGCAAGTAGCTGTCTGCCTCACCGCTCACCTCTTCAGGTCTTTGCTCAAAGACCTCCTGCTCAAGGGAGGCCTTTTGCAACCAATTTAAACCCCCAAGTCCCTCCATCTGCACTGTCCTTCACTCCTCTTCTTCTCCCCAACAGTTAACATCGGAGGTCACACGACACGCTTTCCTTTCTTCCCTGCATGTCTGAACTGTTACTGATAGTTCGGAAATCAACGAGCTTGTAGTGGCCTCTTCTCATGCCTGGCAGCATGCTCTCCATCTGGGCATCTGAGCTGCCGTGCCCACGGAGAAAGACCTCTTTCTGTGGCCGCACAGTGCGACACTGCCTGGGCCTCCCAGCCCCACCTCCTCCTGGGCATTCGGATTCCCCCTCCAGGGCTGTGCAGGTCTGTAGAAGGGCCAGCTCCAATTAGAAATACATTCTTCCTTCATTCCAGATGCTTTACTTGGTCACAACAGGAAGAAGAAAATTCTAGGTTGTCCATCCAGGAAATTTAAGGCACAGGCAAAAGGGAGAGATACAAGTAAGCAAAGACAGAGGTAAAAGAAAAACCAGAACTTAACAAGGAAGTCAAAAGAAGGTGGTGCTGGAGGGAGGAGGGGTGACCCTGCTGGCAGACACGTGTGCTCTGCAGAGCTGTCAGGTGAGGTGCTTTGGGGACAATAACTCACCTGGACAGCCTGGAGAACGTGCAGTGTCAGCTCAGACCACAGAACCGATGGCTACTGCCTGGGGCTTAAGCATGAGGCTGGGGTAGTTGAAAGAGCTTATAGAAAAGCTTTTCGACTGGAGACTGTCCTCTGGAGACGCGCATCAGAGGGCCATGTAACATCAGTTTCCAGAAAGCCCCAGGGTGGCGGGCAGGAAGCCATCCTTCCTGCCATCCACAGCACTATCATTTTTCCATCTAAGAAAAGACTCCTGCCCAAACCACTCCTCCAGAACCCGGCGGTGTTTTCTTAAACACACGCTCCAGCACAGAAAGCCCAACCGACTGTGTGAGCGACAACTGCCCAGCAGGCAGGAAGATGCACTCAGGGGCCGCAGAAAGGGAAAGGGCCGGCACCGGTGTGGGAAACCCAGCCCCAGCTGCTTGCCCGCCTCCTCGGGCTCTGCCACGCTGTGATTTTTCACTCATGTGAAATGAGGCTCGAGCTGACCTCTCACCCCATCCCACCCAGGACTAGATATTCTTCGAGGGCTGTACTCAGTCTGAATCCAGAATCACACTATGGAGCCTGGGCCAAGAGCGAAATCACATGGGCTGGCTCCACACCTTACTCTCTTTCCGCGGTGTCTTTGTTTACTGGGGTGGGACAGCCAAGCAGACAACCCTCAAACAACCTGCCCCAGTCTCTCCCAGCACGTCAGACAGTGCTGCTGCTCTTCTTAGCGGCTGTCAGCTGCACAGTCTGTTCTCGTGTCTGAAAGCTCTTTCTGGGGCCTTCACCAGCTCTCTTGCTGCCAACTTCCATCCCCCTCCCTGACGTTTGAGCCTTGACACTGAGCCTCTCGGGAGCCTGTTCTCCCTCACTGCACGGCCACGACCCCGTCCAGCACACCGTGGCGCCAGCCCCTCCTCCACTCACGCCAAGCATCGCCTCCTCCATGAATTCATTCACTCCCTCATTCAGTCAACAGACACACGTCGGGCCTGGCACTCTGCTGGGATCAGTATTATAAAGCTTCTCCCTGCTCTTCTCCACCAAGAGCCCCCTGGACATTTTCATGACAGCATCGGTCAGCATATAGCACAGCTTCATGGACACATTTGTCTCAGGCACCAGACTGAGCTTGCTAGAGTAGAGATGCCACCTTCTTGGCTTCTGAATCCCCCAAATGGAGTCGGGCGCACACTCAGCGAGCAACAGTGTCTGTCTCACTCAGAGTGGGCCAAAAGTTGCACAGTGGCAGGAGGCGTGCGCCTGGCGGAGGGAATGATGGGTCACAGCACAGTGGAAGGCCAGGGTGCGGGACCGCGTGTGTGCCCTTCAATGGCCTGCCCTCTTCGGACACGAGTGTTTTCATCTGTTAGGGGGAATAATCGCAACAGCTCTTTGTCAAGCTAGCCTGAAGACGCAGGGCAGCCCAGACCTAGCACCTAGCAGGTGTTCAGTAATTGTTAGCTGCTAAAATTGGAGAAGAGTAGGAGCTTTGTTAGGAAGTTTTGAATCTATTAATATCACCTTCCTCTCCAGCACACAAATGAATCCTGCCTGTGTCTGAGGCCCAAATTTGTTGCAAAAGACCCGCCTCTGAGATACTGGTTGGATGCCAGTGTCGGAGAGCTGAGAGCTGGTAGGCATGTTCAACCTCCTCTGAGATCACAGAAAAGCCAGTCCTGGTCCATTGCTAAGATGACCTGAGAGGACACAGAACTGCCAGGAGGTTGTCTGGGAAGAAGCTACGCTGCAGGGGGCCAGGACAGAAAAGAGGAGGTTCTGGGGGGGAGAGGCAGGCCCACTGAAGGCATGTGCCTGTTAAGTTCTACCAGACTAAGAAGGGGGTCCTTTCTGAACAGCATCTGAGGCAGAAGGGGATTGAACCTCAATTCAAGTGCCAGGTTGCACCTCAGCAGCCTGCAGGCCACTGCTGAGGACACGTCCAAATGAAGCTATTCACTTCCCCCAAGGTTTTGCAGAATTTCTAAGCCCATTCCTCTGCCAGTTACACTGGCTAATTATCAGTGACCTTGCTCTCTGAGCTCCAAGCATCCCTGAGTAAAGGGGACTTTGCTGGAATGGGGCTCGAGTGCCCGGCAGCCGTCCCCCTGAGCCACTGGGCCATAAATATTCCTCTAACTGACATGCTGGAGGCAGAGACCAAGGCTCAGCCTGGATCTAAAATGCTGAACCACCCTCAGCACCTTGGAAGCAGGGGGCCTGATTTCACCCACTGAAGTAGTTAATTTCACACATTTCCTTTTTCATTAAGCATTCCTGCTGCTCAAACCCTTGGGTCTGTGCTGCTTTTACTCATGGCCTTGGAATAATTTAAATTAGTCTGGGTGAGTTAAGATTTAAATCTAGGAAGATTGATACGGGCACCTAACCATGAGGAAGGGATTTGCAATGAGCAAAACAGAGCTCCTGTATTGTCAGAAAAGTCAGTTTTCTGTAAATAATTTGCATGTGTGATTCACAGAGCTTTTAGTTCTTGAAATTATTCCAAAACTCCCAAGAAACTTAAAGAACTTATGTAAGGTGACACGCCGTGTAAGTTTCATTTGGACGTGTCCTGAGCAGCGGCCTGCAGGCTGCTGAGGTGCAACCTGGCACCTGGAAGGAGGTTCAGTCCCCTCCTGCCTGAGATGCTGTTCAGAAAGGACCCCCTTCTTAGTCTGGTGGGACTTAACAGGCACATGCCTTCAGTGGGCCTGCCCCTCCCCCCAGAACCTCTTTTCTTTCCTGGCGCCCTGCAGAGTGGCCAAGTTGGTACCTGAGCCCAGGGCTGCCTGAATGGTGGCCAGTAGCAGGGCTCAGGGGAGCTACCCCATCTCCAGGACTTGGCTAAAGCAGCACCACAAAGATGAGGATTTCAATTTGGGGATTGAGGAAAGCAATAAGCCAGCCTATCGGTTTTTCTAATAAAGTTCCTCAAATATCTCCTTGCATAGGCACAGATGAAAGCACATTTCAGTGTTGCGAAAACTTACTGCACTGAACGGCCACTTACATTCTGAAAGCACAACCTTGAGAAGTAAGGCTGTGTGAGTGGGGGGCAGTGGGGTAGTGGTGTAGGGGCGGGTGTGTGCGTACTGTGAACAGACCTGCCGTGTGCTGGGATAGTTCCTCTTACAGGGAACTCCAACTGGATGGAGGTGTGCAGATCTAGAGAGAAAGCCAGGTCTCTAAGTAGCTGTTCAGCCCCTGGGCAGGGGCCCAGAGGAGTGAAGATGATGGTCAGGTCTGTCCCCGCTGTGCACAGATGTGGGCCTGTGACCCAGCTGGTCACCACAGCCAGGGCAAAGTCGCCTGTCAGCTCCCAGCATCAACCCAACTCCATGCATCTGGCAGCTGAGGCCTCGAAGGCCGCTGTATTCAATCATGGGTATCTGTCAGCCTGCCGGGGTTTGCAGTCCGAGAGGGAAGGGCAACACAAGCATGCAGCTGGGTCGAATCCAAAGGGGAGCAGCTGCGCAGACCTACCCTGCGCAGACACGGGGGCGGTCATGGGAAAGCGTGATGGCCTCACTTTGGAGCCTGGACTTTATTGCGGGGGCATGACAAATGTACTGGAGAGGGGTGTTATGGGAATGTGAGCTGTACTTGAGTAGGTGACAGGAAGCAGGTGAAAACCGAGAGGGCAGGCCAGACCTCAGAGTCAGCCAGGGGAGGAGCTGCAGAACTGTGGTGCCGCCACAGGGAGTCAGCCAAGGAGTGAGGGGTGCAACGGGGAACTGGGCAGTGTGCCACTGTGAGGGGCAGAGGAGCTTCCATATGAGGTATTTCTGGCACTGAGCGCAGTCTCTGTGTGGTGAGAATTCAGCTTTGCAGTGCTTAGAAAAAGGAAGATACTCACCTGTGGGATATTTACAAGGAAACAAAGGACAAAAAGAAACAGCTTCAGGACGGATGCACTTACTCTGGGGCAGAATGGAAATGGCTGAGGCCTTGGAAAGCCTTTAAGAAAGCCTTAAGGGAGGAGGAGGGAGGAGGCGCCTGAAGGCAGGCCACCTGGAGCTGTGTGACTGCCAGCCAATCCGTGATTCTTCTGTCTCACCCCCAAAACACACTAGTCCCAAGTATGGAGGTGCAGGGGGTGGGGGTGGTCCCACATTACCTCTTCCCCTGGCTTGAAGCTGTCTCTGCCTAGCACACAGTAAGTGCTCAAAATGTTACTGAATTGTTGAGTTTTGATAACCTAAACCAATTGTTTTTTACTGAACAGTGAGGACAGCATTATACAACAGAAAATAAAGCGCAAGTCACAACCAGAGGTCACATATTCTAAATACAGTACAAAACAGGTGAAATCAGTCAGTGATAGGTTTTCTCTAAACCAACATCCCTAAAATATTATCATCTCAACATGGGATTGAGAGCCCAAAACAAAACGGAGCTGTTTTCCTTTTTCTTTTTAATACTCAGCCTTTGAAATCTAGTTGGTATTTCCTACCACACCTCTCAATGCAACTGGCCACACTTCAAGTACTCAGTGTCCATGTGACCGGGGACTAGCAGACTGGACAATGAAGATACAGCGAGACTCACCAAACCGCTAGCCCAGGACACCTCACCCCTGGCTCAGAGCGGAGGGGCTCTAAGAATGGAACACTTTGTTCACGTGCCTCCGCGGGGCCGTTTAATATGAGCGTGAGGACATGTCTTTAAAAATCCAAGAAAATATATATATAAGTGAGGCGGGCGGAGGGGGCTGGAGGCTGGGAGGAATCCGGTAACCCCTGACTAGCCCACCGAAAAGGCCCTGGAAATCAGGAGGAAACTAAGGCACCTGGAGTTAAAAGACTTGGCTGGGTGTTAAGGCAGATGTGGGTCTTTCCGGAATCTCAGTTTTCTTACACTGCATTTAGAAATGGGTGAGTCAACACGATCCCATCCTCCTCGTCCCCCACACCGATGGCCTAAAGGTCAGCGTCCAGTCCTCCTACGAGTCCATCGAGGGACAGGCCTCTCCTCATTCAGGAGCCGGCTTTTCTGTACACTGACGGGAGACTTACCTTTGTGGGGGTCTGGGAGCCCCTAAAGACGCGGCTGTTTGCAGCTGGCTCCAGAGGGCTCCCCTTTCCATGTGTCCCGTGCCCTGGGGCGGTCTGAACGCCTCAGGAACTAAACCGGTGCCTGTGCCCCTCCCGCAGGGATGATCTGGTCCGAGTGCAAGGAAATCTGGGAGGAGGGGCCGCGGGAGTACGTGCTGCACCTGTGGAACCTGCTGGACTTCGGGATGCTGTCCATCTTCGTGGCCTCCTTCACCGCGAGGTTCATGGCCTTCCTAAAGGCCAGCGAGGCCCAGCTGTACGTGGACCAGCACGTGCAGGACGACACGCTGCACAACGTCTCTCTTCCGCCGGAAGTGGCGTACTTCACCTACGGTGAGTGCCCGGGGCCGCGCCCACCTGCGCTTGCAGGTGGCAGCGGGATCCCTTGATGAAGCTGCACCCGCAGCTGGTGATGTGAAGGCGGGAACGTGGCCACGCGAGGCAGCCAGGGGAAACGACTTTAGGGGTGGGGATTTGGGGGAGCTGTCCCAGTCCTGTGTGAACAGGAGGAGGCCAGCCATGCCCAAACAGCGCAGGCCAGCACACTGACCCTGAGGCACCTTGGCAGGTGACTCTGACTGTGGCTCTCGCACAACTTCCGGGAGGGAGAAAGCGGAGCCCCGCATGCGCGTTTGGCAGGTAGCATCTGCGCATGCCCAGTAGCCCAGCCCAGGACATGCTCACAGACGTTTCACCTGTGGACTTATCTTCAGCTATCTCCTCCACTGTCCTCCTAGGAGCAGCTTGTGTATGTGTCTCTCTACTGATGCCCCACCTGGTTGAGTTGCAGACAGTACCTGGAAATGTGGTAGGGAAACCCCTACTGAGAAATGAAGAGTCCTACAGCATGAAAAATTATCCACTCTTCATTTATTGATGGAGAAAATTCACGATTTCAAAAACAAAATGGATGTGGTTATTTCCCCCCAACTGTCAATCAAAGAAAAATGAGTGAAACATGATACTGCATAGGACATTTTCCTTAATGTCACGACTCAGGCTGAATATTGTCCATCGGAGATTCCTGTTTCTCTTATGAAGCCTATGAAGGTCTCACCCAACCTAAGCTTATAAATTATTGCCCTTGCTTTTTTTGTTGTTGTTTCCCCTTGAGCCCTTGGAAATTTTTTGGAGCTCTCCTAGTCTTCACGGGTGTGCCAGCTGTAGGAGAAGAGCGCCCTCTTGTGGTCAATAACATGTTGAGCACTTCCAGGGTCTATGCACCCAAATAGGGAGATGTTAATTTTTCAGATTGTGATAAGGTCTTTTTTCGTGTGGAAAGAGCCCCAAGAAGAAGGAAATCCCTTCATCTAAATCATCACAATGCCCTTTGCTTTTCCATCCATCACATTCTTACAAAGCTGTCCCAGTAGAATATTATTCACTAAAAGTTCTAACTGCTCACCAGCAGCTGATGACAGCTACATCTATCTTAACAAATTATAAGAAGGGATTCGATTATTACAGCTGAGGTTTAACATTTAAATTATAGGGAGAAGAAAAAAATAATCCCTTTTTGGTTTTAGTTTGGAGAAGCCAAGTCCTACGTCCTATTATCCAAATGTGGTTATTTATTCACAGAGGACAACAGATGTATTGGGAAAACAGATTTGTTTTCCCGATTTGCTCTTTATAGACTTCTGAGCTATAACCTTGATGAGAACATAGAGTCTATAATTTTATTATATTTCCAAATGTAATTTAGAATGCACTACGTGAAACTTTGTAGCAAATAGAGGCCTGGCTTTTCTTACTAAATGTTTCTCACTGCTCTTTATTATTATAATTGTTTAACAGACTCTAGCTTTGAAAATAAAGACCAAAATTTTTCCTCTTCTATCTCCCTTGGGGTGCCAAGAATTGCTATGTAATACCCTTACTATCTACATTTATCTGGCGCTCTGAAAAGGACCCCATACCCCAAATCCAATCTTTAAGATGGCAATAATAATATCTACTCTACAGGACTGGTGTGAAAATTACAGCTAATGTAAGTATAAGTGCTATTTTAGGTTCCTCAATGTTTCTCAATTTAAGTTTCATTTAGCACTGCTCAACAGGGACGCTATTGGATGTTCAGCAGGGCAATTTTCATGTGTGGGTCTGGAGCATTGCAGGGTATTAGCAGCCCGGTGATACACTTCCCGGTCTTACAAATCATAGATACCCCACCCACCCATACTTCCCGGGAGGAAGGCATTGCCCTATGAAAATGCACAAAATGATGTAAAAATAAACTATTATATCATTTTTTAAAAAAAGAAAGAAAACGAATAGCCCTATGTCCTGACCCACCCGAGACAGCTGACTGGAGACATGCTGCTCCTCAACTCTTAGAAATGCAATAGAGACCTTGCAGTTTGCTGAGCTCAGGACACCCCCAGGTTAGTGACCATACAGCCACTCAGATCCTGGTCAGTGACCACATGCAGAATGTCCCCAGCCGGGGGCAGTTCCCAGAGGACCTGGAACAGGACTATTGTGGCAAACTTGAATCAGTGCCTGAGGAATAACTGGGAACATTGCCTCAGACAAGACCCTTCAGATTCCTGGCCTCTGTTTGAGCACAATTGTTCTATGGTGGGGCTACTTTAACCTGTGATAAGTTTTCATCCATCATTTGACAGACATGTATCAGCACCCACTCTGTGCCAGGCCCTTTGCAAAGTACTTTACATATATGATTTCATACCATCCTCACCATAGCCCTGTGAGGTTGATCATATAACCCCCAAGTCACAGATAGAGGAATAATCGCAAAAAAGGTGAGCTCACTCACTCAGAGTCATGCAGCCATCTCTGGTCTGGCTGACTCCCAGATCCAAGCTCCCCCCTACCTCCTGGTAAATGGGCCCTGCCTATGGCTCTCACACTGGTGAGGAAGACACAACAACAAGCAGCACTGCCCAGGCCAGGCCAGGGGGCACAGGCTACTATGGAGCAGAGGGGGAGCAGGAAAGCTGGCCCAGTCTGCGGGGTCATGGAGAGCCTCCTGGAATGCTGGCATGGAAGCAGAACCTTACAGGATGATTGGGAAGGAAGTAGACCTGGAAGCGAAGGGAGGGTGTCCAGACAGATGGACAGACACATCCCAAGAGAGGTACCTCGTGTATGTCGGGGTCAATCAATAGCAGGGACAGCAATGGCAAGCGATGAAGCGAGACCACTCTAAAGATGCCTTGCTGGTTTCCCTTCCAAGAGAGATCCTGTCTCCCACTCCTACCCGGTGAGTAACCCGGGCTGTTTTCTTCCAGCCAGGGACAAGTGGTGGCCCTCAGACCCTCAGATCATATCGGAAGGCCTCTACGCAATCGCTGTCGTGCTGAGCTTCTCTAGAATCGCGTACATCTTGCCAGCCAACGAGAGCTTTGGTCCTCTGCAGATCTCTCTGGGGAGAACCGTGAAAGATATCTTCAAGTTCATGGTCATCTTCATCATGGTATTTGTGGCCTTCATGATTGGAATGTTCAATCTGTATTCCTACTACCGAGGTGCAAAGTACAATCCAGCGTTTACAACGTGAGTACCCCAGGCTTCTCCAGAGGGCCTCTCGGGGCACCCCAGGGATCCTTGAGCGCCCCTTGAAGGTGGTGCCTCCCAGAGACTCAGGTCCCTCCGATAGCTCTAAAGGTTAAATGCAACCTTCTTCAAGGGTGACTGAATGTTCAAGTTCTGGTTTGGAAAAACAGCAGAGACAGGTTGACTCCGCACTTTGCCACGTACAAGCTGTGTGGCAATAAGCATGTCCCTTAACTTCCCTGAACCTGTCCTGCTTCCCAGGGGTAGTATGAGGGTTCCAGGACCTGATAGAGCTGCCAGACTACACTCTTTATAACGGGATTATTATTACCATTACTGTTGCTATTTCCTTAGCCTGTGGCACTCAGAAAACAAAGCCCTTTGCAGCTAGCATGTCTCTAGACCAAGGCAGTAGCAGTGTGCAAGGAACATAGAGCCCTGGGCTCTTCCTCACCTCCCCCCACCAGCCTCTACCTCCACTGCCTGCAGCCCAGCGTCCCTGCCGGGTTCCAGGCCCACACGTGAGGAGGTGTGTGGTGTTGGCACACGGGGCATGCGGGCCCACCTGGAGAACCCAGCTCCTGTGTGAATGCTGACGGCTGGGCTGAGTGCTGAAGGGCTCCTGGCCCTGGAGTCCGCCGTGTCACCCTGGGCTAGGGCTCGGTGGCTGCCTGCCTGCCTGGCCTGGTGCCCTGATTCAGCAAGAATCCTGAAAGCTCCCGAATTCTCTTTCTGTATATCCTCATCAGTGATGAAGCTGCGGGCTGGGGCAGTTGACAGCACAGTGCATGTGAACTCAGGCCAGGGAAAGGCGGGGGAGTGGGGGAGGAAGGAACGCAAACCTGGCAGGATGCACAGCCGCTCGAGAGAGAGAATTTAGGGGCGATCTTCCCGGCTGTTGCCCACGTAGTCCACGGGACGTGAACTCACCGCACCATTGCAGGGCAGCCCAGGGCAGCCTTCTGCAAGTGACAGGCCGGGCTGCGGGTCAGCCGCTCTCCAGGCCATGCCTGCCCCTGAACACGCAGCAAGCCCTGAGGGTTCACTCCTGCAGCAGCAGCAGCAGCAGCAGGGTGAGATCAGCAAGAAGCCTGAAGCAAGGCACCCTCAGGCCTAGTGACTTCAGGGCTCAGAACTAGTTGCTACGGGCAGAGCAAGACAATAGCACCCAGTGGGGTGGTGTCACCAACCCGTGTCCATGCAGACCCAGAGCGCCTCAGCCTTCTGGGGGCCAGCACCAGCACCCATCTAGGGGAAGACCCTGGCAGCTCTGGGCCCATCCAGGCCCAGACCTGTCCTGCCCGATACTGGAGCCAAGTCACCTGATGCATCTGAGTTTGTGTCGTCACCTCAGGAGATGGCATGGCTTCCCATCTTGTTCATGGTGCATGAACACGGGTAGTTACACAAACGCCTCAAGCACAGCAGTTTTCGAGCTCAGGCCCTGATGCCACCCAGCCGCAGAATGGCTCCCTGCCTTCGTGATGCTCCTGCCCTGCATCTTGAGGAAAGGCCAGTCAGGTCTCCATCCAAAGCAGCAATGGGAACCAGCAGGGCTAAGAACTTCCTGTCCCCAAGCACCCCTGAGTGGCCTGGATTTGCTTTCTCAATGGTGAAAACAGCTTAGCCTCTCCCACGCAGGGTCCTTGACCATCCCCCATACAGCAAGCTTTCACTTTACCCTTCTGGAGAATTCACCTATCCTGGGGTGACACTTGTCTCCTAGAACACAGAGGAGGTGCAAGAAGCGCATGCCAAAGGGGAACTATCTAGAAGGTGGGGCTGGTGCTGCAGTGAAGCAGCAGCTCTGGGGCACAGGAGTGGTTTGTGTGCACAGACAGCAGCGATGGCCTGGCCCAGGGCCAGCTTTCCTGCTCCACCCCAGGCCCGCAGCACACACAGCCCGTCGGACGCAGCTGCTATCCAAGCTCACTCGCTGGCCGTGTGGCCTGGGACGGTGCTTACATGCCTGGGCCTCAGTCTACCAGCTCTGCAATGACAGTATGAAGACGGCCAACTTGCCAGGGTGTCTTATGAAGCCCATGGAACAAAGGGGGCCTGGCATAAAATAAGCCATCCAGGGAGGCACTGCTGCTCACAGGCATGGTGAGCGAGAAGAGGGGAAGGAGGAGCCCCAGGAATGCTGGCTCTTGAGGGGTCTTTCTGGGCACACGTCCGCCGGATCAGGCCAAATACAGCAACGAATTGGTCAGACTTGACATCACTCAGCACTCAGTATGAGGCGCGTTGATATCGAACAGCCAACAGCCGTCAGGAGGTCAGTCGATAAGCACAGGCTGTTAACCCTCTGTGGTCAGGCCCGGGTGGCGACGGCCGGCTTCTCCAGCACAGCCTCACACACAGGCGGCTCTGTGCCAGCTGCGTGAGAGAGAATTAGGCGGTCAGCAGGACAAACAGCCATGTCCAGGGGGTGGGCGGGCCACCCTGGGGGTGTGGCCAGGTGGGCTCTGTCCCGGCTCTGCCATCCTGGCTGCCGTGTGCCATCCCTCTCAGGGAACCTGTACCCCCCTGCCCCCACTCCTTAGGTCAATACCACACTAGAAAGTGAAAAAGGTGATGACTTAGGAGCAGGCTGGCCTGGGCTCACCCCTTGAGGGAGTCTCTGGGAACAGGAAAATCACAGAGAAGGGGAAAGCAATGGGCACCTTTCACAAGTCAGGAACCAAAAGGAGACGTTCCAGAAGAAAGCCACACAAGCGAAGAGGACCCAGGCCCTCTGGGATGCGGAGCGAAGAAAAACGCCGGCAGCACGCCGGTGTTTATTGTCTTGGCAGTTCCTAAAATGGGACACGAAGCTGTGAACAGGACTGGACTGAACAGGAAGATAGTCAGTACAGCAGTGAAGTGGAGAGGAAAGAATAGGTTGATGTAAATGTTGCTTTTGGTTGCTGCCTGGCACATGTCCTGAGTCCCTCACCACCCCCAAGACGCCTCTGATAAGCAAAAGCCACCCTAGGGTAGATGAGATGCCCTCTTTAGGGCACCTAGTATCTTGCCTACCATATCTGCAGTGCAGCGTGGGGATGAGCCAGTGGCCACTGCCAGGGGGGGCTCTGGCTTCAGAGAAGCCCAGGCCCAGAGCACCTGCTCC
Organism: Condylura cristata; assembly: GCF_000260355.1. NCBI lineage: Eukaryota > Metazoa > Chordata > Mammalia > Eulipotyphla > Talpidae > Condylura > Condylura cristata. The sequence goes on along the minus strand of NW_004567122.1, from coordinate 26,808,369 downwards.
ACCTGAGCATCCCAACCCGAAGGGGTTTTCTGGAATTTTCACCTTCTGGAGCGAGAAGGCACCACTCATCTGCTTTGACTGAATCAGGAGACTCAGCACAGCAGAAGGGAAACTTGAGCTGGAACAACAGGCATCTCCCTGCCCATCTCTAACCCTACCCAACACATTCAAAGACAGCTATTCAGGCTCCACTGAAAGTCAGCTCTTAAGGCTCCAAGGACCCCTCCAGCCTTGCTGTGGGGGTCACCTAGGCCGGCTCACACAGCCAACCCCAAATCCACTGCGCATTGTTAAAGCGCTGCCCCAAACAGGAAGAGTGGGAGGCTTCAGTGTCTGTACCAACTGCAGACCCCGGTCCCAAGCTAGCCCTGGCCACATCCCCCATGTGGTCTAGCTCCTCTCCGCTAGACCACATGGGGGTCAAAACTCCCCTTCCCTTCCTGCAGCTGTGGGGGTGAGAGGAAAACAGAGTGCACTCTTTCCCCAGATGCAAATAAACACACACGGTATGGAGAGTCCATTGAGAACGGTGGTTCTCAGGCCTCACCAGAATCATCTGGGAGGGGGCTGAGACTGGGTCTTCGCACACCCCACGCCCTAGAAAGTCTAACTACAGAAGTTCCAGAAAAGGAAGGCTGTGAAATCGAAGGGATTCTCACACAGGCGGTCTCAGGGCCGCACCGTGAGGAAAGCCGAGCCCATCCGGCCCAACTGTCACTGAGGAGGGAGACGGAGGCTTGCTCACGCTGTGAATCTTGGGCCTGTGTGGTGGGCAGGGGCGAGGAGGGGACAGGGGCTTTCATAAGCACAGGGCAGGACAGGTAAGCAGGGCCAGGGCGTCAGCTCTGGAGTCAGAGCCTATGAGCACTTCCCGGCTCGTCAGCCTGCTTCCTTCCACCGCAGAGCCACGGTTCTCAGTGGTCTGGTCATCTGCCCAGCCGCTCCTGTGTCAGCCTGGCCCAAAGGGAGGGGCCGAGAGAGTGCGCTGGGGGTCATGGGCTGGGGAGCGGGGCCTGTCAGGGCATGACAGATACTGCACCTGCTGGCAGCTCATTACCTTCCAGCCACTTCCATTAGAAAGTGCAGATGACCAAAGGGCTGGCAGATGGGTGCTCAGGCGTGTATGCTGCCTGAGTGCTAAGTAAAGAACGCCAAGATGGCGCTGAGGGAGGGGAGAGAAAGCCACCTAAGAATGATCTTTCTGCGAGGGAACCTCGAAGGGCCCCATTCCGACTGTAAGGAATTTTGTTCTTACTGGAAACGGCTTTGACTTCATCGTGAGGGTCAGGTGACGAGCAGGGTATGCTTTTTGGAGCTGAGTGTGGAGCCGGCTTTGCTGGAATGTACATACTGCATAAGTGAAGCCTTGTCACTTAGAGGCTGTATGGGAACCTGGGGCTCCCGGTAGTCTGGTGACAGAGTTAGAAGAAGAGACAGCAGGTCCTTGGGTCACCGGGGAAATACACGGGGGGTGAGAAGGCGTCTCTGGACGCCCCTCCAGGTCCTCTGACAAGGCTGACCCCCAGGGCTGGGGACAATGGGCTAACCAGCACAGCCATGAAGGGTGCTCTGACACCCCTCCTCGGGGGCACTGGTCTTCCCTGGGGGTGAATAGGTGAATACGGTCTCCCCCCACTTAATGGTAGCGAGTATGTGGCCTGGCCCCCCAAAGATCACCCGGCCCACCCTTTTTATCCACAGCCAGTGGTGGAGGCAGCTTCAGAGCTTAGCTGAGTTGAGACTTTTCTAATCAAAAATAATACCTCTCCTAAGTGTATTTTGTCTCCCCAGGAATCATTTTAATGGAAGGATCTTCAGCAGTGCTAGGCAAAATTAGAAGCTTCTGTTTTCCAGAAGCCCACCAGGGGTGAGAGACACTAACACAGCTCTCCCCAGCTGGGTGGGGGCCGCAGAAAAGCCAGCTCCTCCCTGCTGTGAATCCGGAGGGGCACTGAGGCTGAGGGGGAGAGGGAAAGGCTCCTCCAGCTGCTGCCCTCATGTACCCCATGCGCCCCACGGCCTCTGTCCACTCTTTTTTGAACACCGCTGACAAACATGTGCTCTGTGCTCTCAAGTGCACTTTGGAGACAGGAGGCTCATGCCGCCACCAGGAAACAGACTCAGAGGCACTGAGTTTGTGGAGGTCACACAAGAGGAGGGTCTGGTCCCAGACTGGCATGACCCCGAGCCCAGTCCCCCCCATTCTGAGCTGCATGGGTCCCCACCCACTCCCACACTATGCTTGGTGACTCGTTAAAAGCTGGGTGACTTTCCTCTAGCACTAAATTCTGAAGAACAGTGCACTAAGCCTGGGTTTGGGTTATCACTGAGTATCTGAGGCATCCACCTGGCTCAGCTCTGAAGAGGCAGCCTCTGTGCCCCCGATGAAGTGGGTTTCTGTCGCGAGTGGGCTCGTTTGCTTGGCCAACGTTGTGGGCCGCTACCCCGCGTGGGTTTGCATTTGGCCTTGGCCATAAAGACGACACACCGCTCCCATCTCTAGGTGGGCATCAAAAAGCAGGACTACAGCTATTACCCCACGTGGGCAACAAGTATGAGGCAGCAGAGTGAAGAGGAAACACTGAGCTCTGCCTGGCAGAGCAGGGAAGGCTTCCTGGAGGGGGTGACCCTAAGCAGAGAGACAGCTAGGCGGACTCCGGCCTTGTGGGCATGAAGGAGCCGGGCACTTCTGTTGTTGGTTTAGGTCAAGAGTGCAGCAGCTGCCCCACTGCCCAGATATTGTTTAGTTCAGATGTTTCAATGCCTTGTACTCCAATGAAACCATGAAAACCTCTTCACCAAAAAAAATTCAAAGTGAAAGCCACCTCAGGAGGCGGGACTGAGGCAGGCACAGCAGCGCCATGATCAGCCCCCACAGAAACAAGCAGCAGCCAGAAACCTGCCCAAGCACCAGGCTAAGGGGGTGAAGGAGAAAGAGGGGGCCTGAAGCAGGAGCGGAACTCAGAGCGGACGGAACTCTGGGAGCCAAAAGTGCAGAGCCTCAGGCAGGGCCTGGCCGAGAGTAAGCTGGTCCCTACACCTGAGGGAAAGGTGAACCTGGCTTCCATCCCTGCCTGACGTCTGCTGCCACTTACAGCCAGAATGCAGTGTCGTCATGGAGCCTACTGCCCATGTAGGAATAAGCTTGTGTGTTTAAAAAACTGAAGTAGACAATAGCTTGGGGAAACGGCAGCAGGTGAAATCAGAGAATCCAACAGGAGCCAGATTGGGAAGGCCTTTGTGCGCCCTGGTGGGGTGCTGACACTCTACAGAGGCCGTCTTCACGGAGGGAGCCCCGAGCAGGTCAGATCTGCCCCAGGGAGCCTGAGTGCGAGAGTGGGAGGGTGCGTGGCTGGGTGACGGGAGCCCACGGGAGTACTGTGCCGAGCCCAGGTCACAGCACCGCACCCCCATCCCCCCGTGGACTGCAGATCATTGGGGAAGACAGAGGCAAACCCTGTAGTGACAGAAATGGGATAACTCCAGAGCAAGTGAAGAGAAAGACAACTCCACCCCCGAGCAGCCCCAAGCCACAGGAGGAAGCCGCAGGCCCAGCCTGAGTGATGGCCTTGGGGAAGGAGAACAGCGGTGGGGGAGGGGTGTTGAGGGTGGACTGGGAGAGACAGGGGCAGACTTCCTGTGCAGGTGCTGAAGGAAGAAGCCTGTTCTTGGGGTTTGGACATTGCCAAGGCCCGAGGCAGAGTTGGAGAGGAAGCTGGGGGAAGAAGGATGGGGAGGAGAAAATGCCCCTGGCGATCTGGGGAGGGACAGTGGCCTCCTCAAGGCCTTCTCCCTGCAAGGGGCAGGCAAACATCTGATGCTGAAGCCTACTGCAGTTAGGAAAAAACATTCCAGCAAACAGCAACTTAGCAGCCTCTGTCTCATCTTCGTTATGCACAGGGCAGTATTTGCTGCACTTCAGACATTCTGCTAACATTCAGTCTTCACAATTCTGTTCCAGAGAAAGTGCTGTTTCCTCACTTTACAGCTAGAGCAAAGGAGCACAGGAAGGTCACTACTAGGCCAAACTGCGAGGTAAACAGGACCTCAGCCTGGCACCTGCACCTCCCCAGAGCCCAGTTCACAGGGGTCAGGGTCTGGAGAGTCAAAATGCGCACCAGAGAGGAAGGGGTGGAGGTGGATCCCTTCCTTCATTCCTTCACTCACTCACTCACTCACTAGTGCAAGGGACATTGAACTCATCAGGAGCCTTCAGTGTGCCAGGTTCTGTAGTTTAGTTTCCAGGGTGATGACATGCTCAGCTCTGCCCTGAAGGAGCAAGCAGGCTACAGGGGGAGTTTGACCCTTGGTCTAAATACCCTGGGTGCACCCCGGCCCCGGGGCACTGGTCCTGTGGCTGTCTCCTCGACTTCTGGACTGTCTAAGCCAACTCCCCACTGCTGGATGTCTAAGCCAGTGTCCAGAGGACACAACCTGGCCAGCGTGGCAGGATGGGGCTTAGGCCTCCCAGCATACAAGGCTCCCCCAATTTCCTCAAGCCGGGTCCCACTTTTGCTCCCCAGGCTTGAGAGCCAGGGAACAGCCATGTGCCAAGGTGCTTCTGTGTTGCCAGTGCAGCCTCCAGCAGACAGCAGTTGTCTTCTGATCCTGGGCACCGCCTTCCGGGAGCCGATCCTCCTGCTTAATTTCAGCCTGCTATGCTCACAGCTCACACTCGGGTGGGGACTGAACTTAGCTGTTGGGAGGGGGCGGAGCCTCCCAAGACTTGGAGGATGGCAGCCTGGCATTGTGAAGAAGCAGTAATTTTTGTAACAATCACCCCAAGCCCTAGCCTTGATCAGTTTGTTCTCGCACTGCCTCCTCAGGCAACCTGTTATTAAAGCCCTATTATCCAGGCGAGACAGACCTGGTAGAAAACTGATTACCCCGTCCCTGCTCTCTGGAAGCAAATCTGCCCGGCCACCCACACACTGCCCCGCCCAGCCAGGAGGGTGAATCAGGGTCTATTCAACAGCACCCAGGGGCGCTTCCCCCTTGCATAGTTAGGAACACTTCTTATGCCAGGGAGGCCTACTGACGAACCTCCAGTCCCTTTCACTGCAAGCCAAAAGTCAAATATCAAGACAGCCTGGGTTGGAGAAATGGCAGAGAGGATTTGCATGAAATCAAGGGTTTGAGACAATCATTGCCGATAGGAAGGAAAATGAAGCCTGCTCAGAAAAGCCAATGCACACCTGAATTATTCCCTGTATTCAGGCCTGTGAGGGAGCAACTGCTTCATGGCTGTGCTCCCCCTGAGCGAAGGGGGGAGGGGGGCGGCCTGGCCCCAGCCTCCAGCTGCGTCCTCTCCCCCCCCAACGTTTTGGCTTAGACTGCAGCCACCCCAAGGAGAGAAATCTATTCTGAGCCCCAGTGGCTGCTTCATGTGACGGGGTCCCTGGCACATGGTCAGACTTCAGTGAACAACTTGCAAATGAATATGGGAATGGGATGAGTGGCAACCCTTTATTACGACCTCGCTGCATACCTGAGTTTCTCGGGTCATAGTCACAGCAACTTCGTATCAAGGCGCCATCATCCCATTGCACGGATAAGCAAACTGAGCTGCAAACAGGTTTGATGACGTGCCCACGTGCGCACAGTCAGCCCTGTGGGCTGGGGCTCAAGCTGAGGCAGACCCAGAGCTCTCCTCTCTTCTCCAGCCATCTCTGTGCGGCTTCCCCATAGGCACAGAGAAGGAGTCTGGTTGGGCTCCCGCTAGCTGGGGTGGGCGGGGCAGGATGCTTCTCAGCTTAGCCCTGAGCCCCTAGATGACAGGGCTTTGTGCGACAAGTGGCTGCATGCTGAGGGTCAAGTAAGTCAGCTGCAAAACACTTTCTTCCTGAGGGACAGCCCAGGACCTCCAAGGTCACTGGTGGCACCAATGACTGGGTGCCTGAGCAGGGAGCGCTGTGTCTGGGGCTGAGCACGGGACCGCAGGACCCCGTGGGGCTCCATTGGTCAGGCTCTCGGGATCATAACATGCTAGTGACTGCCCAAGGTCAGCCTTCTCTCTGGAAATATCTTGTTGTAGATTTCCAAGCTCAAGGGAACACAAGTCTTTCCCCACTTAGTGCGAGGACAAGTTTTATTTATGTCCTGGTACATAAACCAGAAGATGCCCCCATGTGCACAGCCAGTTAATGCTGGTGTTCTTGTCACCATAAAAGGCATCAAGTTTTCATGGAAGCCTTTTCCCTACTTTCTCTCTTTGCTAATATGTTTGCCATTTTTGTATGGATGTATCAAAGCTCTATATGTTAGAAAGACAACACCTGTTGTCTTTCATACATGTTGCAAACGCAAAATCTTTCCCCACTTGGTTTTTTGCCTTAAATTTTGATTTATGGTTTGGATGGATGCAAATAGAATTTTATGTGGGAAAAATCTGTGTCTTTCCCTTAGCAGTTGCTGAAACCTCTCCCACACCCAAGATTATGTATATGCCAACATTTGATCCTAAGTTTTTGGACATATAATCAAACACTTCGATCCCATTCAGAACGCATTTCTAACTATTTACTGATGTGCATTGAGCTAGGGCTGAAATATTGTGTTGCTTATCACTCTGCCCAGATAACTGGCCCAACTTAGTCCCTGCATGGCCTCTGAGAAACAGCAGCAATAGCAAGATGAGTCGGTGCAGTTAGTTCACTAGATGTTTGTCAGGAGGGTGGGGACATAGGAGACTCTGGACACTGGGGTGAATCACTGTGCATGATTGAAGCTAAGAGGCCTCGCTTTTCTGTAAAGGAGACCTTTGTCACCACAACTCCCCTTGCCCCATGTTACGAGGAGGCGGGGCTGACTAGTAATAATATACCATATTGCATCAAGAGCTTAAAAGGAGATTGTTAAAAATGCATCGTTTGCTGAGGTCGCTTCCGCCCACTGCCTCTGGCTTTGGCAATTCCAGTGAGTCTGGGCCTCTTATAATTAGATTCTCCTGGAGCTCATGGTCAAATTCAAGTCCTGAGACTAATCCTTAAGCTACAGAACAGGAATGAAGCAGGTGTGAGGTATCGAAGACTGCCTAGAATCAGACAGCAAATCAAACATTTCAGCATCCCAGCCTGGGGGGTGAGGAGAGGGGGACTGGAAAGGAGTGAGGCAGAGGTTTGTTATAGGTAAGGATTCTTTAACTGGAACATGGGCTGCTTTATAAATCAGCTCTGCCTTCTTTAGATTATTGACATAGAAAACCTAAATGAAGGCACCAGGATAAATCCAAGCCTAGTATATTCATAGCAAGAAACAAATGAGAAAAAAAAAATACATGCTGAATCTAGGCCATTTTCCCTAATCAAAATTCAGGTGGATTTTCCTGGCTGTACTCTATAATTGCTTGCTTCATTTATGTCAGCAAAAGGTGCGTGGGGTTTTCCAAGGTAAGAAAGGGAAGATGAATTTCTGTAAAACGTCTCTGGCCTCCTCATGCATTTCCGAGGTGGTTCGTGATTAAGAGCACAACCCAGGACCAGTGGCTGTTTGCCCAGCGAGTGTATCCACAGGTTGTGTCCTGGTCTGGCAAAGCAGAGAACAACTGTTAGAGCGAGAGCATGATATCCTGCTGTCTTGTTCCAGTTTGAATTTGGGGCTCATGCAGTTGTTTGGATTCTGACTGTCACTGCTCCCTTCCACTGGGGGAGGCTGGCTCCCCACTGGCAGACATACCTGTCCTGAACCGTCCCCAAACGTCAACTGCATCTTTATCACACACCATGGAAGCTGTACCTCGCATGAGAAAACAATTTTCCCCTTTCTAGGAACAGCATCAGGAACTGGAGCCCCCAGTCATTACTTCCAAACCCCCAACAAAATTCCTTCTCAATAAAACTAAAATGAATCAAATAGTCCAAACTCACAGGTTTAAAAGAAGCCAAAAGCAAACACTGTCAACAAAAACCCACTTCCATGTCAGCTGTCAGACCTGGCGATGCATAGGAATGAGCCAAGCAGCTGGCTAGACACACAAACACACACCCACAAATACACACCCACACCGAGGAAGCTGCCAATTCATGCAGCTCAGTGCTGGATTCGTAGCTAAAGTGACAAGTACTAGTATTTTTGCACATCGTGTCAAATAAATACCAACCCTTAAGAAATGCTAACGTTTTCCCTGAGATCTAGCTAATCCTGGCTGTTTGTGGGTGAGTGCTAAAAGTCTGAAATGTTAAAGAGAAAAAAGAAAACGCTTTCTCATAATGGTATCAAAAGCCAGGTGCAAGCTCAGAGATGCGTGCAGCTATTGACATGTGGCCACACCTGCATGCTACCACCCGCCCAAGTCCAGGCTCCCGGTTGGAGTTCATGTTGCAAACCCGATACTGTGATAGTTACAGAGTATTGACTAGAACACGTGCTTGAGTCTCATCCTTAAACCCATGTATCTCGGTGACTTCGAAGCCTCAAAAGCATCACAGAGCAGGCCCCCAAAAGCCTCCTCTTCCCTGAGCTGTCCTCAAGGTGTGCAGTGTCCAGCTTGAGTGCACCACAGGGCCAGTTCTGGGCAGCTTCCAGATTTGAACAATCTGGACCCACCAGACACCCCATGCTCACTGCTGACCATGCAGCTCCTGTTTGGGAGATGTCCCCCACATGGCTGGTCCCACAGCCCAGACCCAGAGGGAGGTAAAACACAGTCTTCCAAGTACATAGCTTTTGAAAATTTCTGGCATACCTGGATTTGCACCCCACTTTCCTGCTGGGTGCCCCCAGGTAAAGCCCACAGCCTCCAAGTGTCAGGGTTTCCCTGTGTAAAGCAGAGGACCCAAGATGGCCCACCAAAGAGGGGGCCTTGAGGCTAAAGCACAAGGGCCAGGCACCTCCAGGCCAGTGGACGGGCTCGCCCGTGGACCGGGCACCTCTGCTTCACGTGGGGCTGGGGAGCTGAGGGGGGACGCTCGAGAGCCTGGACTGATGGACGCGTGTGCCCGCTGAGGCTAATAGCATCCGAAAACAAGCATGTGCCCTGATGTCCTGCTTTCACATTTAATTACAGCAAGGTAAAAAGGGTGCTCTACCAGGAGCCCCAAAAGGTGGACAGAGTGGAACAGAACGTGCTTGCTCTATATTACTTTCTCCTTTTTTTTTTTTAGATTTATTATGCATACAGAAATGAGGTACAGGCCAGAGGTGCAGGGGCGGGAAGAGGATTCACCAGAGACAGAGTGGGGTGCAGAACAGGCAGATGGACAAAGTACACTGCTGAGGGGGGCAGCGAGCGGGCTAGGAGAGGTCTGCTGTGCCGTGTGGGTCACCTCCAGGGCGGGATCAAACTCGCACTGAAGCAGCCACGGCTTGGCTTAGCTTGGCAGTGATGCCCTCAACCCACTGCGCCACCAGGGAGGGCCTGCTCCATATTATTTTCATTCAAATATTACATTGTCTAAAGACTTCCTAGAAATCAAACTATTTCATTATTCCAGAACGTGGGTGCCACCAGCCTCCCCGCCACGCCACAGGGGGGGTGGCAAGACACCGGGTACCCCGTGTGACGCCATCCCCCCAAAGGGCTCGTCTGCTTCCTTGTAGGGTTGAAGAGAGTTTTAAGACGCTATTCTGGTCCATCTTTGGCTTGTCCGAAGTGATCTCGGTGGTGCTGAAATACGACCACAAGTTCATCGAGAACATTGGCTATGTCCTCTACGGCGTCTACAACGTCACCATGGTGGTGGTGCTGCTCAACATGCTCATAGCCATGATCAACAACTCCTACCAGGAAATCGAGGTAAGGCCACCCCCACAGCCAGGCGCCCCCTTGTGTCATGGGCTTGGCTATTTTCAGCATCAAGGGTGACAATGCCCCCAGCCACCCACCGGTCACTAAATGTGGAGCCGGAACCACAGACCTCGGGCATCTCCCGGGACGGACTCCAGAAGCACCGCCACTCAGCCCGCCAGGCAACACAACAGAAACCACACACAAAGTGACCGACGAGGGCAGAGAGCTGGGGTGAGGACACTATCGGGGGACATATGACCCCCCCAGGGCGAAGCTGGGGCCGTCTTCCCACCTCCTGCCCTCCTGCTTCCCTCATGGCTGGCCATCTCTTTTTCTAGCAGTCTGTGTTCTTGCAATGCCAAAGCTTCCACATTATGTCACCTCACCCTGCCTTGGCACTCATGTGGTTCCTACTATTTAGAACACTACTTTTGGGGGGGGTGGAGAGGGATGTTATGAACCAAGGGTATCCTGAAGTTCCTATGTGGAAGCTCTAGCCGCTCAGTTCCTTGGAATGTGACCGGATTTGCACAGAGGCCGCTGAAAAGCCTAAAGGCTAAGTGAGTCCAGTCGGTGGTGCCCTGGTGCCACAGGGGTCTGGGCACAGCATAAGGGTCTGGGCCCGGGCCGGGAGGAGGGCGGGGAAGGCAGTGGTGAAGGCCCTTAGTGGAATTGTTATTGCTAATCCCGCACCACCAAACCCAGCCTCAGCTACAGCTCTGGCTTCTCAGAAACAGGGTCCGAGTAGCCAGGGATTCTGCCTGGCACACCCTGCCTTCTCTAAAGGACAGCAACCTTGCAGTAGCCAACCCCATTTTTTTTATTTTTGGCCTGGTACAGCTTCCTGGTGACCTCTCTTTTGCCTACCACATCTTTGATTTGTACAGCTCCATGGAGATTTTTTGATCAACTTAATTGGATACTGCCCAATTCAAAAAATTTTTTTTCTCAAATAAGCTTAACATCTGTAGCAACGTTGGCTTAGCTTTTAATAGTGGCCAAGCCAGGGAGAGAGGTCTCAGAAGTACCCACCCTGGCCACACCTTGATCTTGGACTCCCAGCCTCCAGGAAGGTGAGGAGATACAGTTTGTTGTATAAGCCCCAGCTCTGTGGTATTTTGGCAAACAGCAGGCTGATCTACAGATGCCTTCTTTTTTTTTTTTTCTGTATGAGGACTATACAAATAATTGTTTCTTATGAAAGATTTAAGTGCCTCGATATAGCAGGTAAAATAAATGTAGTAATAACCCCTTCAGATCTTTACTCCTTTTCCCTGAGGATACTGGGGGTCAAGGGTGAGGTACCTTTGCTCTTGTTTTTCCTGTTTTATGCAAACATTTGTATTATGCAAATGAGATTTGCCTATACTTTTCTTTGTACAACTTGCATATTTTCACTTAATAACACAGGCATGTTGCTATGCCAGCATAAAAAAAAAAGCCCTTCTCTTTTTAATATGATGTGCTAAGTCTGTCCTCGTTCACATTTTATTTAAACGTTCCCACATGGATGGGCTGTTTCCAAGTTTTCCCTGTCATGCATATTTATGTAAAATCATACTGCTTTGTGGGTCTAGTCCTAGAAGTGCTATTATTGACTTTGATGATGCATTTTATTTTGGTTTGAGCGTACTTAACGTTGTAGTGGGGAAAACAATGCTAGCTTCAAAAGCATGAAAAGGTATAAAGAGAGGGGGAGTCTGCACCCTGCCCTCTTCCTGGGCCCCCACCTCTGGACGGCCACCCCTACTGTGTGTTTCTTTGGCGACACTTTTTCACTTTCAAAGTCTCATTTCAGCGCACAATGAATGCACAGTCCCTTTTCTTCCTCTGGGCACCAGAGGGTGAGCAGAGGGCAGGGCCCTGTGACTGAGGCCCGCCTGCGTTGCGCCTGGGCGCTGCCTGCACCTCCGTGCACAGCTCAGCCTCGCCCTCTGCGGCAGCTCCGTGCCCCACCGCTCAGGCGCATCCTAATCTGTTTAACTAGAGTCCTATTAATGCGCGTTGAGTTTGTTTTTAATCTCTCGCTGTTCCAAATGAGCCTGCAATCAATAGCTTATGGCTTGTGCATTTTAGACTTTGATAAATTGCCTCCTGAAATATTCTTTACCCTCCCTTATCTGTCTAGCAAAGTGACATTCATCTTTGAATGGCCTGCAAGCATCCCCTCTGGGCGCAAGGCCCTGCCCTGCTGGATTTCCCTGGGTACGCTGGCTCCCACCGTGGTGTGGTCATTCATGGGCTGGGGTTTTTCACTGGCCTGAGTTCCATAGGGCAGAGACTGTGTCTTGGGCATCGCCAGCACATAGCACAGGCCTGACACCTGGCAGAAGCTACTCGGACCCTGTTTCTGAGAAGCCAGAGCTGTAGCTGAGGCTGGGTTTGGTGGTGCGGGATTTGCAATAACAACTCCACTAAGGGCCTTCACCACTGCCTTCCCCGCCCTCCTCCCAGCCCGGGCCCAGACCCTTGTGCTGTGCCCAGACCCCTGTGGCACCAGGGCCCCACCGACTGGACTCACTTAGCCTTTAGGCCGTTCAGCGGCCTCTCTGCAAATCCGGTCACATTCCAAGGAACTGAGCGGCTAGAGCTTCCACATAGGAACTTCAGGATACCCTTGGTTCATAACATCCCTCTTCACCCCCCCAAAAAAGTAGTGTTCTAAATAGTGGGAACCACATGAGTGCCAGGGCAGGGTGAGGTGACGTAATGTGGAGCTTTGGCACTGCAACAACACAGACTGCTAGAAAAAGAGACAGCCAGCCATGGCCACTCCCCACCACCCCCACCACCGCCAGGAAAAAGCAGCACTGTGTTTATGGGCATAATTTTTTTGAAATATTTGGCATATTCGGTCGGTGTGCACTGATATTATTACCTAGTCGCCCCTGCCCTTCTGGGGCTCAGTTTCCCCATGTCTGAAAGAAACCAGATGGTGCCAGGACAACCTGCAGGTCTCTGTCCACTCAGCCCCGTGGTCAGCCCTGTCCTAACAAGTGAACTGGGGGGGAGCCATGGAGTAGCATGAGAAGGGGCCAGTGTTTGGGGGAAAGCCTGTGGCATCATGTTCCCCACCGTGGTGCAGGCCCAGCAGATGGAGGGTGCAAGTGGCAGCCCCCCGACCCCCACCCCAGCCCACAGCCCGCGCTTCTCCTCCTGAAAGTGCCTGGTACTCGCCATCACATTGAAACTGACCCCGCAGCAGCGGGGCTTTGAACTTCAACCCACTTGTAAGTGGATTTGCTGGAAAGCAGGTGACATGGCGTACAGTGTCGACAAACTCGGTCCTCGTCCTAGGCATGTGTTTTCCTTATGATATTCTTGATAACACTGACTTTTCTCTAGCTTACTTTATTGAAACAGTACAGTACATAATACGTTTCACACTAAACCATGTGCTCACCTCCTGTTCTTGGTAAGATTCCAGTTAACAGCAGGCTGTGACTACTTCAGTTTGGGGGCGTCAAAAGCTATAAGGGAATTTTCAACTGCAGCGGAAGGTTCTGGCCCGACGTCCAGGACCTGCAACACCTACTGCCCGAATCCTTGGCCCCTTCGCCCGCCACCCCGATCCCCACCAGCTCCCCCACCCGGCGCAGGAGGTGCCCCCAACCTGCCCCTGCCACCCCCTTGGGAGCAGCCCTGCCCATCACCCCGCTCTGCAGGCATCTTCACCCACCTCTCGCTAATCCTCCCTGTCACCGTTAGGTTTCTTGAGCTTGAAAAAAAAAAAGAACATGAAGATCGGAAGAGCACACGTCTGAACTCCAGTCACTGCTCGACATCTCGTATGCCGTCTTCTGCTTGAAAAAAAAAAAGAACTACAAAACTCCTCCCTCCCTCTCACTTTCCAGTTCCAACCTCTTTCTCTCCCGCTGTCTCCTGCCAGCTCTCTCAAAAGAATTACTTACACTGCTCACCGTGTCGCCCATCAACTCCTACCCTTCCTACCCGGGACCTGACGATGAACTTCCTGGGCTCTGAGCATGCCCACCCAAGAGGGCAGTGATCCCTGAGCCCAGACAGGGTCAGGGCCGGGCACCCAGCGCCTCAGTGCTGAGCAGAGCACACCCCTGCTGGCTGTCTCCACACTCACACACTGGCGCTGCTGGCCAGCCTGGAGTCCAGGGGTGCACAGCTGGTCCGCACAGCTGGGCACACGCAGGCTCCGTGAGTGTCTGCTGCTGACTGCACACTGAACAGTAGGCACTGTGTCAAGCCCTGGAGGTAATAGGTATGGGGTGTTTGCTAAATGTCCCACGCTTCATGCATTAGCACCTTTCACTCTCCCAACTGTGAGGTGCGAATGATCTTCACTTTGCAGACGAAACTCAGCTCCAGAGCAGCCAAGTCCCTGCCGTGGCTATACAGCTAATAAGAACGGGGGCAGGACCGGAGCCCAGACACACTCCAGGGGGGCTCCCCTCCTCTCCGGGGTCCCCGTCACACTCTCTGGTGTACAGCGGTGACAGGAGCGAGCCCTGTCGTCACAAAGCTTCCTGTCTACAAACCCATAAGGGTGTCCCCACAGGCCAGGTCAGGAGCTGATGGGGTCGCAGCAAAAGCAAAGCAAACGGTCAGGCTGCTGGTGAGGACTGTCGTCTTGTGACACACCCAGCAGCCCCGTGAGGCCCCAGCGGGATTCAGGCTCCTTTGGATTGAAGCAGTTGCCTGTGTCCGGGCGCCAGGAACACAGGCGCAAAGTCAGTCTGAGGCCACGGCCGGGCACCCAGCGGCCCTGCACCCTCACAGCTGAAAGGAGCCATGAGCCAGTTCTGTCTGATTCCAGATGCTGCTGCTTTCCTGGGTTCAAACCACCCTCCTAGGGCAGAGCCGAAGAGTCTGCCTAGTGAAAAAACACCAGAGTCCCTTGAGGGTGGGGGCGCACTCAGCTTTGTGGTGTTGCCATGAGTCAGAGAGACTCCAGGCGGGCCCCCCGCCTCTCAAATCTGGGGTTTCAACCTACCCCCATGGGGAGGAAAGAATGGCGGGCTCACGGCCTGCTAACTGCTATTAGGTAGTTATGCAGAATCTCCCTGCAGCAATGCCCAATGAGAAATACACTCTCTAACCAGGAATACACTCTCTAACACGAAATACGCTTTCTGATAAAAATCACTGCGTTGGCCGACTGGTAGCCACCAACAGGCACCACCACCTGCCTGCTGATGACTTGAAAAGGCCTCGTCCCCCCTGACTGGCTCTCAGTGCAAGCACACGCTGGATTTCAAAGACCCAGAGAGAAGGAAATACATCAGCTCTGTCCTTGGTCATTTCCACACTGGAACCATTTTGGCTCTAGTGGCTTCACTAACACACCTCACTAGATTTGACAGCTCTTCCATTCTGCGCTTAGGATGTGGCTGCAAAAAACCGTCGGTTGGCCTGGTGGTCTGCCTCCCTGCCGCTGCTGTTTCTCCTGGTGGCACTGCTGTCTCTGACAGCCAAGGCCCTGACGCCGCCGTGGCTGGCAAACCAGGGGGCAGAGCTGCCAGCCATGTCCATGGCAGCGTGAGCGGCAGTGAGGAAAGTTCTTTGGTCAGTAGCGAGTAAAGAATGTTCGTGAAAATACCCCACAGAGGTTGAGGGAGGTGATGAACTGGCTGAGGCTGTCAGCCATGAAGCCCAGAGTGGAGACTTGGGGAGCTGGAAAGGGGCTCATCTCAGGTGGTTTTAGGGGAGAAAACGCCCCCTCTTCTGCTGCTGGGGTCTGTAGCGAGGAGACTCAGGGTGTGTACACTGCAGTCCCCAGACCCCAGACCGGGCTCAGCTGTGACGCCGTGGCATGACAGCGTGTGGTCGTTTTCCCTTATCCGACAGGAAGACGCCGATGTGGAGTGGAAGTTTGCCCGCGCGAAGCTCTGGCTGTCTTATTTTGACGAAGGAAGAACTCTACCTGCTCCTTTTAATCTAGTGCCAAGTCCTAAATCATTTTATTATCTCATAATGAGAATCAAGATGTGCCTCATAAAACTCTGCAAATCTAAGGCCAAAAGCTGTGAAAATGACCTTGAAATGGGCATGCTGAATTCCAAGTTCAGGGTAGGTGGCGCGGGGTTTATGGGGCTGGAGAAGGCAGCCAGAGGGGAGGGGGACCTTGGTGTGTCTGAGTCAGAGGTGTTCCCCCTCACCCCAAAGAAGCCAGGGGTCGCCAGGTCTGGCCTTTCAGTGGGGCTCAGCAAGCTTCCCCCTGAGTCCTGACCCCAGTGCTCCCTACATGTCTAGAGTGGAATAGCTCTTTCCAGAGAGTATCTGCAGAAGGATGTCCTGCCTGCCAGCTACCCCGCCGGTAGAGTCTCTGTTCATTTGCACAACAATGTCATCGTGTTAAAAAGAAATGGTACATAACACGATTAAGATGCCTACAGTATGATAAGTAAAAAATACATTAAATATTGACTTTCTATAAAATTTCTGACACAAATATTTAAGCAAATATTAAAAAAGCAAAATGGAACCTCAGAGGTGTCCTGAAGGAGAAAACACAGCGTGATTTAAACTCAGTACTTCCCTGGGGCCTCCCTGGCGGCACAGCGGGTTAGGACCTGCCGCAGCCACTTCAGTGCGAGTTCGATCCCCGCCCAGCTCCTGTGACCGTAGACATGCACCATGTATCATGCACCTGTGTGTTCTTGTTTCCAGAAGACTCGCTATCAGGCTGGCATGAGGAATTCTGAAAATCTGACAGCAAACAACACCTTCAGCAAGCCCACCAGGTACCAGGTAAGCACCCAGTCCTCTGATAGGTTCAGTCCCATGAAAGCTGCATCGTCCCCCAGGAACATGGCCTCCCTCCCTCCCTCCTTCCTACGTATTTACTGAGTGCCTGCTAGAGACAGTGTGTGAGCAAATACACAAGTGAATCAACACACCAGTGACTGTAGCTTCTAGCTGATCAAAGTGTCAAGAACACCAGCCGCAGGAGGTAGACAGGTGGACTGGACTCTACATTGTCTCAGAGGACAGTGGGAAGAGTTTGCCTTTGGGGAGGCAAGAAACTGAGGGTGGGTCAGGAGGGAGCAGAGACTAGCTTCACCCAGAAGCTCGCAGGGTGTCTAGGGAGCGCCTGGCCCCGCGACTGCCAGCCTGCCACATTTAGTATAAAATTTAGAAGCTCGTCTAAGGTTGCAGTCCTGCCTTGCTTTTGGAAATTAATGCCAAGCCTTTCATGTCAGTTGGAATGGGGCCATGAAGCCGTGGTCAATGGCAATCACGGGACATTGATTGTAACCGTGGAGGCACTGTCTTCTGCCTTCCCACTCCTGAATGACCAGTGGTCTTATGCATGCTGACCACTTGCATCAGATGGAAACGGAGGCCGTCCTGAGGTCTCTCTGGATCAAGGTGAGGTGCCCCTCTTGTCGCCACCCAGAGGGAGCAGTGATGAAGCACCTTGCAGACACAGGTCTCTCGCGAGTCTCCATGCGCACTTCAGAAGCCAGCTTGCAGCTGGGCAGATTTCCGTGTACAGTGAAGAAATGGCTCACCGCTCAAAGTGGTTAAGAGTTGCCTCCGATGACACAGGCTAAAAATTGGCAAGGGGCAAGTCTTCTATTTAATCGTGCACAAAATTGAGGCAGCCCAACTTGAGCTGCTTTGAGTCATTTTGCAGAACAAATCCTTTGGTCAAGGGAAGGATTTTTATTTCTCAGCTTCTCTAGGAGAGGCACAGCTTCTGTGTCATGGGGTAGAGACAAGCCTCTCCCAGGTTTTGAGCAGAAACAGCTGGCAAGCAAAGGCAGGCCGATTACATGCTGAGTGCCCTGTACCCACAACGAATCTTCTAGAAGGACACAGTGTGCAAAAGCGTTGTCGGGCAACATCTTCTCTGCCTCGGTCCTCTCTGGCTGGGCCCTGCCTGGCTACCCCGAGCCTCCCGCTGTGACTGCAGAGAGCAGTTGTTTCACGGCCAGTGAGTAGTGACCTTGGAAAGAGGCTCACCTTGCGTGCTCTGGGTCCCCAAGAGAAGCCTGGGGCCACTTAGTCAAATAGTTGTCATAGAAAAAAGGAAAACAGAGCCAGTGGGCATCAGAGGGACAGGATCCAGGGGAGCACACCAGGAGCAGAGAGCCCCCCATCTCATCTGCCTGGGCAGTGCCTGCTCAGCCACGTGGGGTTCTGCACACCACAGGCCCACACCTTAAAATGACAGGAAAGGGGCCCTCCCTGGTGGCGCAGCGGGTTAAAGCACAGCCCTAAGAAGCTAAAGCCACTTCAGCATGAGTTCGATTCCCGCCTGCCCCAAAGGTGACCACATGACACCTCAGACCTCTCCTGACCCGCCCGCTGCTCCCCTCAGCAGTGTACTTCGTCGATCTGCCTGTTCTGCTCCCCACTCTGTGTCTGGTGAATCCTCTCACCGCACCTCCACCTCTGGCCTGTACCCCAGTTCTGTATGCACAAATAAATAAATCTTAAAAACTGAGGCCGGCTCGGAGGGTCACACCTAGGTTGCACTGCGCCCAGTGTGAGCTGACTGGGAAGGGCAGATGGAGTCTCCCTGGCGCTGCAGCGGGACTCCCGGGGCCTGCCCTGCCTTGCAGTGCCTGCATTACTTTGCTCCTTCCCTGGAAGCCGGGGAATCTTGGGGCAGGACGGCAGCATGGCCAGGTGTTCACCATGAAAGGCGTGGCGAGAGCCACCCGCTGGTGAAAAGGCGTTAAATCCTCCAGCTCCGTGAGCCCCGGAGTTCAGCCTCCCTTCACTTGCCAGAAGCACCTCGAGAGTCCATGGACTCAGGAGTGAGCCTCGTGCTCCCCATCACCCAGCAAAACAAGGGGCGGAATCCAGGCCCCTCCCTCAGGACAATGCTGCCTTGGCGCTTGCTGGTCCAGGGCGAGGGGCGCCAGCCTGAGGCAAGGGTGACCAGGGAGTGGGGAGCCCTTCCTCTTGGCCACGTTACTCGGTTCTGGCAAGATTCAGAAGTCTCAGCTAGCGAAATATATTTAAATCCTGTGATTTCGCAGGAACCCTGGAACAACTTGCTGGCAAAATCCAAAGTTCACCTCCTGCAGTCTCTCTGACACTCGCTATTCTGGGTGTCTCTGAGTGCTCACTCGTGCTCAGAGAACCCCGGCTGTGCACAAATGGAGCCTGCAATCCAGAGCCTTCCCCTCCTGCAGAAATGGCGGGCCGTGCCAGGGATGGGGCTTTCGGGGGGCTCAGTGGTGGCTTTGCAAAAGCCTCCAAGACCCGCTGTATTGCTTCTCCTTCTGGATAGAACTGCCCAAGGTACAGCATCCTCCAAGCCTACATGAAGAGACCCTGCTCTCGGCACTGCACCTCAAAGGGAAGCCCCTCCCCCCGGGCTGGCCTGCTAGGACCTGGGACTTCCCTCTTGACCACATCAATGGTTGAAATAGAGAAAAGCATCTCAAGACTAAACCTCAAGATGAGAACAGAGCGGACGAGGCTCCCAAGGAAGGTCAGGGCTGAGTATGGCCCACAGCTGGGGAGCAGGCTCATGGTCTGACATGATTCTCTCTCTCGTTGGTGTTCAGAGTGGCCACCTCTCCCCTTAGAGTCAGGTGCCATCGAAGCAGGGGAGACAGCTGGAACCTACCGGCCCAGGTTCCCCAGCAGCCAGCACAACCTCTAGAGGGAGGCCTGGCCGGGTGCTTGTGGGCAGGTAGAGACCCACAGGCTGCGGCCCGAGGCCTCTGTGCTCAGCCGGCCTTGTCTGACCCCTTCCTTATGTTCGTGTTTCAGAAAATCATGAAGCGGCTCATAAAGAGATACGTCCTGAAGGCCCAGGTGGACAGAGAGAATGATGAAGTCAACGAAGGTAAGAGCCTGGGTTTGTGCCCGGATGCTGGTGGACAACGGGAATGGTCCCCCAGTCTGTAGGCTGGAAGCTGCACATGGTCCCGCCAGGCTACATGGAGCTGTGTTCCCCCGGGGCCCTGGGGGGCTGCGTCTCCTGGCTCCCTGGGGTGGCTGGCAGAAGGCCTCTCTGTGAGCTGTCTGTGCCCTTGTTGGCTGTCCGCTGGGGCCGCCTCAGCTCTGCCCCTCTGGCTGCCCTCTGCTCTGCATGAGTCCTGCACCCCAGCCCCCACCAGCAAGGCCTTCTCAGCCCGCCACCTCCTGCCCTCTCCTGCCACCCTGCTGATCCACGCCTCTGCCTTCCTCTTCCACTCTGCAAGACACCTGATGAGATTGGACAATCCAGAATAAGCCACTGACTAGCAACCTGAATTCCCTGTGGTCAAGTAACCTTAGCATATTCATAGAACTCCAGACGGGAGGACATGGATATCCTGGAGGTGGCACTTACTAGCCTGTCCACCACAGTGGTGTGGCCTGAGTTGGCTTCACGAAGTCCCTTGAGTGCAGGGGGGTCCAGAACGCCTCACTGCCAAGCACACATAGAGCCGGCCCCATCCCGGCTCCATCCCAGGCTCTCAGAAGCTGGCAACCAGCGGTGTCGCTCAAAGCACACCCCCTCCACACGCACAGAATCACTTGTTAAAAAATGCAGATCCCACACCCCACGCAGACCTACAGATTCAGCACCTTGGCATCGCTGGGGAGGTGCCGGTGGGCACTGTGGGGAGGGCAGGGGCATCTCAGGCACACTGTAATTGGCAGGCGATATTATTTCCACAGTGCAGCTGTTCTCCAGTCTATGTGAAGCTATTACATTTATGTGAATAGTAAATTACCATATTACCACGTAATTAATCCTCATGAAACATCTAGGACGAGTACTTGCTACCTAGAAACAGAGCCCCATGAATGAAGGTACCAAGTCTCCCCTCCTGTGGGCCACAGGGGTGGCCCAAAGAGCCAGTGACGCCCCTTCCTCTTGGGGTATCCAGCATCAGCCCGGAGACAGCCCAGAGTGTACCCCAGTAACAAAGGTGGGGTGACCTGAATTTCGCACCACTAGCACTATACCATGAAACAGGGGTCATTGCAGCACCCCATGCAAAGAAAATTAGGGGTGTATACATTTGACCAAGTGGTAATTGTAAGAATCTCTGCACTTCCTGTGTGTGAAAATGGATACACACGTGTCCCAGGCTGCAGGGTCCTACTTGAATCAAGTCTGATGCCCCAATTATCAGGAAAGAAACTTCAGTTAGAAAGGCTCACACAGCCCCTATGGATTTCTAATCGTGTGGATCTCTGAGGGCATAAACCATGCAAGTCCCATGTGAGGGTCCCTTGCTGCTGAGAAGGGGCGGCCCAGGGCAGTGCATCGTGTGGTCTGGGGTGACCATTACCCTGGTCTGGTTATCCTGGTCGTGGCCACTCACGGTGCTTTGATGTGGTATATGGTAATTTACTATACATCCTTGGGACTTCCTCCTCTCAATCAGCAGCACAAACAGAACACAGAACACAGCATGGGGCATCATGAGAGTCACTGCCCCGCCTGTGGGGGCCTTGCTCCCTCTGCAAATCTGCCTTTCCCAGCTCCAAGACCAAGGGGCCCTGATCTTGCTTTCTCCCTCCACCTCAAACCCTTGACAGCGAGGGTGTCCAGGAGTGGGAAGAGGTTGTCAAGAAATGGAAGGAAGAGGTTGTCTAAGAATGAGAGGACAAGGTTGTCCAGGGGCGGGAGGACGAGGTTGTCCAGGGACGAGTGGACGAGGTTGTCCAGGGATGGGAGGACGAGGTTGTCCAGGGAAGGGAACGGGGGGTTCAGTGGATGAACATGGGGAGCTGGGCCAGGTAGGGTCACTGAGCTCTGTCAAGCTCTGTCCCCGGGGGCCAGGATGAGCCACTGCAGCCTCCTTGTAACCCCCACAACCTCATCTGTCCTTCCAGGTGAACTGAAGGAAATCAAGCAGGATATCTCCAGCCTGCGCTACGAGCTTCTGGAAGAGAAATCTCAAGCAACAGGAGAGCTGGCCGACCTGATCCAACAGCTCAGTGAGAAATTTGGAAAGAACCTCAACAGAGACCACCTGAGGGTGAACAAGGGCAAGGACATCTAGCGGCCACTTCAGCACCTGTGACTTCTACCAGCATCCCCAGGCCAGGGTGGGTGCCCCGGCCTGCAGCCCTGGTGGCCGGGTGGGAGCCCATCTCTAGGACACTGCAGGGACCCACTGGCGCAGCCCCGAGCAGCCGCTGACCTTGCAGGCCGGCGCCTGCCTAGACCCAGCGCTGACGTGACTCTAGGCTGGGGAGTGGACACTTGGCCAGAGGAGGCGGGAGGAAGTACCGCCCACGCCCGGGGAACTTCAGTCCGGCATGGCGAGGAGTCCCATGGCCACAGGGAAGGCCACCTGGATGCACACTGCGCCCTCCCACCGAACTGGGAACAGACCAGACCGGACGGATGGAGGCAGCCTGGCTGTGTCCCAGGAAGATAAACCACCTCATCCCCCTGCCCCTTCTCGCTCCCTCCCACGCCCCTCCCCAACCCACACTCGTCCAACAGAACCGGGAGGTGACCTGTGATCTATTCTTAAGTGCCAGATGAGAACACAGATAGCCTAATAGCAAAATGTTCTATTTGTTTATAAAAAAAAGTTTAAAAAACCTTAAATCAAAAATTGTACTGTAGGTAGCACTGTTTAGAGAACAACAAAATCCAAATGATGTATTTTTACCTTTATTAAGATTATCTTGTATTTACTATTTTTACCTAAAATGGAAAGAAATAAAATTACCTCGTAATAGCCTGGGGAGCCTCTGTGGATGCTTGGCCGGGGCAGTCCTAGCTCCCCCATGCCCAGACCTCTGCCTGCCGCCTTCCAGACCCCTCCCCATGCCCAGACCTCAGCGCACTAAGTTCAGGAAGGGAAGGAAGGATGCAGGTTGCCCTGGGGAAAACAGGGACGTTCTCTGCAACAGTGAAATGGAGCCGCTAATCTCCAGGGGCCAAGGTGTAGGTGCGGAGCATGACCAGCAGAGGGCGCGCCAGCCCCGAGTAACGCCCGTTCTGGGAGCGGGGTGGAGGGAGCTCCCCTGGGGTTCCAGAAGAGCCCAGCTGCAGGGCACAGACAATAGCCAGCTACACACTGGAAGGGCTGTTTGCGCGCAGAGAGTGAGCCTGAGATGCTTGTGTCTCTGTGAGGGCATGTACATGGTTTACTACAACTTATCCACAGGATAAAGTTTGTTTACTTAACTCTATTCTTAGAAAAGAGCAGGTCTCCTGGGATGACACACAGAACCCAAGCTGATCCCTGCGCTGGGGTGGACTGGGGCGAGCTGAACACCGGACAGCAGCGCAGATCGAGCGCGCACACGCAATCCAACGCCCGTTTTGGCCAAACCTCCCCAACCTCAGGAAAGAGTAAGACATACATCTGCAGCCCAGCACCCCCTAGCCACCCCCAGCACCCCACCCCCCCCAAAGATGGGCAGCTGAGAGGCCCCGGAGGGCTCCCGCCTGGGCCTCCTCAGTCCACCAGCCAGAGCACAAGCAGGGCAGGGTCAGAGGGGCCCGTTCAGCACTCCTGCAGGGAGCTTGGCATGGCCTAGAAGCTTCCACTTGGACCTGCATGAGACTGCACGGGTCTCGAACCTGCAAACCCTGAAGCGTGCTCAGGTATCTGCATCGGATTGCTAGGGAAGCCCGATGGACCATTCAGTTTCCCTATCTG
This sequence comes from Condylura cristata, assembly GCF_000260355.1. Classification (NCBI taxonomy): domain Eukaryota; kingdom Metazoa; phylum Chordata; class Mammalia; order Eulipotyphla; family Talpidae; genus Condylura; species Condylura cristata. The sequence continues at coordinate 26,785,080 of NW_004567122.1, read as the reverse complement.
TCTTCAACCAGACGCGGGTAAGCCCCGTACTTCAAATGGCAGGCCACCCTTCCCCCCTTCACCGTCAAACCAAAGTCTGAAATCTGCCCTCCAGGAGGTTCAGCAAACCGGTCCCACTGAGGCACTGAGCACTGAGCAGGAAGGCTCAGCAGGAAGGCGTTGTGGCGACCAGGTGGACTCGGACAGGAGGGAGACCCCTGTTCTGTGCAAAGCTCTCAGAGAGGCCTCCGAACGCAGGCTGGCAGCTCACCCGCCTGGAGCCAGCACAAGAGCCTGGTGATTTTCCAGGCATGGAGAAGCTCTTGCTCCCTGCCCCCCCCCCCACCTCACCCCCCTCTGCTCCAATTAGCCAGACAGGATCGGCTCTTGGAGGTTAAAATAAGTGAGTGAGCAATGGAGTCTGGGAGGGGCCCCAGGCATAGACCAGCTCCCTGAAAAGCCCACAGCCACCCCCTAGGCTTGCACACTTCCCAAGGCTCCCGGTGGCCCCTGCAGCACACGAGTCAGGATCCCAGCTCTCATTTTAAAGAAGCCTTCAGGCCTGTCTCCAGGGTTCCAGGGGCCCTGGGTCTGTCTGTTCCAGTCTGAGCCTGGGGGAGGCCTGATGGTGGCCACTCAGAGTCACTGTTGGTCCGCTTTCTAAAATCCCTTCAGAGGGCACCTCTGGGCTCAGACGCATTCAGGTGCGTCTGCAAGGCAATGGCTGTGGGCCTGCCATGCCTCCGCCCAGCCTCAGCTGCAAGGTCGGCCCAGGCACAGTTGGTGAGGAGTTCCAGCAAGGCCAGCAAGGAGGGCTGGCCTCCTGGGGGCTGGGCCTGGGCTGTGGAGTGGCAGCCTGTTCAGGTCGCTGGGTAACCAGTGGTTACACAGTGAGCTCTCCAGAGGCTTTGTCACCTTCTATGGCTCCTAATAGGACCCGACAAGTCCTAATGACACTTCCTGGGCCAAACCCCCAATTACTCCAAAGCTGTCCTGTCCCTACAGGATGCGTGCTCACACACTCGAGAAAGCACCGCCAGCCTCTCCCTCCCCCGAGACAAGCCTGAGGCAGCCCAGAGCGGGGAGATGCCCTAACCGGGGTCAGCTGAAAGCTCCTGCAGGCTGTCCAGAGACCCACGTGCCCCATGAGCTGGCTCCTGCAGCCCTGCTCCAGGCTGTCTGCTGTCTAGTTAAAAATAAGCCGCCTCTTCACCGTCACTCCTAGAGTGCTCATTACGTTATGGAAAGTGCAGAGTTCAAGACTGGTAGGAATCCATTCTGCTGTCTGGGGGCAGGAACAAGCCCTTTCTATGTTTACCCCACCCCTTCCCCTCACCCCTGGAAGGGGGGCCCTGGAAGGGGTGCAAATCACTCCGGGTTGGTAGCCTGAGCTTCTGGGCCCACCCACTCATCTCAGACCATGGAGGGAGGTGCCCGGGCTGGTTCCTTCTGGAGAAATCCCCACCAACTTTGCACCCTGACTTCCTCTTGCTTCCCCATCACAGTTAACAGTGGAGAAGTCCTATGCCCTTGGCTTCCAGGGAAAAAAAGGCAAAGACATGGAGGTGGGAAGGAGAGACGGGGGGCCTGGGCTTGGATTCCCAAAGACCTCGCTCTTTAAAAGGAGAGGACAGAGGCTAAATTATGAAACGTGAGAGATGGTGTCTGAAGGTGTCCCCAGACAGAAACACTTCCCTCACACTGGAGGGCGGAGGGGCAGGAGATAGGCGGGTCAGGGATCTGGTGGGGGAGACCAGTTCCTCCCCCTGTGGGGAGCAGCACTGGATGTACTAGGAGACTGTGGTCAGGAGGCCACAGCCCAGCCAGGAAACCACCTTGTGGGTGTAGGGAGGATTTCAAAGCTGCGGCTCCTGCTCCCAGCAGGAGAGGAAGGAAGCACCAGCACAGTGTCATCAAAATAAATCAAGGCAGGTCTGCCCGCGGCCTCATGGAGTCCAGGTCAGAAATAAGCAGATCAAAAAGGGGTCCTGACAAGACCGAGGCATCAACTGGGAGGCTTACGCAGAGGCTCGGGGCCCTGGGCCAGCAACCCCACAATCCAGGCCAGGGGCATACCCCCCTGTGCCTTGCGGGGAGCGAGGGCCAAAGGCGGCCTCCCTCTGCAGGGAAAAGTTCTGGGATTCTGGTGGGTGGACGCAGCTCCTGACTTTCACCCCAGCCACACCCGGAGCACAGTGAGAACAGGAGGGAGGAAGGGCGAGGCGCAGGGGGCCTGTGCTGCGGGGTGCGTAGGCTTGGTAGGAAACAGATGCCCACCTGAGGACGGGCACGTGACCCCAGCCAAGCCGGCCCCAGAGCGAGCATAGTCCCTGCCCAGCACGCCCCACCCTGCCACCCAGAGATGAAACAGAGGCCAGGGGAGGCTGGAGGGGTGAGAACAGAGAGGGAATGGGGGGCCAGGAGGGGGCTGCTGACCTGTGCCATCCCTCCCCCTGGGGGTCTTCCCTACATCCAGATGCCCTCCCAGCTTTGCCGCCAAATCAACCCCATGTTTGCTGAAGCTGGCTTGAACTGGGGTTCTGGTTCTCATCTGCATCCTCAGACCCTGATGAACAAAGAAACAATGCTACAACTCCCTCTTCCTGGGCACATTCGAGTTTCTAGGAACAAGAACCAGAATCCGGCAAGAATGCTTCCTTGAGACTTGGAGACAAATAGATGTCACCCGCATGAGGATAAAGCGGCTGGTTAAACAAGTGAAGCCACAGGATGGTGGGACGACGGCTGCTCGGGGGTCCAGGAGGCACGTGCGCCTCAAACTGGGCCAGGAGCCTTCCCTGGCTCTGCCCGGCCTCCTGGTCGGCTACGGTGGCTGAGGGTGGGGGGTGGGGGTAGGGGTGGGGGCGAGGCAACCCTCACGGTGGGGGCCAGCACCCTTCTTAGGGAGGGTCAGCAGCAGACACTCCAAAACAGCCGGCAGGCACTTTGAGGACGACCAGGTTCTAGCTGGTGAGGTTCGTGCTATTAATAGGAACCCTGTAGCTCTATTTTCTCGGTACAGATGGTGAAGAAGATGATTAGAATCACACAAACACAACTTCAACACTGGATTGGGGGGTGCTGTCTGCCGTCCCCACCCCCCTGAGGATGCTCCTTGAGAATAGCATGAATCCCAGAACGACACTGCTGAGTCCGGGGGGTCTTCTGATAGCAATGCTGGGTGTGGCATCTGCCCCATGGGGGCAGCTTGTCCCCCAGAGAGGGAGAGAACAGAGTGGAGCCCTGGGGCTTCCGGCTCCTCTCAAACCCACCTCAGGGTGGTGCTCCAGGCAAACAGAGCCCAGGGCCTTGCCAATCTGCAGACGCAAACCAGACATTGCATCTGCTGGGCCCTGGGAAGGTGGACGTTCCCTCTGAAGCCAAGCGGTCTGGTTCCTTACGGGTCGGGGCCAGGAAGGAGCTCACAGCGCCCGGCTGTCACCCGCAGCGTGAACAGAATACTGTTCTGCTCGGCCTGGGCGGCAGGGCGAGGCACTTCGCCCGAAGGCCGCAGCCGTGTTCCTGCATCCTGGGTCTTCCGCTCCTGCAGGTCCCTGGTGCCAGCCCAGCGGATGGAGCAGATCAGGATTCCAGGCACTCTGGACAGATTTTTAATTTTTTCTCAAGGGGAAGACATACTATTTTCCTGATTCTGTCAGGTCTTACCGACTGTCCTCCCCTGCATACATATGACCGGGGAGCTGCAGCCGCTGGTGAAACCGAAGGGCGCCCCTCTAGAGAAGGGATGAGGGCTTCACAGGAGAACACGCGTGTGGGAAGCTGAGACATGCCACTCCCCGGCCTGTGTGCCTGGATCCCAGGCGTCGGGGCAGCTCTGAAGAGGCCCAGGACCTGCTGAAGTGCACGTCCTGCTCAGAGCCGAGGGGAGGGTCTGCAGGTGAGGTGGGGTCTGCCCGGACCCCCAGCAGTCGCGCTCAGAGAGGGGGCTGCACAGCACCCCGCTCACACTCCCATGGGGTCCACCAGTCGACCCAAGGAGAGGTGAAGAACAGAGGTTCCTTCATGGAGCCCGGGAGCTGTTTGCAGAGACACCGCCGGCCTCTCCCGGGGCCACCCCAATGCCTCTCCCGTGGCTGTGTCAGCCACGCCATGCAGAAGAAACACCGTGGAGTCTCGGCACCTGCCAGCCCCCCAAGCCCCTGCCCGCAGGGAGCAGAGGCCTGTGTCTGGGGAAGCTCCCCATTACCACTCCCAGACCCCCAACCCAAAGAGCAGGGCTTGCAGCCCTGGGGACCAGCAAACAACACGTGCTGTGCTGTTCTGGGGCAAATACTCCGTGCCCCCCGCTGGGCTGCTGCCCGCTCTGCCCGTATTCCAGAGGCTTCCCAGGAAAGGAAAAAAGCACGGTGAAAGTCAGTGACCACGGGGAAGCTTCATCATATCACCCCTTGAGCCAATGGGGTGTTGGCAAGCAGCGCCCAGCTGACTTGCTAAGGAGCACCCACAGGGATCCTCCTCTGGGAGGCCAGCCCCATGCTGTAGAGAGGCTCAAGTAGCCTGCCACAGGCCAGGGGAGTGGACCCTGGAGGGTGAGAGGCCACTGGCCTTTGAG
>NW_004567122.1:26779127-26779818 GCF_000260355.1 Condylura cristata | reverse complement strand
ACCCAGCCTCCCTGAGCACCCAGCCTCCTGGGCACCCAGCCTCCTGGGCACCCAGCCTCCCTGAGCACCCAGCCTCCTGGGCACCCAGCCTCCTGAGCTCGGAGGCTGCAGCAGGAAGCAGGAGGGGCTGCCCTGGGCCTCCCCCCGTCAGCGTGAAAGCCCAGGGCTAGGCAACCAGCCAGCCAAGGCCACTTCTTTGTCCCAATCCACTTTTCAGCCAGTAAAATTTCACTTCTTTATTCTCAACCCCAACTCCCCCAATCTGTATAACTTCATTTGCTTTCTTAATGGAGGAGGCAGCCTCCTCGCTTGTCAACCTGCAAGAAACTTTCTCTGCTCCGAACACTGATGCTCCATGTTTTCAACTTTTTAATAGATTTATGTATTTGTGCATATGAGAGCTGGGATGCAAGCCAGGGGTGGGAGAGGAGGGGTGGGCAGTGAGAGGATCCACCAGAGACAATGGGGAGCAGAACAGGCCCACTGACTGAAGTACACTGCTGAGGGGTGCAGGGTGCTATAACATGTGGGTCATCCCCTGGCTGAGGATCGAACTTGTGCTGCGGTGGCTGCGATAGGTTCACAGTGGGTCACCTCACCGCAGTGAAGCCTCTCACCGTCCCTGCACTTCTGGCCTGTACCCCAGTTCCATATGTATGCACGTCCTGCTCAGAGCCGAGGGGAGGGTCTG
>NW_004567122.1:26771850-26778351 GCF_000260355.1 Condylura cristata | reverse complement strand
CTCTGTCTCAGGTGAATCCTCTCACCACCCCTGCACCTCTGGCCTGTACCCCAGTTCTGTATGCATAAATAAATAAATCTTAAAAAAAAAGATTTTAACCTCTTGTGCTACCAGGGAGGCCCATGTTTTGGACTGTAACTGTTCTTCATTTTAAATTCAGACACACACCTGAATTTGTCAGGTCACTAAGCTTCAGCCACTACGTTTTGAGGTGATATGTGACCAGTTACAATAAAAAGACAGGCAGCTGAGCCTTGAGAATCCCCACAGTAAACAAACCAGTCACCCTACAGATAAGGCTCATTTAGCTTGCTTCTGGAGACTCACTTGCCCTGGGTCACTTCCTATTTATGCCTCTGGAATCATAAGCAAAACTTCCAGTTTCCCAAGGTTGATGTGAGGTAACCCCTGAAGACCCTAGCAATCTAACCAATCTCCATGGAGAAGAAACACTGTCTCCTCACCACATAAACTGCTTGGCAGCAATAGAGGCCTGATCCTCACCCCATGTTTTGCTTTGAGTTTTCCGGGTTTACAAACTGTCTGTTTGGTGTCTGCACAATAAACTTTTGCTAATTACCGCTTCGGTGATTCACTGGTTTTATTCCTGTTATTTCTGAACTTCTAGCATAGCCAGGCAACAGAGTAATGAACCAGAAGGACTAAAGGGTGATCCAGGGACATTTTGCACCACAGTCAGCCCCGCCGCAGTACAGGAAGCACACCCATGCACCCCAAGAGACTGCTCTCCACCTGTGCCTCGGTCAACAAGCACCCTGGGACTGCCAGAGCTGGGGTGCTAAGGGGGCCCGGCCAGGGCTCCCTATGGCCAGCTAGCTTCCCCCACCTAGAGAGCATAGAGACAGCTCTGGCTCAGAAGCCCCCTCAGAACAGCTCCCCCTCTTGCAGAAGAAGCTCCCTTTGCTGACCGAACTGAATGTGGCCATCCCCCAGGGCCTGCAGGGGCAATGGGGTCTGGGCGCCCTGTGGCTCACTGGAGGCAGGGGAGGCGAGGCTGGGCACAGCTCAGTGGGCTTATGAGATTTAATCAGAGGACGGCCAGCAGGGGGAAAGGGCCTCATCCCCTGAACCATGCACCTGAGGTTTCCAACCTCACAGCTCCAGGAGATTTAATCCCTTTAGTTAAAATAACCCAGTGTGGACCCTCTCTGATGTTGCAATAGGTTAAATTACAGCACCATGAAGATCTCTGCAGCCACTGCAGCCCGAGTTCAATCCCAGGCCCGGAGGTGACCCACATGGCCTGGCAGACCTCTCCTGACCCACCCACTGCTCCCCTCAGCAGTATCTTTCAGTAGATCTGCTTGTTCTGCTCCCCACTCTGTCTCTGGTGAATCCTCTCACCACCCTGCACCTCTGGCCTGTACCCCAGCTCTGTATGCACAAATAAATCTTAAAAAAAAAAAACAAAACAGAGACAGACTGGGACACGGATGAAAGAAGAAGCTCAAGTATCAGGGCACCCTGCACCTCCCCCTCTAACTATGATGATCACACAGAGGCTGGGGGCCGAGGTCCCTATGTGAAGATGCCTGGGGTGCCCCGAGGGCTGACCACCTTTGAACACCACTGCCACAGAAGTCCTCTTGTCCGATGGCCTGTAGACCAGGCTGCCCGCTGGGCGGGTGTTGGAAATGGCGCTGGGGACTCACGGGCAGTGTTCTAGCGAGCCCCGGTTGCGCTGGGAAGGAAGCGCTGACCCAGTTTCGGAAGATGTGGAAGATTCAGACAGAGGGAGGAGATGACTGGAAAAGCATTGGGGCACCCAGAAAAGAGGTCGAGGTGACAAGCTTAATCCTTTCTGCTTGACACTGCACCTTCATCACTGCACAGCATTGCCCCAAAGGGAAGACCCAGGATGCCAGAAACACTAAGAGGCTGTGGGTAAGAACGTTCTCCAGGATGGCCAAGACCGGTCCCCAGCACAGCCCGCACCACCCCACCCCAATTCCATGCCAGGGCCTCAGGGTTCATCTAGACTCAATGAGCAGAGTCCAAATGGGGGACAAGCTGCCTGGTGGGGAATAGCAGACTTTCGAGGGGTCCTGGCATGAAACCAGGGGGTGGGGAGACCCCACACCTCCCACACAGTAGGTTCTCCAAAGGAGATGGCAGGGGGAGAAACTCCCACCAGGCCGGGGTGTTCCGGGGTGGGGTGCCTTGCCCTCTTCCCAGCGCAACTCATGGGCGACAGGCGGTGGGGGGAACACAGGGCGGCCCTGACCCTTGTGCCTCCTGTCATCTGTGTCCCTGTCCCTACTCTGTGACAGAACCCAGCCGCTTCCCACCCCATCAGGGCGGAAATGTGCTGTCGAGGTGCTCGTTAGAGCAGGTAATTCGCTCTGTAATAAGCAGGCTGCCTCTCCCTCAGCTCGCTCAGCCTCCCCCTCCTACCTCAGTTCTATTTCCATCCTGTCCCCTCCCAGGTGGGGACTCCTTAAAGGGGCCCAACTGGTTTGTCATCTCCTTTTCTTTCCAAATGGCCCTGACGGGGCCAACCGAAGCCTTTTCCTCCCACTGATTCAGAGCAGAGCCAGGGCTCTCTGAGGCCACAGGAGCAGATTCCAACACAGGAACTATTTGGGGAGCTTGGACCGAGGCAGGCCCAGCCCACTGGCCTTCTGGCTCAGCAGAGGCAGCCGGCCTGTGCCCAGCCTTGCCTCCCCTGTCTCCAGTGAGCCACAGGGCGCCCAGAGCCCATTGCCCCTGCAGACCCTGGGGGGCGGCCACATTCGCTTTGGTCAGCAAAGGGAGATTCTTCTGCAAGAGAGTCATTCCCCCAACCCAAACTGATGGGTGGGGGCGGAGAGGATGGAACAGTGACCTCGGTGACCATCTTGTCAGGGTCACAGCAGATCCGGGCCTAGGGCGCCGGGCTGCCCACAGCAGGCCTAAGAGAAAGCAGCCAGGCAGGCGGAGGGGCTGAGAGGGGCAAGACAGATGAGACACTCAAGGAAGGAGGACCCCAGAGAGGGGAGAGAGAGAAAGGCACATTGCTTTTGCTGTTGTGTTTTACTCTATGTGTGCGTGTGTGTGTATAATATATATACGTGTATATATATATTATATATATTAAAAAAGCAAACCGCTGTCACTGGGGAAATTTTCAAGAACCTCAGCACTGAAAAAGAAGAAAATGAAAATTTCCCTTAATCCCACCCACAGAGATGATTACTGGGGGCGAGGGGATTGAGGAGTGCTTTCCTTTGCATATTTATATCAACCGTAATCCGCAGACTCAAGTGGGGAGGAAACTACAGTGACTTTCCCATTAGTCTCCCCCACCAGGGGCCCCCCCGCCAGCCCTGCAGCGGCAGAAGCTCAGCCTGGCCCCAGCTGCTCTGCACCTGTCAGCCCGGGCTGCCGCGGGGAGCCAGGCATCTGTCCCCCCACCCCTGCTGGCACCCCCAGGCACCTGCTGTCCTGTTGTGCAGCACAGTGCATATTCCCACTCAAAGACACCCCAGCGGGCTCCCTGCCACGCCCCAGCCCGCAGAGCCCTGGCTCAGAGCCCTCCATCTCCAGACCGCTGAGACTTATGCCCACGGGCAAGTGTGCTGGTGGGGAGTTGTCTACCTCCCTGTCACAGTGGGGCTGGGGTGCCATGCACGCACATGCTGCCTCCCTAGACCGCCACCCTCATCCCCACAACAATCTGGGCTCCACCTCCCCCCGCCAGGTGGAGAAGGCAACCAACACCTCAGGTCTGCTGTCTGCCCATCACCTAAGCAGAGGGGTGTGCCCTGCACAGGGGTGCCATGCCGAAGGGTGAGAGGGCAAGCGGAGGGAGAGAAAGGCGTCTTCTCCCTGATGCCAGTGCCAGGCCCACCCGGACGCAGCCCAACTGGCCCCAAGCCTTCCTTACACCAGGCCTAGAGTTCGGAAACTCCAACATCAGTAATTCCTCTACTTTTTTTTTTTTTAAGATTTATTTATTTATGCATGCAGAACTGGGGTACAGGCCAGAGGCTCAGGGGTGGTGAGAGGCTTTACCAGAGACAGAGTGGGGAGCAGAACAGGCAGATGGATGAAGTACACTGCTGAGGGGAGCAGCGGGTGGGTCAGGAGAGGTCAGCCACACCATGAGGTCACCTCCGGGGCAGGCGGGGATCGAACTCATGCGGAAGTGGCTTTAGCTTCCCAGTGCTGTGCTTTAACCCGCTGCGCCACCAGGGAGGGCCAATTCCTCTACTTTTTAAAAAATTTCTGCCCCTTCTCTGAGGCAGTTGACCTCGGGGGGCCTGACTGCCCCTGCCTGCGAGGAAGGTTCCCGGCGTCAGGAACTGAGGGGGACGGCCTGGGACAGAGGGGCACACAGCTGCTCACACCCCCGCGCGCACACACTCACACACTTGGACACGCACACTCCCAGCTCCCAAAGCTGGATTTGAATCTTTGGGTTTAGAATCTGAATTTTTTTTTTTAAGATTTATTTATTGATGCTTACAGAACTGGGGTACAGGCCAGAGGTGCAGGGCAGTGAGAGGATTCACCATAGACACAGTGGGGAGCAGAACAGGCAGACCGACGAAGTACACTGCTGAGGGGAGCAGCGGGTGGGTCAGGAGAGGTCTGCCGCACCATGTGGGTCAGCTCCGGGGCCTGGGATCAACTCATGCTGAAGTGGCTTCAGCTTCTTAGTGCTGCGCTTAACCTGCTGCGCCACCAGGGAGGGCCCTAGTACCGGAATTTTAAAAGATCCCCAGGTGATGCTGAAGAACTCGAGGAAGAGAAGGTGTCAAAGGGGACCAAAGGCCCCAAAGACCCAGCCCCAGGAGGCTGCCCCCCGCCCCCAGCCTCAGACCCCTGTGAGGGGCTACAGGACACTGCTGTTCTGCCTTTCTCCCTGGGAGGGTGAGTCCCAGCCGGATGTGTGACCGGGGTGTCTGGGACTGCCCCCCACACCCCCAGGCTTCTTCTAGTCCCTATTTGGCTCCAGCTGAGATGCTGAGAATCTGCTCAACACCACTTCTGGGGGAGTGTCGTTCTAAAGATGTTCTCAGGCAGGGGTCAGAAGGTTCCCAGTCACCAGCCCACCTCTCCCAGCACAGCCCACCTGCAGCACCTGAGGGAACAGGTACCTTGACCACCTGTGCCTCCCGCAGGGCAGACTGTGTGACTTCTGATCTTGCAATTGGAACCCAGGGGAGGAACAGGTCAAATTTCTGTTGCTTCTGAATAAAATGGCAATGCTAATGTGGTTTCCACTTAGGTTTGAAAATGCCACTTAAAGGCCAACTTCAGTTCTCTCACTTAACTTTTTAAAAATAATCACATTTCCTCATGAATCAGCCCCTGGGCATATTTCCACTCAGGAGCAACAATGCCAAAGGGCTATTCTCTATATTTTTTTCTGGACCAATGTGCTGTTTCCTTTTTCCTCTGCCCCTACCCCACAGCCTAGGGGCTCTGGCCAATTCCCCCACCTTGAGGGATGGCGTCACCTAGTGGCAGACGGGCAGGAAGGGGCAGGGAAAAATGGACTGTCCCCCAGACACTGACTGGCCAAGGAAAAACACCATTGCAAGCCCAAAGGGATTAAGAGCCCTTATTTTGTAAACTTGGAGTTTTCCTCCTTTTTCTAGCTTAGGATGGAAATCTTTCTCTACAGTTTAAGTAAAGGTGCAGGAAATAAATGTGATCAAAGAAGGTCTTTCACATCCCCCCTACACCCTTGCAAAGGCACTTCAGGATTTGTGCCCATGAAGAGGGCTCTGCAGAAGGCCTGGGCCAGACACCAGCCCCATCAAGGAGGTGGAGACTTCTGGAGAGGGCTGGCTTTGCAGACCCAGATGGGCTCCAGGATGGGGTTAGGGTTGGAAGTTGGGGGGATGGGGAATGCCCGTATATACAGGGCCAGAACTAATCCCCTCGAAGTTAGGCTCTAAATACCCACCCCGACCCCCTGCTCATGTGCAGAATCTGGAGGCAAAGTGCAAGCAAACACCTGCCCAAGTTCCCCAGCTTGGCCCAGAAAGATGACAGGAGCTGCTGACACCCCTTCTTTCAAGTCCCCAACCCCAGAGTTACTTGCTGTTTTAAACCAAGTCTTTGCAGCTGGTATTAGTGGAGGAAAGAATAAAAAACCTAAAGGAGACATCACAAGATGGAGCCTGACTCACCCAGGAGGTGGGGGGTGGGGGATTAACATGACCATTGACCCAGCCATAGTAATCAAGATCCTCAGGCCCCAGGGCCTGATCACAAGGCCCAAGCAGCCATCAGACTGCAGGAGGGCGCATCAGAAGCACTGACCTGAGGGTAAATATATGGAGATTGGTCCCACCACGGGGAATCTCCAGTCCCTTTCCCCGATTCTGCAGAGTTACCCAAAATCAGCAGCAAACAGGCCACTCCACAAAGGAGCCAGTTCCAAAGAGAAGAAGACTATACCAGGGTGCTTTCTGCAGGCCTCTGCCCACCTGTGACGATGCAGGTGCTTCTTTCCACCCACTCTCTCCCTCTGAAGGGCAGCAGCCT
>NW_004567122.1:26769297-26770710 GCF_000260355.1 Condylura cristata | reverse complement strand
TCCTCTAACAGATTTGCTGTCCTATAACAGGTTTTGTCCTCTAACAGAATTGGGGAGCCCTATAACAGATTTGGGGAGCCCTATAACAGCTGCAGCTGCTTCAGTGAGAGTTGGATCCCAGTCCCCTAGGTGACCCACGTGCGCAGCAAACCTCTCCTGACCTGCACTGCTCCCCCTTCTGCCTGTTCTGCTCCCCACTCTGTCTCTGGTGAATCCTCTCGCCCCCGCCCCCTGCATCTCTGGCCTGTACCCCAGGTCTGTATCATAAATAAATAATTTAAAAGTGCAAAGGGAAGACACTTTGTCAGGTGACACTACTTGTTTGGACTGCAGCCTCCCCTCTGCACACTTTCCCCAGCTGAGGAGGCCACAGACAGTGAGCCCTCGGCTGAGGGATGGCACGTGTTGTCTGAGTGGCATAGAACTAGGTAGCTTTTAGTTCTCTCAGTTACGGCGCAGCCGGCCACCCCGCTGCGGTCACTAGGAACACTCCCCTGTCCCACCTGGGATCCCTATGTCAGGACGCAGGGGGCAGGGAGTGGGGGGAGGGCTGGCACAGAGGTGTCCCAGTGAATGTGGCCGGGAACCGGGCCAGGACGTGTGGCACCAGGATCGTTTGTCATTTGGATCTTGGCGAGTAAGCTTTTGCATTTTCTGAATTATTTTGAGTCTGTTGCTTATTCTAAACAAATATTTGCTTCAGAGCCAGATTTTGTGTGATTCCCCAAAAGACCCTTAGATGGACACACTCCGGGCCCCACAAATCTTACTATAATGCCTGAGGCTGGTTGCAGAGGCAGGAAGGATAGGAGGCTGCTGCCAGGCCAGGGAGTGACCCTCGGTGCCACTTCAGGGCAGTGGTCACCCCAGGGGAAGGTCAGTGCAAGCAGAGTGGGCCCAGCCACGAGGCAGGTCCAGGACACAGAGGCAGCTCACACCACTGTCTGCAGAAACAAAGCTCTGGCCACGAGGAGTGGACTCCCACCTCGGCCCAGGCGCGACCCTCACCCCGGGCCGTTTGTCAGTCTGAGACACAAAACCAGCAGCAAACCACAGTCCACCTGGGTCTCGCTCACCCAGGGGACAGGCCAGGGCCCAGGACCAGGGGAGGGTCCTCTCGGCGAGGGCCATCATGCTGGGATCAAGCCCAGGTACCAGCTCTTCCTCCAGGACTCCACAGCCCTCCTCAAGGGTTGGCAGGCCCAGCTTCAGCAGAGGAGAAAGGCCCTACCCTCAAAGGCACCTGCCAGACAGTGCCAGGCTGTGGGTCTGCTAATCCTCGGTGCTTATCCAGCATCCATTTTAAAAGCCCAGCGTTTGGATAAAAAAGATGCGGTACATATATACAATGGAATATTACTCAGCAACCAAAAAAGAGAAACACATGTCTTTTGCAGCAACTTGGATGGAGCT
>NW_004567122.1:26759447-26768502 GCF_000260355.1 Condylura cristata | reverse complement strand
CCCCCCCCAGAATTCCTCCGTGTGCTTCTCCAAGGCCCTGACCTGACACAGGCCCAAAGGGATGTTTCTTCCTGCCATATCAGAATAGGAAAAGGAGATTAAAAGACCAACAGTGTGATGTTGGGAGAGCCCAGGATGTTGAAGTGGTATCCACGGCCGCCCCCTCCAAGCCGCCTCCCCAAACCTTAGGAAATGTGATCCCAGAAAAACCGAGTTCTGCCTGAATGAGGTGTTGGCCCTGGCCAAGAAGTTGCCCATATCAATGCCACTGATGGGGAGGGTTGGGACACCCCCTTAATTGACTGAACAAAACTCCTCCTCCTTGCCTTGCTGGCTGACTCCACTTCTGGGCCAATGGCACCCCGCCACCCCCTCAGTCCCCGCCGGGCCCCCTGGCTTCTCACAAGCATCACCTCAGAGACAAGCAGCCCTCACGCTCGAACCACAGGGACAGGGACTGGAGGGCCAGTCAGACTGCTGGCTGCCCTTGAGCCTGGCGACAGGTCCCAAACAGCAGTCTTGTCAGCATGCAGAGTGAGGGGGACCCCAGGGCCCCCAAACTTGCAGCCCAGGAACAATATTTCAAAGCCTTCTCCTTCTGGCACATGCTGGGACCCTCCCAACTGCAGTTCAGCTCAGGGGGGCCCTCTTCTTTAGCATGCAGTGAGCCCCCTTGTGGCTCTGCCCCAAGACTGCTGGCCGGGCCAGGCAGCAGGAGGGGTGCAGCTTCTCCATCATGTAAACCCCGTCCTTCCAGAGAAGCTAGGTCACCCAGCCCCGGGGGGGCCTTGCGAATGGACCCCCACACTGCCCATCCCAATCCCTGGCCCCAGGGAACAGAGGTCAGAGGGGAGCTGCCCCTCTGGAAGGGGAGCCCTTTCCCGCACTCTCCTTGCAGAAGGCTCTGTCCTCAGCCCCCATCCTGGCTCCAGCCTCCGGCTTCCCATCCTGGACCTGGACCCCTGGACGCTGGGCCACTGCTCTCCTGCCCCACTGCTACCAGTTGCCCCTGGTAAAATCTCTTCCTTCAAGCCTGAGCTGGGCCTGTGGCTACTCCCTTCTAGAGTGGTCACTGAAAAGGCATCTGTACATGCCCAACCACCATGGCCTACCAAGGCATTTTTAAAAAAAACATTTCCCGGTTGATGGTTAAAAATAAAAGGCCTGTGAGTGAGGGCGCCGTCTGCGCTCACCGGCAAGCAGAGGCATCTGTGTTTCTTCCTCCCATCCTCCCAAGGGGGCTGCGGCCCCCCGGCCCCAGACAGCAGCACCTCACCCTGGCGTCCCCCCAGCCCCTTCAGGACATGTGAGGCTTGGTAATAACTCCCCTAGTGTGCAGAGGGAACAGAAATAGCTCCCCAGCAGAGCAGCACAGGCCGACACGCACAGCTGATGAAGCCCCGGGCCTCCAAGGCTCCAGTTTCCGTCACACAGCTGCCAAATGGCCCTGTGAGGCCCAGAAGCTCCGAGCCCTATGGCAGATGGGCCGGGCTGGGGAGGCGCCTGCCTCACTCAGCTGCTGCCTAATGGGGACTAGGGCACTCTGGGGTCCCAGCCCGTGACCTCTGCCTGTCAAAGTCAACCTCTGAGCCCCTTTATAAGCTTTCCCAAGAATTAAATGTATGGGTACACAAAGCTCCCTTGATGGAAGGGCACTCTCGCTTGTGTAAAAAGCTGTGTAAACTTCATCTCTGCATTTACTCAGCGCCCGCCCTGTTTAATTTCCTGCCTGGGGATGTTCAGGGAATGTGACTGCCCATTTGGGGTTCTGAGTGTATTTCAGAAAAGAAACAACGCCCTTCCCATGTGGGGTTCAAAGGACACCTCCTGCCCCTCTCAGCAACACACATGCTTCGTGCTTTCTCATTAGAAGCAGCAGCTTCAAATTGAGTGGACAGCAGGGGTTGCAGAGTTTGGGGCTCCCTGAGTGCCAACACATCTCAATCCTGGAAGCTTGAGTGATGCCACTTCTAGAGGTTCCAGATAAATGCAGGACAATGGCGGCGAAGGCAGTGTTTCTCTGGCAGGCTGCTGAGGCGAGATCCTGCTGAAACACCGCCAGCGCTCGCCTCCGGAGAGAGAGAGGGAGCTGATGGAAGCCATGTTCCTGCGTCTAGCCATGGGGTTCAAGCCCCAACCCGCCCGTTCACAGGCTGAGTCCTTCTCTGGGCCACTTGTATGAAATGTGATCAGATGATGAAAAGCAAAAGGAGCAGAGCCAGGGACCACCAGTTCAGAGACCACCCCCACCCCCACTGTGAGGCTCGGAGCTGCAGGGACCCTCCGTCCACAAGGAGCCCTTTGCAGGCGCCTCCTGCCCCACCAACCCCGCTTCCCTGGGGTTCCTGCAGACTGTCCAGAGAGGAACAGAAAGCACTCGCTATCGGCCCTCCCTGTATAGTCCAAAGGTCCCAGGTTCCACTTGGGACCCCCCGGCGGAGCTTCCCAAATGCCCCGCTTCTTGCAGGGTCTTACCTCATGTGGGTGAAGCTGACCACAGGCTTCCCCTGGAAACAGCACCCTGCACCCCAGCCACGTGCTGATCCTCCCTGGGCTGGACATGTCAGTGAAGAAGCTGGTTCCCATGTCCCATCATGTCCCTAAGAGACTGCTGGCTGAGTAAAGTGTTGACAAGGACAAGCCCTTTGGGGGTTCACAGCCAGCTTTGCCACCCAGGAAATGAGGGGCAGCCTAGGCAGCAGCCAGCCAGGCCAGGGCGCCCGGAGGCCATCTCCTCAGAGCACACCGGGCAGCTCTCCAGGACCGAGGTGGTGCACGGGGCAGTGTGAACTGGACATGCCAAGCTCACCACCCACACCCACACCGCCCAGTAGCACCCAGCCCAAGGAGCCTGCTCCGGGCTGCCCACAGCACAGAGAGCAATGAAAGCACACCCAAGAGGGCCTCTGGCACATTTCCTCTCCTCACTCAGGAGCACACACTGTCCAGTCAGGGCAGTGGACCCCCACATTCCACAAAGTGCTCCCCAGGAGTTTCTCCTGTATTGAGTTGTGGCTGTGATCTCTGGCCAAGCTCAGTTTTACCTGCGACTCCCAGGCCCTAGGGGTGGGGTGGGGGGGGGGAACAGTAGAAGCAGCAATGTGGGGAGAATGAACCCACCTTCCCTCTGGTGCCTTGGGCAGGAGCCCACCAAGCCCTTCATGGCCTGTGCCCTTTGGTGTCTCTCAGGTGATCAGGAAAGGAGCTGGGGGTGGGGGAGGGGAGGCACCTGTGGTCCAAAGGGAGGTGTATTCAGCCCTGACCCCACCTGCAGGACCCCGCGGCAAGCACCTGTGTGTTTCATGCCCTAGGCTTCCCACCTTCCCCCTCCCCCCCCAGTTCTGGTCCTGCCGATAATAACAGCACAGGGCCGCCAACCCTCCAGCAGAGCCAGCTAGTGGGCAGCACCCCCCAAACGCCCCCACATTGACTCCCATCCTAGTGCAGGGACTTATAAGGCTCTCACAGGAAGAGAGAAGTCTGGGAAGGAGACCCCCTCCATCCTGCAGACCGCTAGTGCCAGTCCTGGCCCCCGAACCTTTGCCAGGGCTGTGAAGGCAGGTGGGCGGTCACCAGCATCCTGGCCGCACTGGGCCCCTGTGGCTGGGCAGAACAGACAGGAGGGTGTCCCGCCTGCTCGAGAGCATCTCTGCCATGGTCCCTGGTGCCCTGTGCCCTGCTAGAGGCACCGAGCAGCTAGAGGGGCCCAAGGAGGCAGGCTCCACCTGGGGGAGAATGTCGGGGACCAGAGAGCAGGTGCCGGCTGGGTAACTAGATCTGTGAATCAGTTTGCCCTCCGCACGGGTCTGGCTTTTGTGCGTCTTGGTGATAGGTCTGTAACCGATCTGTGTCCATCCATCTTTCTGTGACCCTGTGTTTATTCCCTCCCTTCCTTTCGGTAGGTCTCTGTCTGGGAGTGATGTGAGGCCGGGCTGGGGCAGTCGCAGCCAGTCTCTCTCGCCCTCATTGGTTCCGTGCCACTCCCGGGGGCCGCTGCAGTCCCGCCCCTGCCCGGTCCAGAGCTCTCGCAGCTGCCTCCCGCTGGAGACGGAGCGCCGCCGCCAAAGCTAGCGGGGACGGCTTCCCGCACGCCCGGCATCACACTGGGACCCCAAGCTGCTGGACTGCTCCGCGTTGCAGGAGGCCCCGAGGACTCCCCGCCACCCCACCGGCGCTCGGTGCACTGGCCGTCCCGGCGCTGCGCAGGGACCGGGCTGCGGCCACACGCGCCAGGCATCTCTCGCCGCCGCTGCCGCCAGAAGCGCCCCGAGCCCAGCGCTCACCCCAGCTGAGGGTTCGAGCTGAGAGCGCGACTGCAAAACTGCGAGCTGGGTCAGTGACTGGGAGCCGCGGTGGCAACAGAAACAGGGGGAGCCCGAGGGTGGCTGGCGCGGAGGGAGCCGTCCAGCTCCGAGCCCTGGGGTCCTCCACCCCTCGGGGAAGGCGTCCGCGCTCGGAGGCCCAGGACGAGCGCGTCCCGGGGACTTGGCGGCCGCAGCCGGCCCGAAGGCACCGACTCCGGCCAGCGCGCACGGCCAGGCGGGAGGGGCGCGCCATGGAGGCGCCCAGAGGCGCCGGTCGGCGCGCGGCGAAGTGAGCGGGCGGGCCGGGGTCGGCGGACCCGCGGGCCATGTACGGAGACGTGTTCAACGCCACGGGCGGCCCCGAGGCGGCGGTAGGCGGCGCGCTGGCCCTGGCAGCGACAGTCAAGGCAGAGGGCGCTTTGCCGCTGGAACTGGCCACGGCGCGCGGAATGCGGGACGGCGCGGTCACAAAGCCCGACTTGCCCACCTACCTGCTGCTCTTCTTCCTGCTGCTGCTCTCGGTGGCGCTCGTCGTCCTCTTCATCGGCTGCCAACTGCGCCACTCGGCCTTCGCCGCACTGCCCCACGACCGCTCCCTGCGCGACGCCCGCGCGCCCTGGAAGATGCGGCCGGTCTAGCGGCGGAGTAAGCCGGGGCCGGCGCGCGCGAGTCCCGGGTCTACCTCGCGCAGTGGGTCTGAGCCCAGCAGGGTGGGCCCTGTGCCCCGGACTCCTTGCCCCCTGGAACACTTCGCCCTGGCCCCAAGACTCTTCGGGACTTCGAGCAGTGACCAAGGCGTAAAAGGGAGTCCGGGGCGCTAGGAGGCTGCGTCGGGCCCCAAACTCGGGGACCGTGAGGTACCAGGGTTCTGGGCCCGAGGCAGGCTCCTGCCGCCAGGGCGCGGTCCAGCCTGGTGCCTTCCTAAAGACGGCTGGCCCGGCCGCCGGCCGCGGGGTCTTTCTTACCTAAGCCTGTTGACTTATCTGCCTACGGAAGCACAGGGACCGTGAGCATGAGCGCACCTCAGGCTGGGGGCTTGCTATCTGGACTCCCTGGCCCGGGGCCATTTTCCCGCGGCTGCACGGAGAAGGCGACTGGGCTGCGGGCGGGAATTCAGGGTTTTGTAACAGTTGCTCTGGAGGGACACGGCCCTCTCCCCTCCCCCCCAGGGAAGTGAGCGGCGCGGAGTTGGGGTAGGTCCCCGGGATTGTGGACCCAGTTTTCTTACGGGCAGGGGCAGAGGGGATCCCGGTCTGCGGAAGCTGTAAGACCCTGTGGGCCGGGGATTCGCGTCCAGGGGCCGCATTTCTACAATAAAACCTCAGCGAGTTAGACCCAGTGCTGAGAATGCTCTGGTCTTTGCTTGCGCCCGCTGTGGAAAGGGGTGGGGGGAAGCTTGACCGAGAACAAGCCCCTCCAAGCCTTGCTGGGCCCAGTCAGTGTTCGTAAAAGAACACCTCTCCACTTTCCCCCATCAGTCATTTGCTTGCTCTGAGAAGTGTTTTCCAAGAGGAATTGCTGCCTCATCTGAGTTTCCTGCATCCTGAATCCCTCAGGAGACATTTTCTGGATCAGAACCTTCTGAAGGTTAAAAAAAATAAGTGTTGGGGAGGCCTCTGGCCAGGTCTCAGGGCTGCTACTCCACAGGGCCGAAGCAGGCAGGGGGCAGTTCTAGGGAACATCGCCAGAAAGAAATGGGCAAATAAACTCAGCTAGGAGTAAATTATCTCAGAGAAGAACCAGAGAATACGAACAATGTGATAACCTTGGCTATTTCCAATGTTAACCTAATTCTAGGGAGCCTCCTTTACAAGGTTTAAAATAGGTTCAGGAGTCATCTGGCTTAGCCTGCACTAACCTTTCGAGAAGGTTGAAATTAAAATATATATATATATATCTGGAATACTAGCTTGAAACCACTGGGACTGGTGAAATGCTTACAGGCAAAAAAATTCTGGCTCCGTTTTGTAATAATTGTTAGATATTCAAACTGTCTAAGGATTTACTCTGAGGCTAGGCTCAATTTTCAGTCCAGGGTTCTCCCCACTTAGTGTCCAAGATCCCCACCTGCTCCTAGCTCATGAAGCAGAGGTGAGCTGCATGCATTTAGCTTTTCACCTTGAGCTTGGTATACTGTACAGGTGTCAATTCACGAACATTTTAATGAAATTATATATTTTTAATGTGGGGTGACCCTTTGACCTTGGTCTGGAGGGTGAGACAGGTAGAAAAACAATGTAGAGGCAGTTTTCCTCCTGCATGTCCGATGTTGTTATGTACAGCACTACTCTAGTCTGTCTTTAAATCCCAGCTCTGAGGCTTACCAGCAGTGTGACCTTGGGCGAATTATTTTGGCCTCACAGGTAAAATGAGTCCTCTCACCTGGTCTGGCACGGGGCATAATCAGTGCACCACGCTGCTCCCTCAAATGTTAACTGTTGCTGCAGAGGAGCCTGAAGCTTCAGGCAGCACTGCTGAGGGAAGCCGACCCATAAAGGACGTGCTCTCTCGGGGCTCGTTGTCTTCTGTGACCACAAAAGCAGATGCGAGGGGTGGTCCTTGCGAAGGAGAAATGAGTGGATGAATGGCTTACAGGTCACCTGATGTTCCTGGGTCAGAATCAGCTAGAGAGAGAGTGAACCGGGTGGCTCCTGGGACCCTTTAATCAAATACTGGCTCAAGGCATTGTAAGCTAAAGCTAAAAAGTGCTGAGGAAAAAACTTGGAAAGCATTTCTCTGGTATCTGTGTAGAGTTGCAGTGGCCTCAGCCAGCCCAAACAAAAGCTTAGCCTCTAAAAATGGTGATTTCTGAAACATCTAGGTAATTAAGCCTTCGTGGAACTGAATCTAGAAACAAGCAGCCCCCCTGAGAACTAACTTGTGGTTCTGCTATTTGCCAGCACGTGACCCTGAATCATTTAATTCCCTCTGCTAGGCTGGGGGGGGGGGGGCTCCCTCAGCAGTTCTGCTTCTTTCCCATGCTCAACCTGGCCTGATGCTCCCTAGGAAGCAGGGAGATAGCGAAGTCCACATTCCCCCTTTTTTTTTTTTTTTTAAGATCTCTGTATTTATGCATACAGACTGGGGTACAGGCCAGAGGATTCACCAGAGATAGAGCGGGGAGCAGAACAGGCAGAAAGACTGATGAAATACACTGCTGAGGGGAGCAGCAAGCGAGACAGGAGAGGTCTGCTGCGCGATGCGGGTCACCTCGGGGCTGGGGATTGAACTGGAACTGAAGCAGCTGGGTGCGAACCCGTTGTGCCCCCAGGGAGAGCCAACACTTGTACCCATTTTTTAAGATGAAGAGCAAGTGGGCATTGAGGATACCCGGGAGGTAGATTTCTACAAACATCCATCTGTCCTTTGCCGTTTCACCAACCCCACTGTAGGGTAAATAGGAGTCATCAGGTATTTTCTGCCCTCCAGCTGTTAGCCTCAATGATCGACACCTGTGGTCTTAATGCATGTGCCTGATGGCGGCACCTGGAGTAGGGTGGAGTAGGGTGAGTGGGCGCCCCTGCCAGCCGCCCGGCCCTTGACCCCTTGTCTGCCCTGCACCTCTCTACAAATGGTGTAGAAAGATCACTAAAAGCCCAGAAAGGCCCCTGCAGGCTCCAGGACTCCTTATCCATCTGACTCCAGATCAGACCTGGCACAGAAATCCCGCTCTGTGCCTTGCTGGCATTACACCATGATGCCTTAGAAGCGCCTTTGGAGAGCTGGGGATGACAGGCTCAACACAGGAATAGTACCCTTGGTGTGGGTGTCTGGGCTGTTCTGACATAAGCAGGCACTGGGTGCAGGCAAGAGGGTTGAGAAGACATTTTTGATGGGAAGTGATGGTGGGGAAGAAATTAGGGAAGGCAGTTGCAGAATTCAGGAACTAGGGAGAAGCAACCTAACGCAGTGACCACAATGCAGAGTCCTGTTGCCAGGCAACCTGAGTGTGGCCACCCACTGTGTCGATCACGTTTCTGGACCTCTGAACACCTCCGCTTCCTCATCTGTAAAATGGAGATGATAAAAGTATCTGCCTTGTAGGGCTATCAGCATTGCTTGAGGATTTCCAGGTAGTGTTTAGCTTGTGACTGACACACTGTTAAATGAGCTGAAAGCTGTCATTACTAGGAACCGGGACGGCCCCATCAGAAGTTTTACAGCAGCTTCAACAGCAGCTGTCTTTCCACGGTGACTTGCAGTCCCTTCTCAAGGACTGCCACGGACAGTGGAGGCCTCCCACTTCCCAGTAGGTACGCCCCACGTTGGAGGCCAGCTGTCCTATTTTCTTAAATGTGCTTCCCCACTTAACCAGCGTTCACACACTCTCAAATCACTCTCTCAAGACCTGAACCCATTTAACATCTCCATCTGGCCATCCCGTGGGGAATCTCAAACTCAGTATCTAAAACTCATCATCTATCCATATAAATCAGATTTTCCTCCAGCCTTCTGCTTTTCTGCACTAAGTCAAAATAAAAAATGCAAGGTGGTCGTTCTTGACCCCAAGCTCTCCTTCCTCTCCTATGCAATCGTTCCCTCCTAGGCACCATCACCACCTGCATGCCAAACTAAGCCCAATCAGAACACACCGCTTAGAACCTGACTCCGACTCCAGCTCCAGTTTACACGCCAAGACTTCCCCCTTGCTCTTGGGATTAAAAATGATGCTGCAGGCCCTCCCTGGTGGCGCAGTGGGTTAAAGCGCAGCACTGAGAATCTAAAACCACTTCCGTATGAGTTCCATTCCC
>NW_004567122.1:26729041-26759046 GCF_000260355.1 Condylura cristata | reverse complement strand
TCCCCACTCTGTCTCTGGTGAAGCCTTTCGCCACCCCTGAGCCTCTGCCCTGTACCCCTGCTCTGTATGCACAAATAAATAAATCTTAAAAAAAAAAAAAAGGTCTACAAGATGCAGCATCATCTGGTCTTTTTCTCCCTCCCCCCACCATCCCACACACACAGCTTTCTTGTGCCCCAGAGCCTAGTCACAGTGACCTTTTAGTCCCCAAGGACCCTGCCAGAGCTGCCCAGTTCTCTTCCACTGGCTAATGTCTTCCCACCCTCAGCTCTCAACTCTCCCTCAAAAAGGACTGGCCTAAGTTCTCAGAGATCAGTTATCTTCATTCTTAGCCTGCAATCAGCTCCCTAATCACAGCTCTTAAGTTAGGAAGAGCTGAGTGTTCCTCACCCTACTAACATCTAAGTCATCTTAGGACAGATAACCTGCCATGTTCACAACTGCCTCCCCAATGTCTACCATAGTGTTAAACACTAAATGAACGCTGAGTAAGTACTTGTCAAATGCAGTTCTGTAAAAACACAAAGCTAACAGAGAAGTTAAATTTGCCTGGGGGAGTTCTCACCTTTGATTTTCTGCCTTAAACCAAACTTCAGCTGATGAAATAGTGAGTTGAATTTTTTGGTCCTCCAACTTTCCAGTTTTCTGGGGATGGTGATCCACAAAGTTGCTGGCAGCTAACACTTCTTATTTCCCTCTATATAATGTTTCAGTTATCCTATCTCCTGCAGAGACTATATATAAAGAACAGGTATTTACAAGTTTGTACATTTAGCTATTTGTTTGAATTACTCATTCACCTACAGGAAAGCTGAGATGATTACAATATTATTCACCAACCTTCTGAATTACCTTGACTGAAAAATTCATTAATCACTACTTCATATACCAAACTCCCTCACTTCTTCCTGCACTTTGATCAGAGTTCCCTCAGACCTTGCCTGGCTTTGTGAGCTAAAACTTCAGCTGCCTTCCTCCTCCCACACCTGGTATTTCAGAGCTCCCTTTCCTGCTTAGAATATACCCCCTACCCTATTTTACATTTGTTTCCAGAAAGAATACCCTCAAAGGGATAATTTGCTTTAGTTTATCCTCAGTTTGACATCATCTAGATCCTGAAGTATTAGCTGAACAAATAACCTGACAGTGCTCAGGAACAGAATGCTCAGAAAACAAGAAGTCTGTTTCCTGAAGTCTCTGTTTTCTCCTGCTTCTCCACCCTCCAAAACTGATCAAACTAATCTAGACAGGAATAAAGTCCACTTTCCAGGAGAGAATTTTGCTACAGCTCTCCTCTCCTGCCTAGCACAAAGCTTGACTTGCAGTAAACACTCAGTTTGGGTGAGAGCTGGTGAATGAGCAAGTTCTAACAAAGAACATTCTCCACCTCCACTTATTTTTTCACATAACTTTTCCAGGAGTAGCACAGCTATGTCATTCTCATCCCTTGGCTGCCCTGTCCACTTCAAGGTGGCTACTTTTCACTCCTGCCATTGTATCTGTATTCCAGCCGATAGGAAGGGGAAATGAACATGACTCTTCCAGACTTAACAGCAAATAGCCTCCATCATTTCTGCTGGTCAGAACTTAGTTACATGACCATACCCAGGCCAAAATGAGCCTGGGAAATATGTTATGCAGCTGGACATAAGTATTCTGTTATTAAAGAAGACAAGTTAGGGAAATTTCCAGCTGTGTAGAAATGGGCAACACAAGTATCTTTGTTTTCCTATGAGCAGTTACAGTGCTACTACTTAGACATAATGTCCACATGCATCCCCTTCACCTGCACCGTTTTACTAAATTGGTCTAAACAATTCTGTTAAAAGTTCACAAATTTAATGTACAGAAGAGGCAGTCGTGGAGTTTTTTAACTAATGTTGACAAGAGGCCTTCAGTACTCTAGCCTCCCTGTGCATTTCTCCACTACAATCTTTCATACCCACATGTTTATGTTTACATAAACATGTAAAAATATGTTTATGTTTACATCATTTTGTGCATTCTTCCATCTCAGTTGTAATCCCCTTGGGCATACCCACATATATACTTTTTTAAATTTAATTTATTTATTTATACACAACTGGGGTACAGACCAGAGATGTGGAGGGTGAGAGGATTCACCAGAGACACAGTGGGGAGCAGAACAGGCAAATGTACTGGAATACACTGTTGAGGGGAGCAGTGGGCGGGTCAGGAGAGGTCTGCCGCGCCATGTGGGTCACCTCGGAGCGTGCGGGGATCGAACTCATGTGGAAGTGGCTTAAGCTTCTTAGTGCTGTGTTTTAACCCGCTGCACCACCAGGGAGGGCCACCCACATATTTTTTAACAAAATATTTTATTCCGAATACAGATATAGGTCACTGTTCTGTCTCTCCAAGGTAGCCCTTGCAGTACCGTAAGAATACAAAGTATGTCCCTCATCCACCAATTGTTGGGGATGACAGCAATTTAAACCAGGGCCCCAAAATCAAAATACAGGGTTCTTAGCTCTCCCATAAGACAGGACATAAAAAGTGTATTTTGGGGTAGTATTTTTCTCACATGAAATATACTAAGGAAACCACCCTTTGGACTTTCTCTGGGAGAACAGAGAATGTCAACAGATTAGAGCTCCAACTTAACTGCTAATTTTGTAGGTTCTCCAGATAACTATTCTAGAAATCTGCTCACTTTGGGGCAAAAATCCTAAGTTCAAAGAGAGAGAATGACTGTTCTTTTCTACGAGATACATAGAGACCCAATGAAGTGCTGATAGACTCCATTTAACTAACAATTGTCCTATTATATAATTTAAAAGATAAATTCTATTACTAAAAAAATCACATCTGACTTTAGTATTCATATTCAACAAATTTAAGTTCTTATAGCACTGGAAACAGCCCTGTCCTTACAGATCTTCAGTCCCCATAAGTGAGTCTATCGACATTCCTTAAAAACATTAAATACTGACTTTTTAAATTACAGAATACTAATATCCATCCCATCCAGACCCTTGATTTAGAACAAAACACAAGATTTTGTTGTTGTTACAAAAAGCAGTTTATTAAACGTATGTTTACAAATTCAACAAAACACAGTAATAGTTAAAATGTAACAGAGGGGGCCCTCCCTGGTGGCACAGTGGGTTAAAGCACAGCAGTAAGAAGCTCTGCCCTGGAGATCCACATAGCGTGGCAGACCTCTCCTGATGCGCTGCTCCCCTCAGCTGTGTACTTCGTTGATCTGTCTGTTCTGCTCCCCACTCTGACGGCCTGAAGCCTGAAGCCTCTCACGGCCCCTGCACCTCTGGCCTGAACCCCAGTTCTGTATGAATAACTAAATAAATCTTTAAAAAAAAAAAAAAAGTTATGGCCCTCCCTGGTGGCGCAGCGGGTTAAAGCACAGCACAAAGTAGCTTAAGCCACTTCCGCATGAGTTCAATCCCCGCCTGCCCAGGAGGAGACCACATGGCGAGGCAGACCTCTCCTGACCCGCCCGCTGCTCCCCCCAGCTGTGTACTTCATCGATCTGTCTGTTCTACACCCCACTCTGTCTCTGGTGAATCCTCTCACCCTCTGCATTTCTGGCCTGTACCCCAGTTCTGTATGAATAAATCTTTTTTTAAAAAAAAAAAGCTACAGGGGGGAGGAAAGAGCTTTTTAAAAGTCTACCTTCTTTGAACCAGGCCTCCCCTGGTGGCGCAATGGGTTAGGACACAGCACAGCAAGCTATCCATAGCCACTTCAGTGCAAGTCCAATCCCCAGCCCCGGAGGTGACCCACATGGTGCAGCAGACCTCTCCTGTCTCGCCCGCTGCTTCCCTCAGCAGTGTATTTCAGTACATCTGCCTATTCTACTCCCCACTATGTCTCTGGTGAATCCTCTCACCATCCCTACACTTTTGGCATGTTCCCCAATTTTGTATGCATAAATAATTTTTTTTTAAAGGCTTCCTTCTTTGAGCCATATATCCTATAGAGCACTTACTAAGTACTTTCTTGGAAACTTACCCAGTTTTCTGAAAGCCTTCTTCTGTACTATAGAATAGCATTAGGCAGTCTCAGGTCTAAAAGAAAACTGAAGCAGATATCACAACTGACCCCATATATTACCTGTACTCTTTAAGAGAGAGCAATTTTAAAATCAATTATCTTAAATCTGAGAGAAGCCAACACCTCTCATTGTTGACTAAAATTTTTTATCAAAACAAGTGTTTTTATATATCTGCGTGCTTCTTGTCTGAAGGGGAAAGGTCTTATGGACACAGAATTTTCACCATCACTTCCTAATCAGGAGTTTGTATTTCTCATATATCCCACACAAAAGTTGATAGATGCATGACTTGATGGGACAAAAATCAAACTAATCTGTGGCTTAAAAAAAAAACATTTTTAAAGAAGAAAATAAAAACAAAGCTAACTCACATAGTGAATAATCAAGGAGTGACTTATTAAGGGCAAGCAATACCAGAAATGATTTATTTGAATCAAAGGAGACAGAATGTAAGAATTGAGTCATGAACTGTTCTATTTACTTATGTCATTTCATTTATTCTTCCCCAAAATTCTATAGATCAGGGAACTAAGGCAGAGTGTTTAACTTCCATAACAGCACAGAGCTGAGGAAGCTATGTGGCTCGGGACCCAAATGCAGGCACACAGACTCCAGAGCCAGTTCTACTGAGAACTATTCTATCTGCCAACTATCCAGTCCTGACACCTCATTTACAGACAAGATTTAGAGAAGGAAAATTAGTGGCTACAGTAAGAAACTCCAAATTCTAGGTCCAAGTCTGTTTCAAAAGAAAACTAATAAAGAAAAACACATCCAAACTCTTACAAGTAAAATGGGAAAGTATTGCTCATTCTGGGCAAACCTCATGATGACTTGAAAGGCCTGGTATACCCATTTTCTATTTTCTAGTGCACATATAGATAACAGAGCAGGTCACAGCAACAATTAACCTCATCCCTTTTAAAATTCCACTCAATTAAACAAGTAAAAGTTGAAAGAGTAGGAGAAAAAAAGGACACATTTAGCATGTTTAGAAGTTTATTAAAATAAAGTATTAGCAAACATATGCAAAAACAAAAGTTCTTAAGAGTTATGGCTTTGAAAAGCACAATATAGTAAAACCTAATACATTTTCATAAGTATCAAAAAAGATAACAGAACTGAGGCCTGTTGCTAGAATCTCACTTTCTACTACATAAACAGAGGCAGAACAAGGACAAAAAAGAAGCAGACCTAGAGTGCAACCACTGGTTTGGTCTTTATCACCTGCCTAGGAAATATCTTTGTAGAGAATATGGGCTAGTGTCTACAAACATCAGCTTTTGTGTTTACAATCCTATCCAATTACCCAAAAATAAGTGACTTTCAAATTTCAACTTAAACCAATGAGGTTAGGAAAATCACTTGCCCAACGGCTACTATTAAGAGTCCATGCAGTTTTACTTCATGAGTAAGTCAAAGCAACATTATCTTCAATGGCATTAAAAAGGAAATTCCAACTCTTAAAAACTTTCTTTTACAAAGAACTTGAGATCACTTGGTCTCACTGGAGTTTTGATTTAACTAACACCAGTTAGTAGTAAGAAGGCACTATCTATTAATGAGGGGGGATGGGGTGAATTTACCTGTACACAGAAATCCTCAACTTTTCAAAAACATTATCAAATCCTTAAAAACAGATTTTTAAAGAATTTTAAGAACTGAATTACCTAGACAAAAACCACACAAATCAATTTTACTTGATTAGTGACAGAAGAATTCTGCTATAAGACTGGAACTTTTTTACGACTCATCACTTTTAAAACACTAGCTAGCTATTGTTATTACCAATATGATAGCATAATCCCTAACAAAAACTAGTGCGTGAACTCTTCACTGTTTTTGTAAAGCAATTTTAGGGTAACAATTCAATTATAACAATTGTTTTAGAAAACAAGTTTCTATTATGAATAATCCAACATGACAAAGGCTTGATAAACATTGTTATCTATGGTGATTCCCACACACTAAACTGCAATCCAGTGAATTCCAAATAACTGTCCAGCTTTTTCAATCCAGTGAATAGGATTGCTTATGCAGAAGAAATCCTGTGAATTTTCACTTTCCATACATGCATTTTTTGTGTGAAGAAAACCTCTCTAGACTCCAACCCTTATTAATGAGAATACTGCTGCTCATGGGATTACCCACAGACAAGAAAATAACCCCCTTTACCCCTTAAAAAAAAAAATCCCCTAGTTAGTATCTGAGGGAAATACCCATAAACCAAAACTTAGGAAAATTCCCTCCTATAAAAAAATCACCACACACTTCTAAAACCACCAGGTTATCTACTTCTTTAAAAGATCTTTGTGGCTTAGCTAACAGATGCGTATAATCACCTTAACATTTATATTCCTACCCAAGAAATTGTGGACTTAATAAAAAAGACAAAGGAGAGCTCTAAACCTCTTGGAAGTTAGATCCAAAATGTAAGTCATCACTGGAAACTGAACTCAATTTCTAAGGAGATTAAATTCCTTAGAAAGTATAAAAAATATATTTTTAAGGGGGAACTGATAATGATCCTAAGTAATATTAAGCAAGTAATTAGGAAAAGTATAAAGAAATAGATCTAAAGTGGTTTATTAGATGCTTTCTATAGTGTATGTAAACACTATAACTGGTACCATCAAACTCTTTAAGGTGTCTCTGTTCCTAGAATTTCATGTTTTGTACAAACTTTCTCCTTCAACAGAACAATTACTAGGAACCGTTTCTCACAGGTACCCACAAGTAATACTAAAGATTTTATCAGTCCTAATTCTTACCTTGACAAAATGCTTTAGATCTGAAAACCTGTTTTACATTCCAAAAAGATGTCTTATTCTCAAATATTATGAAAGTATAATACAGCTATATCTTCTCTCTGTGCTACTGCATGTAGTTCACTGAACTGTCCAGTAATCTTTCTGTGGAAATATCCTCAGAAACCCAATCAATGCTCTTATCATAATTTCCTTATATAACAACAGTAAATGTGAAAATGATTTATCTTCTGGTGTATATATGACTTTTTAAATTAACGTCTTCCTTAAATTTTCTGTAAAGGAAAAACATTAGCTTCAGTACATCAATAACATGCTTACTAGTTTACATTCTATTAACTTTAGCTGGGCAATACCAAACAGACCATAATACTCTACAATGTAGAAATGTTAGTCAAATGTATCTTCTAAATTTTGTACTTTTTTCAAAATACATTCTTTTGTTGCATTAATTCATGCTGAGATTAATTTTGATTCTACTTCTCTTCACAATTACTAAACTGGTTTTCCTTTTGTTATCTGTCTCTTCGGATGGCACAGCTCATTAAACTGTAGATGCTATAATGTGACTGATCTATTGGTTTGATGATTTCATAAATTTGATTATAAGCCATTCTAGAAATTAAATAAAAACTTAATACTGTAATATTCTGAAATGATTTCTTTCAGAGGACCATTGTTTTCACTGGTCAGAATTTCTGTTTGTTTGTTTGTTAATTTTACCAGCAATTTTAATCTCTCCTCCATGGCCTTTGGGGGTCATGAATTATTGAGGCAGCTAGATGGACTAAAGTTTTCATTTCAATTCCAGAGATATGGCGTTCATAACTTTTAAGAAATACAACAGATTCATCATACTTCTCCATTATACTCTTGCCAGTTAACGGCATAAGAGCTGTCAGTAGGAACACATCTTCTTAGAGAAGACATAGAAAAGCCAATTACAAGTCTGTTAACTTTAAAGGTATGCCATGAGTTTAGATACAAATAATTTTTAATTCTACTGATAACACCAATAAAACAACTCAGGAATCTCCACCAATTCAAGTCCAATGAAATTGACTACATGTATCTGTCATTCAACCTGGGTTTTTTTCCCCTACAAATTGTTTCAAAGACTGTATCATGAGTTTGATAAGTAAAATAATTTGAGGACAGGTAAGATTTTATCACTAAGCATATAATCCCTTTCCTGTGGCTGACACAGCTCTAGCAGTATCATGTAAAACTCATCTTTAAGGCTCAGGAGACTATAGAAATTATCTTTTTAACCAGCAAAGAACCTTGAGCTGAAACACAAATGGCATTTCATTAGAAAAAATTAAAACCACCCACTGGCTGCACTTTGTAGAAGCAATAAATAATATCACAGGAAACAAAATGAACTGTATTCTTTTCTTTAAAAAATGCATATTTTTACTTACATAAGGTAGAAAGGACAAAGTAGAAATTCAAACCAAACATATTTTCAACAGAACATATGGCTCCATATACTTTGAAAAGGCACCAGGCAATAAACTTCTTCTGATAAGTAAGTTAGGTCACTTTTCCCAAATTGATTTCCTTGTTCTCATGCCATAACTAAATGTTTACTTCACTGCTCCCTAGAAAAGGTTATTAAGAGACTTTTAGCCAAAGTCTTTAAGTATGACTGGTTAAATGAATATTACAGACTTTTTATTTCTTTTCTCTCTGAGGATTGATTTTGTCCTCTTAGATTAGCATCCATATGGGTGCTTGAAAGAAAGAGTGTGCCTGGTACCTAAGAGAACAGGCTTTAATCTTGAATGTTTTAAAATCAGCTATCCCAAAGATCACTACTAATTCATTTAAGTATCAAACAAGCAGCCTCATCCCTAGGTCCAGACTGAAGAGGCTCCTATGGTTACAGTACATAGGTCCTTGCATGGGGAGAATGATCTGAGTAAGGGCAATGCAAGTAAGTACACGATTTTTCCGACATTAGTAACATCCATAAAGCTACAGGGAATAAAAAAGGCACCTCAAGTTGGAGCAATAGACTAACAGCCTTATCATCTAGGTTGAAAATAAAAACAAAACTAGAAAAACATTACTTCTTATAACTGTAATCTATAAATTGCAGTGTTTGTTAATACAAAAAGGGTACCAAGGATGAGCATCTAAGTCTAAGTCACTTGAGTGTTTCACAAAAAGTTACACTAAAAACTGTCACCCATCAAAGTGCAAAATAAAAGATTAATGCATGTCAAAATTAGAGTTCTTGCAATGTTGGCCAAATGCAGCAAACATGGCTGAACAAGGCCGTGCATGCACTGTCACTAGCTATGAAGTAGTACACGTGACAGACAGGTTCTGAGTAAATGACATATACTAGAGATTTGATGTGTGCAATAACATTTTTGTAAAAGAAAACGTTTTACAAAAGATATACTGAGTGAAGTCACCATACACTGATAAACATTTAACTGTATTAAATGTAAATGTTACCATGTCCTCTAGAAGACTATCGCTTTGCTTTTACTGAACACTACTTGTTAGAGCAGTGCATAGTGTTCCTTCAAGTGATTGTTTTTTATAGTTTCTTTCATGTCCCTACCATATGCTTTTACAAAACAGTGAATTATACTTTTTAAAAGTTGGTGGGACAAAGAAACTGGTACAAGCATAGCTTCTAGAGG
Source organism: Condylura cristata (assembly GCF_000260355.1). Taxonomy (NCBI): domain Eukaryota; kingdom Metazoa; phylum Chordata; class Mammalia; order Eulipotyphla; family Talpidae; genus Condylura; species Condylura cristata. The sequence goes on along the minus strand of NW_004567122.1, from coordinate 26,749,582 downwards.
AAGACTTTTTTTCACTTTTCATACTCTTATACTGATTTTCATCATGTGATTTATTTTTCAAAACAATTTAACTACAACAACAACAAAACTGTTGGAACAATAAGGCAAAAATATCTTCCAGTTTAAGAACAATGTGAAACTTCTAAATTGGGGCACAATAGTTACTCTCTATCTTTTACAACACTTTTGAGAGTTAATCACATGAACATGAATACAAACAAACGTGAATTCATCACAAAATACAAATGTATTGGTCACAATTATGTAGAAAAAAATAAGCTGTAATATCTGTTTTCCATGTAAGCTCACAGTATCAGTACAGAAAATTTCCCTAAAATTAAAACAAGTCCACTAATAATGTAATTGAAAACAATACTTCTGCACTATGAAACAGAAGATATGGGATTCAGAGGGGAGCCCATCTGAGTGAGGACTTTATCCAGCCACTGAAGAGGCCCATGAAGATGAATCTCAATCCAACATGGGGTGCTAGTAACATCCTGCCGGTGATATTCTGCGCCCCAGCCCTATGAAAATGAACAGACATCATAGAAAATCCCTCTTTAAATAGTCAACCAGTCTAAATCAATTTAAATAATACAAAGATACTTCACAGTGGTGATATACAGAACGAACTCAGAAAATTACTGTCACAAAACCAATCTTAGCATTCACCATGGAATTAAAAGCAACTCAGTAGCTGTATTACTGAAAAATATGTGTAATTCCCTTAGTAGAAATACAGCAAGATAGGTTTCACAATTCTTTTTCTTTTTCATTTTAGAAAGGTAACACAGTGCAAAACATAATCAAACCATTAATAGTTTTTACAGTGAGACAGAACCTCACTTAACAGGATAAATAAAAACCATAAATAGCCTTATATAAGTTCACATCATATTTTATTACCAAAAATGTTTGGTATTTAGATTTTAGAGTGATTTTTAATGCCAGATAAGACACTGTAGATCTGATTAATGCAGGCAAGTATAATTAAAATGGCAATCACACAGCTATTAGTCTTTGAGATGGGAAATTAGTAGGATAAATTGAGCTGAAACACTTTAGCCTAAAACTCCAGATGCAGATTAAAATAGTTTTTTTTTACTTTGATTTCCCTTGGTTTATCGAGTTCTTAACTATCACTTATAGTAATACTGGCCCAGGAAACTTGGGCAGGTGTGTGAGGAGGTAGGGGTAAGGGACAGAATTTAATACAGAAAGGGAAAATGCCTTCAGGGCTACTGATAGATTAATTCATATAATAATATGCCTAGAGCAAAGCATCCAGAAAACACTGAACCACTAGTATTGAATGCCAAAGAAGAAAAAAAATCTTCAGATGGTAGTGACAGTTGTTCTTCTTTGGCTAAACCCTTAAGGTCCACAAGGATATATTACACAGGTTGCTTAACTATATCACTAAAAATCATGAACTACCATCATCTTCAGAACACAAAATCAGGCCAAGAGTATGTGATACTTTTGAAAATTTCCTTGAACTTTTCAAATCTTTAATAACAAAGTCTTGATACAAGTAAAATACTTATAGTACTCTAAAGAATTAAGTCACTCTAATAGGACCTAATAGTAATTGAAATTTCTGAAGCTAAGTAACTTAAAAAATTTAATATTAAATGCTTCCTAGTAACTTAGTCTTTAAAACTTTTTAAAAACTCAGCCCCCACTCAATATGCAGTACCAAACCAGTCTCAATAACATGTATTCTATAATGTCTGGGTTATAAAATAAAAACTTAGGCTTATCAGGTGAAAGTGACAGATTCAAGGTCTTCACTTTAAAGCTTATTAAATCAGGTTAAAAGTAATTATCACCTTACATTTAACACTTTTCAAAAATTATATCCTACAGACATGTAATATACATATTCATAGTGACTCAAATTAAGCTACAAAGCATAAGCCACTCACCTTGACAAAACTCATTCGAATAGTACACATTTTGGTGAGCTCATATACTGCCTCAAATCCATGGTTGACAGACTGGGCCAAAAGTTGAGCAAACTCTTGATTGTTAAAAATTTTGAGGCTGCAGCTGCTGGGAATCTTACACACCGTGGTGGGATGAAAGCCATGATGAAAGTTGCAGTTCCTACTCTGTACAAATATGCTGCTGTCACTGAGGCACTCTGCATATACCTCTCCGCCGACATAGTACAGATGAACACCTTAAAAAGACAGGGTGTCGAGAGCCAACTTAACAAAGCAGTACTATGAAATCAAAGAGGCTGTGTGAGGGCAGACAAGAACGCCCACTAATTTATAGCAAAACGTCCTCAGAAGCTACCACTAGGTGGCCTTACACTGCCAAGAATCATCAAAAGGTTAACAGTCTGTCAAACCTATAGTTTCTCAAGTAAGTTCAACCTATTAACGTTCAAGTTGACAGCATTATTTTATACCAGTTCTTAGTTTTCTTTCCTTTTCCAATCATCATTCATCAACTCTATGATAAAAAGTAATGGCAAATAAAAATACAACAACTCAAAAAGCACTTCATGCTTTCTGGAACACTTGGTCTATAAGCTATGACAGTCATACTTGGTTAAGAGTTTTTAACTCATTACCAGTGCAAAGGACAATAGAAGTAAAAACAAAAATATTAAGTCATATATGGAATTTCAGGGCAAAGGAAGAGCTTCTTAATGACATGGTTTATTTTGCTTTAAAAACTATTTTTGATGAAAAAAACTATTTTTGTATTTAAAATACATACATAAGTAATAATTTTACAGTAAATTCAGTATCGATCCTAAAAATTCAAATTATATAGCTAGAGCTATACAGCTAAAATTCAAGTTATACAGTACAGAAAATGACCAAATTCAACTGACTGTAGGGAAAATAACAAAATTACCTCTTCCCAACTTTACTGCAAACAGGGCTAAAGACCAGCTTGTACATACATACCTCTATACACAGATGCATCATGCGATAATGCAAACTGCACTGTGTTTTTGAACAAATAAAAATGACCCAGGAAAGAAAAGATTCTACAACTATACGTCCAGAAAAAGAGAAAAATAAATTCTACAATTTAAGAAGTAGGTTTCTCTTAAATTATTCTACTGTGGTGTAAAAATTAATGCATAGAGGTGAAGTGTTTCACCTAAAACATCATGGCAAGTTGATACTAAAGTCAAAAGAGAATGGAAACTTTCTTTACAACTTATTTTTTTGCCAAAATACTTTTTTCTGGATCTCATCTGTAAAAAAGAATATCACAATCATAGTTATTTTACCTTTTGTTAATTTGGACTAAGACTTTCTCATGTCAAAGAAGCAAAAAGCAGCACTGAAAATGAAAATTTTTAAGAGTCAGGTAATACACTCTTCCTGAGTAGGTTTCCTTTCTAACCACTTGAGGACATATGAGATTCTGACATTACACTGCACTGCAGTATGAAAAGTTTGTTTGTTATAGCAATTATCTTGAAGGATACATTATAAATGAAACCTTGTTACCTGAATTTAAAAAGTAGGAGTGGTGGTAACCAGTTAAGTGAAGACCTTATGCCATTCAAATTGAACTTCCTACCTTTAACTGTTCCTCCAAGATAATGGAGATTCTTGGAGTCATCGCAACCTAAACAAAATGCTTCACAAATAACATCAGCAATAAAATTCTACTCCTTTACCACCATTCATGCCATCCACAAATCTCTCCTTATGTATATTTACTAAGAGCCAGGGATTACGCTAGCTGCCAAGAATATCTTGAAAAAGTAAAATACTGATAGAGTTTATATTACAGCAAGAAGAGTCTCAAAAAATAAAGGTGGAAATATTATGAAGAAAAACTAAGCAGAATAAGGAAACTATAACTGATTTACATCTTTACTTAATATAGTCTTCAACACCTGCAACAGAGAACAGAAATCAAATTTAAATTTCATTTTATGTTTGTTACCTTACACAATGCACAATAAATGACTGACTGCAACTGACTGCTGGGAAGTGACAAGATTACCTTTTCCAATATGTCGTCTAGTGTTTTCAATTGTTGAATTCCTATTAACGTTTGACAACAACCCCAAGCAGAATCTACTTTTGTTGTTTGAAGGATCTGTGAATCCATCCACTAACACACTAGTAGAAGATGCATGAAAAGCCTCCCCAACACGATTGTTCAATTCATAATAGACAATTGAACACCAATGTTTAGGCTCCTCATAGGCAACTGGCTGAACATCTGTGAACAAACCAGGAAGAAAATATATTAATGAGTGATTCTTTTAACCCAATCTGAGAAATTTCACTTAAGTTGCATTACCCTTCCTGCTTTGAGTCCTTATCCAAAAAACAAATATGAGAAATGCTTAGAATAAGGCAATTTTTTAAATTCTACAAATAAAAAGACAAGTGACATCTCATTTTAAATAATTTTTTGTAGCATAATCTAATCCAGTTTTAATTGAAGATGCTGGGTCTCTCTGGTTGCACAGGAGTTAAGACTTGGTGCTGTCAAGCTACTGCCAGCCACTGCAACATGAATTTTATCCCCTGCCAGGGAACTCATCCACATGGCACTGTAGACCTTTCTTGTCTCGCCCGCTGCAACCCGCAGCAGGTCCACCTGTTCAGCTCCCAACTCTTGTCTGGTGAATCCTTTCACCCCCTAAATGTCTGGCCTACACCCTAGTTCTTGTATGTATAAATAAATACATCTTTAAAAAAAAATACTGAAGATGCCATATATCTCAACTATTCAAATTTTTTAAAAAATCACTTTAATAAAAATTACAATAAAAAATCAAGTTGAGATTCTCAACAAAGTAGGAATAGAAAGGAATTTACTCAATCTGACAAAGCTTTATAGAAAACTCAGCTAGCATCCTATTTAATGGTAAGAAACTAGAAGCTTCCCAACTAAATCAGTTAACAGGGCAAAAAGTATTCTCACTATTCCTTTCAGCCAACATACTGAAGTCCTAGTTAAAACAGCTTAAGACAAGAAAAGAAAAAGGATAGAGTGGGAAGAAATAAAACTCTCACTGATCACAGATATTACTATACATATAAAAATTCTGAAACAAATGACCAAAAACTCCTCAAACAAGTAAGTAAAAAAGACTGTAGGGTAGGTGGTTAATGAAAAGAAGTATATAACTTTCCTATATACTAGCAATGAACAAGTGAAATTTCAAATTAAAACTCATTACCATTTAACCATCAGAATATAAATGTAAAAATCAAACAAAAGAGGGCTCTCCCTGGTGGCACAATGGGTTAAAGCAAAGCACTTATGAAGCTCTCCAAAGCCACTGCAGCACAAGTTCGAGCCCCGGCCAGGGAGCTGACCTGCGTGATGCTCCCCTCAGCAGTGTACTCTGTCAATTTGCCTGTTCTGCTCTCCACTCTGTCTCTGGTGAATCCTCCCAGACTCACCCACCACATCTCTGGCCTGTACCCCAGTTCTGTAAGCATAATAAATCTTAAAAAAAAAAACAAAGAAGGGAAAAAAAATCAAACAAAAGAGGTATAAGACCTCTATCAGAAAAACTATTAATAATCAGAAAAAGTCAAAGAGCTAAATAAATGCAGGAATATTCCATATTTATAGGCAGGAAGTCTCAATATGGTCAAGATGATAGTTCTTCCCAACATGCTTTTTATAGATAATATACAGTATCAGTCAAAATCCCAGCAAGGTATTTTGTAACTAAAATGAACCTAACATTAATATTGAGAAGCAAAGACCCAGAAGAGCCAATATGATACTGAGGAAGAACAAAACTGGAACTACCCAACTTAAAGGCTTACAGTAAAACTACAGTAAATTAAGACAGTGTAGTACTATGAATGAAAAGACAAGTAGATCAAAAGAACAGAATAAGGAACCCGGAAGTAGACCCATTTAAACATAGTTAATTGATCTTTGATGAAGTTAAAGGGCAATCATGGAGAAAAGTCTTTTCAAGAAATGATATTAAAACAACTGAAATTCAAATGCAGAAAAATGATAGAACAAGAGCCCCCAAAATTTATGAAACAAAACCCAACAGAAATAAAATCATTTGCAAGTTATCCCACTCTGTAATTGACAAAACAATCAGGAAGAAAATAAGCAAGGGTTCTGAAGACTTGAACACTTAAATACAATCTACTTGATCTAACCAAAATCCCCACAAGTCAAATGACACAATACACAATGTTTTTCAAGTACACATGGAATAATCTCTAAAATATACCATATGCTCTGCCAGAAGATGGCAAACTTTCTCAGCCCACCAAACTAGCTGATTATGAAAAGGATTATATGCCAATACCAATTAATTATTTTATGTTTTTCAGGCCATGTACTATCTCTCTCATATACTTCCATCTTTCTGTAACAGCCTTTCAATAATCTACAAAACATTCTCAGGTCACAGGTTGTACAAAAGTATGTATAAACAAGTCTCAACTAGTTTAAAAGACTGAAATCATACACAACATGCTCAATGCCCACAAAGGAATTATTAGGGATAATCAATAGAAATTTTGGAAACCCTTAAGTATCAATATTTGGAATTGAATAACATGCTAATAAATAATCCAGGGGTCAAAGGAGAAATCGCAAGGGAAATTTTTGAAACATTTTGAATTGAAACAAAACATATCAAAAGTTATGGGATGCAATTAAAATCAATTAAGAGGAAAACATCATTTTGTTTTAAGTTCCAAACAAAACAAATCAATAGCCTAAGATTCCACCCTTAAAAAATTTACAAAAAAGGCCCTCCCTGGTGGCGCAGCAGGTTAAAGCGCAGCACCGAGAAGCTAAAGCCACTTCCGCATGAGTTTGATTTTATATACTTTACTCTATCAATAGTAAAAAGGACCCAAAATACCCACATGAGCATATCAACAGATACAGAAAATTGAAGAAAACAGTTTACAGGATAGCCCCTCCAGAACAATTCAAGTATTGAGAGCAGACATTCTTGCCTTGTTCCCAATGACGGGGAAAGCAAGTCAATCTTTTGCCATAGAATATGGTGATAGCTATGTTTTTCATACATGCCCTTTAATAATAAGAGAGAGATGTTAAAGTCATCCATATTGGAGAACAAAAAGGTTGGGTTTTGTTGTTTTTTTTTTTTTTTTTTTTTTGTAATAGAAAACATGCTCCTATTTTTAGAAGGTTGAGCAAAAGTACCTAACAAACTAAGTACTTAACAAATCCATGTTAAGAACACACAAAAACACACAAAAATATCTAACAGAAAACATTAATTCAGCAAGGTTACATGTTACAAGATCAATAAAATTCAACTGTATTTCTATATACTAATAAAAAGAATCCAAAAATGAAATGTTTTTAAACTCCATCCACCTAGGAATAAATTTTAAGAAAGTACAAATAGATACAAAGGACTCATATATGAATACCAGGAAGATAAATAAAATGGAGAGACATTCCACATCTGTGTACTGGAAGATGATAATGAACTCCCCAAACTGATTTAGAAATTTAGTGTGATCTCTAGCAAAACCCAAGGAGGGAATTTTTGGAAAGGTAGGGAAGAAACTGACAAGCTAATATTAAATCAAAGAAAAATGCAGATAGCCAAACAATTCTGAAAGCAAAAAAGTGGAAGATTAATACTTCTAATTAAAACCTACCAAAAAGATTTAATAATTAAGACTTATGATCTGAAGATATGAACAAAACTGTCTTGAAATAGGTGGATTCATTTTTTTAAATTTTATTATATACATCAATATATACATATATATCAATAAATATACATCTATAAAAGTATTTTTTACAGTATCCAAGAAGTTAAAACAAAAGCAGCAAAATAAATGTGATATTCCTCTTACCTCTGCTGGATATGCTGGGCATTATCTGAGGAATCATATTATTGCTTGTATCCATGGGTTGGGAATTATCTTGACCCATTTGATCATCTGGTGGCATATAGGCAGGAGGAGGAGTATCAGCTAAGAAGACATTCAGACAAGTTAAAAGTACAGTCAGAAGTACAGTTAGTCTTCATCTTTCTTTAAGTTATTACTATAAAAGCATTTTAAAATTCTTATTACTTGCAGGGTTCATTACTGAACACCATCCAAACAACAATGGAGGATGCTATCTTAGGGCAAGAGGGGAATAAAGATGGCACAACCAAAAGCTGCTGAAAATATACTGCAAGTCCACACGTATGGGGGTCCAGATCCCTGACAATCCAGAATAGTTAGGTTGGTGCTAAAATTTGCTTCAATTCATAGTCAAGAATTCTGTGTCTTTATTTACTTAGAATCATATGTGGGGGAAAACTGCAACTACTATGCATCAAAGTGAACGATACAGATTATGTTAGTTTGGAGTCGTATCCACAGAGATACTTCTAAATTATCAGGATAATCACATATGATATAGTTATTTAAAACTGAAAACTAAAACTATGACCCTATAAAATTTGCTAGTAATACTAGCAACAGTTGTTTCAGAACATCAGTTATGTCTTTGTTTCATAATCATAAATAATGAATGTAATGTCTTTCACCCCAAGATTTTACAATATACATTTTGAGACAAGTGACAATCAGCAGTGAATTCAGACAAACTATATGAAGTCATTTTTCAACAGATACTGAATAAGAAGGCAAGCAGTTGGTATGTAATTTCCCTTCAAAAACACCAAAAGTTCATCAGTTGATATGCAGAGAAACAACAAGGAATGCACTTAAATATGACTTTTACCTGCCGAAATTAAGTGTTCAAATATTTGACAATGTAACAAAATTTAGTAACTTTATGACACCTACTTCTCATTTCAGGCAAATAACCTAACTATGTCTAAAATGATTTGATCAGCTATATATAATTAGTAGTATAGTTAACAGAAAACAAAATTTAGAGTCAGACAAACCTGGGTCTGAACCCCCTCTAATATTTGCTGTGTGGCCTTATACAAGGTACTTAAACTCTTGGGGTTAACGTAAATTTCTTACCATCTGTAAAATAGTAGTAATATCTTACATGGTTGTTGTAAAGATTAAATTGAATAGCTTTCATCAATCAGTTATCTAAAAGGCACTCAAATGGTACTTAATGTCATGAATTATATGAAATATTTTTTAGTCAAATATGGGTGCTCTGATTTATGTTTTTAAATCTATAATACTTGGCATAATAAAACCCAAAATTCTTCTGGAAATTAAACAAATATCAAAGGATATAGAGGCAAAAACAGCTAGCTCTTGGCATATGTAACAGTCTACCCAGAAGGGCAGATTATCAGGATTCATTTTATATGAATAAAATAATTTCTTACCAGGGAGCTGAAATGGACTTCCTGGCCCAGAGCTTGCTGGGGAGTTGGGGTATGTGCTGCTAGCAGGAGAAGGTGGGTAGGGGCTATTTGGAGATAAAGGAAAAGGAGTGTTGTTGGGCTGGTGGAAAGAATCAGGAAAGGTCGCATTCTGTGGCATGTGCGGTTCATTGTGGCTTAGGTTCCTAAATTGAACCAGAAGGCTGTGTTGTGGATTGAATTCATTATGACGAGGCACTAACACTGGAGGTAAGACTGCAAGACAAAAATCAAAAGTCATTTGTCAGCAATGACAAAAACAAATATCCCACACAATTAAGAGGCAGATTCCACTAAGACTATAAACGTATTAAAACTACTTACTTTTAAGAAGGGATTCTTTGCAGAACCTTTACATGGTAATTAAACCAAAAAAACTCCCTAGGGATTTAACCTTTATAAAGTACTCTGGTAGACAGAAAAACCCAGAATACACCACTCCTTTTCTCTAGGAGATAAAACATTATTCAAAATAAGCATAGTACAAAGAACTTAATGCAGTCAAAATTCAAAAGAAGATTGTATCTTAAAGAACTGGTAAGATTTCACATGGGAGGGTTAAAGGTGAGGAGACAGACAAGGAGATAAGATTCCAGGAAGAAAATAAGGGTATGTAGTTGGCCTAATAAATGCAGTAGGAGATATGACCAGAGTGAAGCTGGGATCAATTATGTAGATGCCCCAAAGCCTATGTGTTACGGGTTTTGAATGTTTCATCCTTTAATTAGAGAGACTTCACATTTTTATATTCTTCAGTAAAATTTTCTGAAAATAGTAACATTCCCTTGATAGAAGTCTTCTACTTTAAATCAGTTTTCGAAACATCACCAAATGAAATTAAGTACAACAAAGTCTTAAAAGTTAACATTTAAAGATTTTTTTAAAATACAAACTTCAACCTTACACTCAAACACTCACTTTCTCAAAGTATTATCACCTTTTCTTAAAGGAGATGGAAAGAAATTGATTCATTTATATTCTGACTGTCCCAATTCATCTTTTCCAACTTTACTGTATCTATCAGTATAATTTCACTTCAGAAAATCTCAGTTTGATGCAGACATCATTTAACAGCAACAAAATCAATCTATTTTTAAGTTAACTAGGTCACACATTCTCTCCCTGAAATAGAGATGTACTTGAGGAATCAGAGGCTAAGTCAGCATTTACACAGTGTTTTTCTTTTCATTTTTACTAAATCTTTGTTGTAATTATATGGTTAACATCTGACTACAGTTGTTCTATTCTACTGCACACTGCCAACTGTTGATCACTTCAAAGAATAATGGCACAATGGAGAACAGGGCATTAGACAGTAAAAATGTCTATGCTTCAGCAATCTGAAAGACCTAGTAAAATAACCAGTTAGGGACTGTTATACATTTTTAGCGGCAAAGATAAAAAAAGTATTAGCTTCCTTCTGACTTGGACATCATCTGTGCAATACATATCACATTTTTTAAATGTTATTTTATGTTCATCCAAAATAATGCATGGAGTTTAAAAAGACAGATGTTACATGAGATTAAAACAAAGATGGCAATTTCTAAGTGTCTTTTCATATTGCTTGCGGAAACAAAAATAAATCCTTAGCCACGTCTTCCAACATTTAACTTTCTGCTAAATAATACTTACAGGGTTACTACCGACTTCTCAAGGCAGTATCTGTAGAGATATCTGTATCTGTTAAGGCTAATGAATAGTTTGCTCATATTATTTATACCATTCTAATTTCCCTTTCCCACAATAAAGTTACATAAAATAATTTGACTAAATTCATACCCAGCACTGAAGTTATATATATAAACATACATATATACAGTATTCATTGCTGAGTCAAGTATGCACTCTGGTTATATTTTTTCTGGGACAGTAATGTTATTAAAGTTAATTACTGCCTTGTTTCTTCATTTACTTAATCTTAGGTGTATACCACTAATATTTCCAAGAATCCAATAGATCTGCCAAATTCTATGTCAATAGGATTTCAAAGGCAAAACTGTTTTTTAGATGCCATAAATCAATAAGTGTTAAGGGGAAGGATGTCCTAAAAATAAAAGAACTCTGCAGAGTCTTGTGGACTCCACCCCTACTCTTTCTGGATTCCACCCCCCCCCCAACTCCAGTGCTTGGAAAACTACAACTCCCAGCAGCACCAAGGAGAAAACTGTGAGGACCCGAGGGTGGAGCTAAGTAGGAATTCTGGGACTTTGGGGGATAAATAGAGTGGTTTTCCAACTGAAACTCTGGAGAGATAACAGTTCTCTCTCTCTGAAGCAACTGCTCTCAGACCATATGACTGGGGCTAGCAGTGTTAGTTTGGGACTAGAGCTCCAAGTTAGCCACTCCGGTCAAGTATCCCAGCTACTTTGTATCCCTCTCTCTTACCCTGGGTTGTTTCCTTTTCTTTCCCCCTTTTTTTGGTAATAAACCCATTACCCTTTCTGTGTGTGCCTGCAGAAAATTACATTTTGAGTGTGAGGCCCCACAGACAGGCAGCCCAAGTCCACTCTGGGTTACCCTGTAACACAAGTAATCTATTGACTACATCCCCCCACCCTCAAGTCCACCTTTCTTTCACTACACCGATATTGATTGCTATGTAAATCTTCTACATATATGAAGTCCTGGGCCTTCCCTTCCCTTTTCTCCTATTAGATACATTTCCAGAGCCTCATCCTCTATTAAGTTCCTAAGAAAAAAAGGGTATAAGGAGTTGAATCCTTTCACACATGAAAAGTGTCTTTATCTATAGACAGATTCTGGAATATTCCCCCTCCTGACCCCCACTTGCAGGGTTTGGGTATGAGCTACTGTTTCATTTCCTTCCAGAATCCAGAACTGCATTGAGAAACCAAAAATTCTAATTTTCAATCCTTTGTAAATATCTGGTCTTTTTTCGCCAAGAACTTTCAGAATCTTTTCAAAATCTGTAAAACTAAAATTGTTGTGGGTCATTTTCTATCTCTTGTTCTGATACTATATAATTCTCTTGGCCCTTTCCATTATTGCCAATTCTGGGACTGTTCTAAATTTTTTTTTTTTTTTTAAATATCCTCTCTGTCATTTTTCCTAGGCTCCATTTACTAGAATGGTATGAGACTTATTCTGAGTCAGTTTATAAATCACTTTTCATGCATTAAAGTATCTACTCCTTACCACACACTTATATAGATGTTAATTCTCATTTTAAAGATGAGAAAACCAAATCATGGAAAGACTAAGGAACGTGCCTGCAGTCAGACAGGTAGTACTGGTAAAATCAGGGACCAAATCCAGAAAGACTAGCTCTAAGACACAGTCTTAACCATTGGATAATGCTACCTATTAGGCACCGGAGCACCTGGATTAGCCCTCTGTTTTCTTTATCACTTCTCAACTATCTTCTACAGTAAGCTCTTTAAAATACTGTTGGTGCCACAATAACTAGGTGATCTTGTAAGCTATACCCTTACTAAGTCTCAATTTCCTGAGCTTCAAACTTACTAGTAAACTTACAGGATTCCAAAATATGAGCATATTTTTTTAATCCTATGATGGGATAACCTGTCAGAGGTAATAGTGCCTAGCTTTTAAGTGTTCATTAAATGTTAACTATCATCACTACTTTAACTTTATTATACTAGTGCTATAAAGTGATCCATCCTATTAGAGAGGGTTGATTAGCTAATTTAAACCTATCAGAACTATGACCCAGGATTTTCTACAAGATGATTGAAAACTAAAATAAAAAGTGAATTACAAAAGATAAGATTTCTATTGCTTGATTATTAGCCACATTCTACCTACAGAAGTATGTACTAAAATCCTAGACTTCAATTTCCAGCAACTCCTAGAAAGTTTGGAACTTCTAGATTACACTTCTTTATTAAATCCTCCCATCCTCCTCTCTTCATCAATTCGTTTAGGCTACAATTTTTTCTGGACTCACTAATTTGAGCACCATCTCAAATATCAAGTCACAGCTATAAATCCTTTAAACTGAACCTTCCTTTACAGCACCGCTACTGTAACTCTACCTAGTCTCCACATCCAATGTTACATTCATAGTCTTTTTACTGTAGTGGGGTTAGGTTCTCTCCACATTATATCCAGTATGACAGATGCTAAGGTGACCACCACTATTCCCATCCTCCTCATTTATTTACACTAGTGTCATTCCCTCCTTGTGTGTATATTATTTGTTTCTAACCAATATAATACGGTAAAGGTAACAGGAAGCACAAGGTGACATTCATAAAAATTTAAATGCCCTTCTAGTAAGATCAACCTCTCTACCTTACTTGTGTTCAAGAGTAAGTTGCTATGAAATGATCCACTTATGAAGAGGATCATGTGGCCAGGCAGCCTCCAGTCAATAACCAGCAAGAGTCCAACAGCCTTCAAGAGCATAAATGCTGTCAACAATAACGTGAGCTGGGAAGCAGATCCTTCCCTAGCTATCTTAGGTAAGACCCAGGCCCTGACAAACACCTGATTACAGCCTTGCAAAGGATCCATTTAAGTTTGAACTCCTGATCCCAAGAAACTGAAAGAATAAATATGTGTTGAGCTAATAAGTCACTAACCTTGTGGTAATTTGTCATGGAGCAATAGATAACTAATGCACCCAGTCAATATTTCATATTAGACAATTAATTTATAACAACAAAAATATTTTATTGGGCATCATTACCTAAGTGCCAGGTAATAACACTATTCTAGAGATAAAGAATGAGACAGAGGAAGGTAACACTTATGTCATTTAATAAACAAATGTCTAACATTGAGTAAAGTAGTGATGGGGTATTTGGGCAAAGACTGAACACAGTGACATGAAAGCTAGTGGAAGAAGAGTACTCTAATTAGAGGAAACAAGGAACAGAGGAAGTTTGAGCAAATATTGATAAGGTTTGATATACAATCCCAAAATTACTCTAGCTGCTGTGTAGAAAGCAGAAAGGGCTAGAGGAAAAAAAAAAAAGTCAAGAGACACTAATGAAAAGACTACTTACAGTGAATGATGACGGGAGACAGTAAGGATGATATTATCAAGATACAGATTTGAAGGCACAGCATATAACGTGTTCATAGTTCAAGTATAGGACTTAAGAGTGAAAAATAAAAGATGACATATAGTTAGCAATTACATGAAAACAAGAACCATGTGCTTCAATAAGGAAAACTGCAGAGAGAAATGACTTATTGGGGAGAGGGTGTATAAAGTGCAGTTTAGACACATCAAATGTGTTTTCTAAATATACACCTGGAGATGTCAAGTAGGCAAGTAGATACAGAGGTGTAAAACTCAAAGGAGAAAAGGACTCTGGAGTTCAAAATATGGTATTAGTTTATATGGCTATAAGACGTTTTGACACCATGGAAGCAAACAGAGGAAAAATAAACATGGAGGAAAAGACCAGGCCTATGCCCTGAGAAACTGTGAAAACAGGAAAATAAGTCAAAAAGAGACTACATATAGCAGAACAGGAGAGTGCAATGTTTCAGAAAGCAAGAAGGAAAAAGTTTTGAGTGAGTGGGAGGGAAAGCAAGCAAGTATATCAAATGATGCTAAGATCAAGTATCTGAGGACAGAATGACCCCTCTTCCATCCGTAATAAGGCTTCAAGTGATCTTGATATAAGCCATATAGTAGGAAGAAAAACAAACTGAAGGTATCAAGAAAGAATGTAAAGTAAAGCAGAGATAATACACTCTCGACTCCTCTAGAGTGGCTAGAAAAGAGGAGACAGTATATTGGGGCTTCCGTGTGAATGAGATCAAGATAGGAAATCATTTTTCTTTTATGACTCAGATTTTATTTTAAAATTCATCATACACAAACTGCAGCTATAGTAAGATGTCTATTAAATGTAATATTCCTAACTTCGTCAAGGAAATCATTTTAACTTATTTTAGAATATGTACTATCATCACATTTTTGCATGCTGTCACAAAGAATGTAGAAGAGAAGGGAAATACAATGCTGGAGAGAGGGTGGTAACTGTTGGAACAAAGTTCTTGAACTGACAAAATGTGTGGAATGTAGTGCAGATGGAAGTTAGGTCTTAGGTAAAGAAGGTCACTACAGGAAAGGTGGAATGTGCGTGACTGCTCAGAGTTAACAGTGAACTTTACTAAGTTACTTAGGAGCTGCATCATCTATAAAAAGCTAAATTAAAAATCTAGCATTCCTTACAAGATTAAAATCTTTAAACAATAAACAAGGTTAATATAACGGTCAATCACTAAATTCAGTTAAAAGCAAATCAGGAAGAGGAAGTTTGGTGGAGGTTGTTTTTTATAACCCTTTTAAGGGCAGTAAAACCTACCTGGACTCTCCACTCTCTTATAGTGGTATGGGTTGATACACACTTCTTTTTGCTTAGATCCAAAAGGAAATTCACAAATATCCAATGGCTTTAACTCATGATGACTCTGCAGATCAGGCCATCGCCAAACCCGACAATATATAACATGGGGTAAGCCTTTTCTGTGAGAAACCTGTAGGCGTCCATCTAAAGACCTGGGAATAGTGACACATTTGCTTGGCTGTCCTGGGCTGCTCAAGGCTTTCTCCAGCTCTTCCATGGCACCCTTTTTCTTTTTTAGCTTTTTCACCAAAGCATCAACTGCCTTTTCTGCCCATTTCTCCTCCTCATCACCTTGCTTCCAGCCCAATAATCGCTTTACTGCTGGACTAGTAAAAGAAAACAAGCTGGCCATTGACGTCATTTGATATAATCTTCAGACACCTTCCTGTAGCTCAAAGTCAGTGACTATTGAAAGAACAGTTCACAGATGAAAAGTCATAACACAGATCCTAAGCAGAAGTTCCAATTAAAAAGGGAGGAGTGACGTTTATCTTTGTAAGTGCCATAAGCTTCTTTCATTGGTTCAAGTCCTGAAAAGAGAGAAAGATCAAGAGTAAGCTTCCTACTTTAAATGAATGCAATTTCCATACATTTAAATTAATATAATTTTAAAAAGTATGTTATTTCTAGGAGCAGAACAAGTACTAAGTTAAATTAAAAAAAAAAAAAAAGAAAGAAACACCCTAAGCCTGGAAAGAAATTTTCTTTAAATGTGATCTCTCACTTCCTTCTTTGTAACATTAACAAGTAATTCAAGTCCCCAGAGGTTTGGTTCAAAACTGCTTTTCTTTATTGAAACCCATGTTATGTGCTGTCAATTCTGGAACATATGTTCTGACCCACCCACATTTCTTAAGAGAAATTTATCTCTTCTATAAGCATTATTCTCTTCAAAACGTGTCAGATTTAAAAGGTCTGGGTAAAAGTCATGGTACTATCAAGTCATATTCATTAGGTACAGCAAACTTTCAATTAAATCTTTACACACAACTGCTACAAAAACGATAAGTATCTATTTTTAAAATTAGGAATACAGGCCCTCCCTGGTGGCGCAGCGGATTAAAGCACAGCACTGAGAATCTAAAGCCGCTTCCGCATGAGTTCGGCTTCCGCATGAGTTCGATTCCCACCTGCCCCGGAGGTGACCACATGGTGAGGCAGACCTCTCCTGACCCGCCCAGACCTCTCCTGACTAGCCCGCTGCTCCCCTCGGCAGTGTACTTCGTCGATCTGCCTGTTCTGTTTCCCACTCAGTCTCTGGTGAAGCCTCTCACTGCCCCTGAGCCTCTGGCCTGTTACCCCAGTTCTGTATGCACAAATAAATAAATCTTTAAAGAAAAAAATTAGGAATACAGAAAATATTTAAAGAAAAAAAATTAAAAGTTTAATCCCTTCAACAGTGTATTTCAGTCAATCTGCCCTTTCTGCTCCCCACTGTGTCTCTGGTGAATCTTTTCACACATACAACCCCCACCCCTAGCCCATCTGGCCTATACCCCAGCTGTATGCATAAATAAATCTTTTTTTAAAAAAGAAGCTCTTAGCAAAGATGAGGAGAGGAAATGATATGCATGGTATTCCCCTGCGAAGTGGAGTAAAATCCCCTATGGTCACTACATAGCCAACTACAGACAATGAGCTAGGAAGATAGCAGGAAAAATATTTGGGAAAGAATGTCAGTAATAAAAGATGCTACCAAATAATGTTACAGCTCTCTTGCACAAATTCTAGCATCAAGACTATTCTGTATTGGAGAGCCAACTATACTGAAAAGAACACATGCACAGTTTAAGCCAAGGTAAATATATAGTAAAATGAAACCAAATTTAACAAATTATTATTTGCTTGTTATGTGTCATATATGTGAATAGCCAAAGTACTGCTTAAAAGATGAACAGAAGTTTCATCTTAAAAGCCAACAAATTCATCAATCAACACTTATTTAAGAGTATTAAGAGCCAGGCAATGTTACTGACTCAGATGTAGCAGCAGTAGTTCTTCAGATTGCTAGGTTCACACCTTGGGGGAAAGAGCAGGGCAGTGAGGTACAGTCCTTATGTGTGAATGGATACACCTTCTGCCTTGTCTTCCTCAACCTTACATAGGATGATTTTTGCCAGGTAAGCAAAGCTGGGAGAAAGTGCAGAAAAATTTATAAACAGTGTATCTTCAAGAACTTTCCTTATCAATATAGAGTTTCCACATTCTTTCTACCACACAGAATTTCACCTTAAAAGTAATCTTAGGGCCCACCCTGGTGACACAGCAGGTTAAAGCACAGCAGTAGGAAGCTAAAGCCACTTCAGCATGAGTTCAATCCCTGCCCCAGAGGTGATCCACATGGCGAGGCAGACCTCTCCTGACCTGCCCGCTGCTCCCCTCAGCAGTGTACTTCATCAGTCTGCCTGTTCAGCTCCCCGCTCTGCCTTTAGTAAATCCTCTTACCACCCCTGCACCTCAGGCCTATATGTATATATAAATAAATCTTTAAAATAAAAAAGTAATCTTAAATATAGCAAGGGAATGAAAGCACATTTTTCAGTAGCAGATCACAGAATCTGATGAGATATGCTGAACAAGCCATAAAAGGAATGACCTCAGTTGTAGCTCTATCAAGGACACAGAATAAAAGTCATCCATCTGGGTCACAGAAAGGGTCTGAGACAAGAAGAGAAATTACAAAAGCAAGGGGACACAAGCAAAATACATGCAGACAGACACGAATAGACCATTTCCTAGGATAAAGAGAAAATAAGGCTGCCTAGCAGATCTTATTCAACAAAAGTGAAATACAAGGCAAGCTAGCAATACAGTACATGTATGTGCGACAGCTTGTATGAACAATAGAGTAATGTAGAGAAATGGGAGAAAAAAAGAGTTTGACAATCAAATAGCACAGCAGTTAACCACTAGAACATTCTTAATATATGTCAATTACTCATTTAGTGTCAGCATCATCAAGTACTAACCATATCATGCAGCAATGAGAAAAAAAGGGCAGTTATTTTATACACAAACAGAAGAAAAAAGACTACATACTAAAATATTCATTATGATTATCTATCTCTGGGGCAAGGCATGGAATGAGAGTAACAGGGGTTCTGCCTGATTTGTCTTATATATTTCTGCATCACTTTAACCATTTAAAATAGGGAATCCATCAACACACTAAAATAAAATAGCAAATAATCTAAAATAAATTATGGTAAACAGAATGAAGTTGTGAGTGCCAGTACAAAAAGCAGGTGAAATATGTGCTATTAGAAGTCAGGATGATGATCAACCTCTGAAGGGAAGGACAGACTTAACTATGAGAGCTTCAGAGTCTTGGTTAACCCTGATAAATTCTCTCTTCACTCCAAGTTATGATATAGGGTGAGTTCAGTTAGTGAAAATTTAGCGGGCTGGCTACTTACGACGTTTTCTGTGTGACTTTTAAAGTACCTTCTTGATATATAAAAAGCTAATGTGGTCAGTTTCCTTCCTATTTTTCTCCCTGTTAGTGGTTCTCCTTCTCACAAATAATCCCTTTTATATCCTTCCAAAAATATTTTACACAAAACAAGCAAATACAGTATACATATAACACATATCCATGCATTTATAAATACATATTTATCTGATTTTACATAAACAATGGCAATTGGGGAAAAAGTGCAGGAAAATTTATAAACAATGTATCTTCAAGATCTTTCCTTATCAATAGTTTCCACGGAATTCACACAGAATTTCACCTTAGAAGTAATCTTTTTTTAAAAGAGGTTTATTTATAATATACATACAAGAACTAGGTACAGGCCATTAAGTGTGGGGGGCCAAGAGGCTTCACCAGAGACAGAGTGGGGAACAGAACAGGCAGATGGGACTGAAATACACTGCTGAGAGGAGCAGTGGGCAAGAGAGAAGAGGTCACCTCCCTGGCTGGGGATGGAACTCCTGCTACAGTGGCTACGAATAGCTTCATAATGCTGTATTTTTAACCCCTTCAGACACCAGGCAGGCTCTCAAAAATAATTTTTAAAATATATCAAACTAGATTATTTCTCTGTTTAAAATAATCTAGTGTCTTCTCATTGTATCTAGTACCCAAATGCCTTAACATTACTTTACAGGAACTACATGATCAGGCCTTTGACGACATCTCCAAATTTATTTCTTATATTCTCCTAGTTAATTCTGTATTTAACCACATTTTAGTTCTTTCCTTTTTTCAAACACTTCAAGGTGACTTCTACCCCAAGATCTTTATACTTCATGTCCCTTCTCCTGGAATTATCATAGCATGACTTCTCTCTCAATTAATTCATATGCTCAAGTGTCACCACCTTAGAAAGCACTAACCATCATTTCCTATCCCCTGACTCTGCTCAGTTTTCTTTCATGGCCTTTATTCTAACACAATGTTACACTGTTGGTTTTATTCATTTCCTATTAATATCTTCCCAACTGAAATGTTGTAGACAGCCTCATTTTCCCTATCCACCACAGTAATTCCCTAGACATACAAGAGTAGTTATTGACTTAATGAGTGAGCAAGTGGTGAATTAAAAAAAAATTGATATGCAGAAATATACACACCTTTATAAAAGCAACTGTATAAAATTTAAAACATAAAAAGGATTTATGAATATACACAGCTATAGTAAGAAAACAAAAATATGCATGGAAATGATACACATATACCCACCTCAGGATGTTGAATACTGGCTACCTCTGATAAAAGGAAATAATAGAGAAAGAATGGAAAAGTTTTCCCTGTGTATTTTTTATGACTAGAATTGAAAAAAACTTGATTAAATCATGCAAATGTTATTTTTCTCTATGTACTTAAATATTCTTTTAAAGATTTGTTTATTTGTATATACA
>NW_004567122.1:26712635-26728040 GCF_000260355.1 Condylura cristata | reverse complement strand
CATTGTGTGATACATACCACTGTATTAATTATACATACTTTTTGACAGAGTTCAAATCCCTGTAGCCCTGTCCATCTGTGTCTTCCAAAAGAAATCTCAGTCACCCTTAACAAAAGCTCAAATCCATCCTCTTTTGAGAATTTCACACCATCCCAATCTAAAGAGGACAGGGTCATCGAACAATTCATAATAAAAACTAACCAATAAAATATGACATTGATAAAAACATAGCTTAACTTCCCAATGGAGTGCAAAATTCTTTTAGGCAGACAAATTCACCATTTGGCTGAATTCCATACAAGAAACTACCAAAGAACAATGTAGGTAGTTAACAAATGGTCATTGATCTTTCTATCAAATGTACCTTGAAATTAAAGATAAGTTCAAATTTTAAACTCAAGTGATTGAGCAATGACCACTTCATTATTAAACTTACATGACTGAGCAATGGTCATTTCATTCATAGATTTTGTACAAACTGTGTTAATAAGAAAAAACAGGCTTCAACAAAATGAAAAGAACAAGTAAACATGTGAATTTTAGAGAACATTCACTGGTAGAAAGAGAACAACATGTAGAGTACAACAGTATTGTAGAAGATCAAATACAAAGAACAACGTAAAAAGGTGGACCAAAGACAAATGGATTTGGGGAATGGGGAAGTCATTTGTAAAGCAACTGGCCTCAGAAAGATTAATTAATGGGTGTTAGATCCCAAAACGTAAGACTTAATGCTACTGTTCTCTTAAAACTGGTACTGTAATACAGTTACAGAAAAAGGTAGGGACAAATACTGCACTAAGTCTTCAAATATGTAGTGACTGAAGTTCTTAAACCATTTGATTGAAAATATTTCCAAAAAAATTTTATGACTTTCCAAATTTCACAAGTGGTATGTGCAAGTAATCCAAGTACTCATGGTTTAAGTCAATTTACAAAGTCAAAACAGCAAACAAACTTTTTCATAAAAATTTACTAATGATTTAAATCAAAGACCTGATCAGGCACATCACAAAAACCTGATAAAATGAGCTCAACATTATTAGATATAAGTTTTAAGAAGAAAACAGTGAAACACTACAAATCTACTAGAATAGATAGCAACTTAACCCAAAATTAAAGCGTTCATGATAATACGGAACTAAAACCATGTGTTGCCAGTCGGAACACAGCCTAATCCCTTTTGGAACACTGTTTAACATTATCTACTGATGCTAAAATACAGATCCCTACCACTCACCAAAATCATTCCTAGATACATCCAAGAGAATCAAATACTCTGTCCATCAAAAAACAAATCATATGAACATAGCTACTCTTTCATAGCTACTCTATCTGTAATAGCTCCAAATTAGAAATAATCCAAATACAGGAAAGTTTGGACTGAGTAAATAAATGACAGTAATAAATGCAATGGAAACAGTACAAGTTAACACATGTAAAACACTGGTAAATTTCAGATATAAGATGGAAGTTAGATACAAAAGATCATACTAATTATATCATTCCATTCAAATAGAATTCAAAACAGGCAAAACCTATAGCATCAGAGTCAAGGATATTAGTAAGAGGGAACAAGGAAAAAGTCTTCCAGAAAACTACAAAAATTTTCTATAATTTGATGTGGGTGATAGTGACATAAATGGAGTTGTATGTATAAGATTTGTGTACTTTATTATAAGGTATACATCAACATAAAAATCTTTTTTAAACTTTGCTAGTGAATTGATCACTTATAGTATTAGTTTTCATTCACTAAGGTCTCCCTCACCACAATGGCTTAGACTTCATGAGTTAATTTTTTTTTAATATGTGAAAGATAGTAGTATTTTGATGATGATGATGATAATTATGCCACTAACATTTACTTTAATAAATTTTGTAAATTTACAAAATAGCTAACATAGGGCATGGGATTTAATTTTACCCCACTATCTGTTAATTGTTACAATAATGACAGATTTCATTCTCTTGGCAGAACAGACATCACAGTTCCCTTTGTCTCTACAACCCAAGGGAGTGATACAATAAGGACCAGATGGATGGGCAATGGGTCTGCATTGATGAGGAACACTGAGGAATTTGCCGATTTTATAATAATCATCAGTAAGTAAGTCTATTTCTTTATGGAGATAAAAATCATTTGACTATGATTAACACAGACCTTGAGAATATCTATACCTATATATGTACACATCTGCATAGATATGTATAATTAAGGATTTAAAAAATAAAAAATCTCTTAATAGCAAAAATACCAAACATGAACAATACCATATGATACTAAATTATTTTATGAAAATAAATTTAGCCTATCCGCACTGGTTCATTCTTTGCTCATTTTAAGAAAAGCCTATTTATAATTTTAACCTAATGTTTTCCCACATTTGTAATTTTTCCAAATTAAAGTTTCATTCAGATCTTTTATTTATAATTTAGTATGAAATGTTAGCCTGCATTTAAGCAAGTCATTTTAAGTGGGCTTTTTCCTGAATCAATTATCATTAGCTAACAAAGACCTAATGTAGCATGAACTTTTCTTAATGATTATCTTTATCAACTTCTGCTACTGTGGTTGTGCTGAAAACCCTATACAGAAAACAGGGACAATAGGGATGCACTGTAATTCATTAAGAGACAAAATGATCTTGGACCATTAAGAGAAAAATTGATCTTGTAACATTGCTTAAAGAGGTGCTTTTGGATACTGACTTTTCTAATAAAATACAGCTATTTTAAGGATTTCAACATCTTCCTTTCTACAAAATCTGTTAGTAAGGCAAAGATAATAGTTTTTTGATAATAATGATAATTATACCACTTACATTTACTAAACAGTTTTTATGCACTCTTAATAACCTTACATTTACAGATCAAAAAAATTAAAATCTCGTAAAAGCTATATGAGATAAATTCCACTATCTTCACATTACAGATGAGAAAAAGAGAAATTAAATGCAACTTGCTTATTTACAGATAGGAAGAAACAGAGATAGGAATCAAACCCTGTCAGTTCAACTCCGGAACCCCTACTCCTAAGTATTGCACACACTCCCTTCTAAAATGAATGCCTCAAAGAATTTTCTTCCCTTAAAAGATTTTTCTCTGTTGTTCTCTATACCCTTTTGACTGCTCCAAAACATTCAAGACACTACATAATATAAGATTACATAGTTCAGAAACCAGGTTAGTAACAGTTCAATATTTTCATTTCAAATAATTTTCCATCACTTAACGTATCTGCTTTACCTACTTTAACTATCTCTTTCAATTGAACTAAGTCAGTTTGCAGATATAAAAGGACTGTTTGTTACTAATGTATAAAAATGTGCATTTATTATAGCACTCTTACCCAAAAGTCTTTTAAACTATCATTAAGATAGTTTTACCCCAATTTATACTAGACATAATTATCTCAGAAATGATTTTAAAATGCACATTAAAAAAACATTTTCTAAAAATAAAATTTCTAATTAAATATGCTTACCTATAATCATAACACTAACATTTGGTATTTTTATGGTTTTTTCCTGCATATATGTAGTGTGACTATATACTCTGAGCATGGTTGAGGATATACTATAGTACTAGGCATTTGCATTTTCTATGTATCACAACAAGAATTTGCCATATATAAGTATGTGTGTATTTATGTATATATATTTGCATGTATGTATATATATATATATAATATATGTATATATATATATATTTCACTTACCTACTTGCTTAGTAACATTTAATGCTTTACTATAGAATGTTTTAGACTCATAATAAAAAGCTGGTTCACAAGTTGACATAAAAGCATCAACATGCCTGGGTCACAGCTACAGATTTGTTTTACAATCTCCACATAAGTCCCTTATTATAAAAGGATTTCTCATAATGCATACAAAAACCCAGAAAAAGATATTATACTTTAATGCTAGCATATGCATGTAAATTACAAGTGAACTTGTCATACCTCTGAAAACAAAAGCAGAACTAGGCTTCGTATAACCCAAAGATTTAATTTTGAATGTCTTACTGAAAAGTTGGTTTTGTTTTTCAGGCCCCATACACTAAACTAAGACAGGTTTAGAAACAATGGAACTCATTCAGTTCTATCAGCCGATTGTATACATGGCCATCCATAGTACTTTCCTATAAATTATCTCTAAATCTAGTAATAAAGTATAATCCCAAAAGGCTATAATTTAGTAACTTCAATCTTGAAAGTTTACAGATTGCTAGCATTTAGATCTGATTCTCTATATTCCCTTTTCCCTTTATACAACACTTTCAGGATTTACAGAGGCATAAAAACTACATAACGAGTGTTATCTCAGACTTACAGTCTTAATTATACAACATGTATGCACTGAGTGTTCCTAAAAAAGAGCAAGTCACTAAGCTAAATGCTGAGGGTTAAAGATAAAGTTTCTGTCTGGACTTAATTTAAAGAACTAAAAATTAAAAAAAAAAAAACAAAAAAACTAAGGTTTTCCCTTCCACATTTACAATACCCTATGGGGAACAGTATGTGCCCTACAGATGTACAGGGTGCTAACAAGAATTGAGGGGATAGCCCCTTGGGGAAAAAGATGGGAGGAGACAAGAAACATGAAGCAACTATATCTTAAACATACAAATTAGAGAGCATGAAGATAGAAAATTAGTTTTTACTTGCCTGGATGGGATAGTACTGTGGTCCAGTTGTCATAGATGGCAGAACAAGGGAACTGATTAAAAATGTGCCATAAGGCAAATCCACACAGGGATATTATTAACATCATAATACACAAAGGTACCTGATTTGCTTTTTTAAATTATTTTTGAGGTATCTGTGGTTTACAAGGCAGTAGATTTTAAATGTAATAAACTTGGGTCCAAATTCTGAATTTAAAATTTAGATACAATCTTTGCTTTTCCTATTTTGCATATGTTATCAGTTCTGAAAATTAAATTAGGTAAACACTTGGGGTGTCTGGCATAGTGCAAACTCAGTAAAGAGGAATTACAATAATCATGAAAAATCTTTCAATCAGACTGAAGATTTAAAATACACACCTGAGCTACCTTATTTCAATAAATATAGAAAGTATCATAGTAAGAGAAACTACTAGTTTATGAAACTGAAGAAAAGGGAAAAACTGCAAAGTACACCATTACACAATGCTTTCTTACTACTTACATTTTTTTAAATCACAAGAGCATCCTTCTTCCATCAAGACTGTATGTCGGTGTTCCACTATTATTCCAAGAATGTTGTTTAATCCATGGACATCCTGCAAGCATCCATACTGTGCTTGTTTGACCTTCCCAGAGCGTAGAAATGGAAGGACAGCAATATAAATAGAGTTCAAGCACATACAATGTAAGTGTATCAAAAGTGACACCTCATCAAAGGCAATATTCAGATGCTAGTGATTAAAACATCCCAATTTCAATGTTATGGGGCAAAACAAAACAAAACAAAACAAAACAAAACCATACATCTAAGAAAAAATAAGGCAGCTTTTTCTTTTTTCTCCCCAGATCCTTTCTTCTGTTCCCTTCACCTCCCGCAGTATCTACTGTCCTCCCTTGTCTTTCGTCCTCATTCCTTTGACTCTTATCCTTTCTTCCCTCTTCTATCTTCCTTCAGAATTGCTTCTCCCATGTCCCTCAGTGCTGACTTTGAAGAAGTTTGTCTGCTACCTAATGATGTATAAACTATGTAAAGAAAATGAACTTTTCTTCCATCTTCAAAGAGACCCAATTAACAGAGTATGTGATTTATATCTTTGGTACTTTTATGTGCTCCAGGGCTTCCCTACCTCTGATTTCTCTTTTAAGTAGAAGGGAAGACGTCTTTGACAGCCCAAATATGTGAGAGCCCTAAATAACTAAACTGGCTTTTGAGCAGATTCTTTTTGTGCCTCACCATCCTGACTCTGCCACTGGGAGTAACATTTACTGGATGTTATTTTTTAGAAGTAATATATTTAGTTCCTAGGAAAATAAAAACCGGTAGACTTCAAGGAATTTAAATCATGGATTATTTTCTTCTATAGTATACCTCTATAACAACTCTTTCAAGTTATTATTTATATGTTAAAGTCTTTTATTAATAGAAAAATCAGAAATGGAAGAAAAATTCTGTTTTCTTTTGATATTTCAACTTACCCTTTACTAAACCAATCTTTTAGAAGCTACAAGTAATATTGAGTCTTTTCCTTATAAGTCTTGTTATAATAATGCATAGGGATTAACTAAGAAGTTAATCAAACATTAAATACAAACTGAACCAAGATGTCTTTGGGGAAGTTTTACTTCCTAATTGAAAAAAAAAAAAAAAAGAATTCTCCAGAATCTAAAACCCCACTAGGAAACATATAGGACAATCTGTTGGGTGAGTCAGTCAATTTTCATCAATATTGAAGTTTAAATGAACATAATTAAATCTAGAGATCAAGTACTTTCAAATTTAGATCTATTTAGGAAATCATAAATAGAACAGAAAAAGGGAAACTGCCTGATATAACTGGAAAACCAGAAGGGAGAAGGGAAAAGATTATATATATATTTGTGAATTTCACTGCTTAAGAAGGAATTAACTGAAGAATAGCTATGCTTGCTACAAGTAGTTAGGGACCAAAAAAGAAAGACAGTATTAATACCAAAATCCCTAGCTTGGACAAGATTTCCTGACCCTCACCCAAACACACATATTCTTACCTAGATGAAAAAAGCTTTAAGGATGAAACCCAACTTATATGGGTAAAGATCCAAACAGGAATATAACAATCTACAGGCAAGTTGTTAGCAAAGGATAAGAATAAGGAAAAACAAGTATCATTAAGACAAATGAGGGGAGAGGCTAGGAGGAAACAATTATAAACAATTATTAATAGTAAATTTGTAAAGTAAAAGGGAAAGGCACCCCTACAATATAAATGCAAAAGGGAAGACTGAATATAAGGTTAAGGAGTAAGGCTGTTAGAAGCACTCTGGTGTATGGTACAGAGTTCCAGCTAAGAAGGTATGTTCAAACAGACATTTCAAGAAAGAAATGGCAACAGGACATGACCAAGTAAGACTATAACTAGGTTGGAAGCAGGGGACTGGGGGAGATTCACCATTATAATCCAATTACAAGAGGCAAAGATCAGGGTTAAGTGGTGGTAGTCAAGACAGAAAAGGAAGAAATATGAGGGGCATTAGGAATAAATAAACAGCAGGACTTGGAGGCCACCTAGAATAGAAATAGGAAAAAGCAAGAAACATAAGGTTTGAAAAAGCTAAACACAATAGTCATCACTTATCTAAACGGGATTTAGAACTTAAGTTACAAACAAGAAGCTAAAAATGGAATGATGCACATCCAAGCAGATGTGGAATTGGAGAGAGAGAGATGAACATGTAGAATAGGATAGTTATATGAACAGGAGTAAGAGGTGAATTCACAAATTGACCGCTGAGCATAGACATTTGATCTATTCAAACTCCACTGTACCTAAAAGTCAGGAACACTCTGCTAGGAACTCTGGCTTAAAAGGCAACATCTATAACCTCAAATATCTTTAAATGTAATAGAAAATAGGAGAACGTACTATGAAAAGCTTCATATGCTGTTAACCTGTTAGCACATCACTTAGTTTAACTCTAGATTTATTTCAATATGACAACCAACAAAGACCGGACCCTGAAATAGTGAGCAAAAATATGTGCTGTGAGCAGAACAGGAAGGAATGTGTGCTACTTCTTATAAAAGAACACAGAGGAACTCAAGATGGTAACTATGAACCCATAATTTTCTATTATTTTGGCCTTTATAGTTTACTTCTAGTTAGACCAGATGAGATGACCCTTTTATTGATGTATTTTGTCATTTCCTACAGAAAATTTCCTAGATATGAAAATTTCTCTTCTGTCAGGTATTCTGAAATTCTTCCCCAAAATTCTAACTAAGTGAAAATTTACAAACAGTAACTTGGAAATCCAAAGAAATGTTGCAGTGCCTCAGCCCAATATGTAAATCTTATAAAATTAAGACTCAGCATACATTAGAAAAGAAAGTTATCACACTTAAAACACACACACCCACACACCATACTTCTGTTTCAGTTCAAGCATCCCTTCAGAGATAGCTTCTGGGGGCGGGGGTGGGGCAGGGGGCTGTTAACCAGGTCTAGCCCCATGAAAATGTAAATTCCATGAGGATCTATATCTGTTTTCACTCATCACCAAGCCAGTGACACAGATGTGCAATAAATACTTTTTAATACAAAGAATATGCATATGAAGCTTCTATAAGGATATAAGGAGGGGGACTAGGGCTACTTTTCACTTTCTACTTCATACAGTTCTGTGCTTCTTACAATAAACATGTTTTTTGCATCTATGAGGGAAATTGTCGAACCTGTACAACTGTACCTCAGTCATATGAATATCCATATTAAAGAAAGGATTTACGGCCCTCCCTGGTGGCGCAGTGGGTTAAAGCACAGCACTAAGAAGCTAAAGCCACTTCCGCATGAGTTCTGAGTTCGATTCCCACCTGCCCTGAAGGTGACCACATGGTGTGTCAGACCTCTCCTGACCCGCCCGCTGCTCCCCTCAGCAGTGTATTTCGTCGATCTGCCTGTTCTGCTCCCCACTCTGTCTCTGGTGAAGCCTCTTGCCACCCCTTAGCCTCTGTCCTGTACCCCAGTTCTGTGTGCATAAATAAATAAACCTTAAAAAATTTATAAAATAAAGAAAGGATTTACAAGAGTCGTTCATGTTTCAAATGATATATACTTAAGGTTATTCAAATATGGAGGCTAATATTTAAGAAAAATGAATCAGAAACCAGGAAATGTCTTCTGTTCCAAATAAATATTGGTAAGAACCCAAAGTATTTTTCTTCTTTTGTGCCTCAGAAATTTTACAAGTACAATTCTCGGCCTGAATCACATTTCTTCAAGCCTGGACCATGAATATCTAGCATCATCCAGAGTTTAACTTTAGTTATCATGGCAAGTGACCCTTCCCTGATTACACAGATAAACCTATAAAGTTAGTTTTCCCTAATCTCAAAATCAATACAATTGTCATTTATGCCACTACATTAACTTGTGATTATTGGTTAACTTGAGTTTTATCTCGCTCATTAGAAGGCAGTCTTAAAGAATAATGCCATACAGGGTCTCCCTGGTGGCACAAGAGGTTAAGTTGCAGCACTATGAAGCTAACTATAACCACCGCAGCAAGAGTTCCATCCCCAGCCAGGGAGGTGACCCACATGGTGCACAGACCTCTCCTGTCTCAGCTACTGCTCCCTTCAGCAGTGTGTTCAGTGGATCTGCCTGTTATGCTTCCTACTCTGTCTCTGGTGAATCCTCTCACTGCCCACCTCCACCCAACACCCCACCTCTGGGCTGCACAGCACTGGTCTGTTTACACAGCTCTCTCCCCTTACATTGAAATAAGCTACACCCCAACTCTTGTATGCATAAATAAACAAATATTTTTAAAATAAAAGAAATAATGCTAACTATACTGACAGAACCTGTTAGTTTACTCCAGTTATCATTCAAAAGTGTATTGATCAAGGTAACATTTATCAAGGTAGCTGAGCAAATAGTGACTGAAAAAGGACCTAAACCTCTGTCCACATGTAACTTACATTCCAGAGGAGTGAGATAGAGGAAATACAGAAATAATATAGCTTGTCACCTCAATGGTGCTATGGAGAAAAACAATGCAGAGGCAGGTGGATGACGTGTCTTTGGAGAGGTATAATTTGAAATTGGGTGAAGGTGCCAAACCATTATAAGAAAAGATGCCAAACCATTACAATAAAAAGCTCCTGAGTAGGGGCATTACTTGCACACTCTAGCAGAGGCAAAACCACTGTAGTCTGAGAATAAGGTGAACAAGGATGGGAAAATAAGGAATGGGGTCGAATAAGAAAGAAAGCCATGTTGGCTGTGTGGAGAGAAGGACTTTGGCCTTTCCTTTAAGTGAAATGTAGGCCCACTTAAGAGTCCTGAATGGAGATGTAACATTTTCTGACTTACCAAAGAATCACTCTCCCTGAGAAAGAAGCTGCTCGTGCCCAGACTCAGAGGCCCAGACTCAGAGGTAAAGTCACAGAAATAGCTTTTGCTTTCTGCTCCAGTATTTCTTTAACTGCTTCAATCCAAAATAAAAGCCAAGCAAACCAATCCCAAAATTGTACCCAACACTGTTAACCAAAACAAAATCTTCTGAGGACAGCAATGCCTGCAAATAAACGGCCTCATGGGTCATAACCCACCATCACCTACACCAGTCCTGCATAAAAGAATTACAGATGAGGGTTTTAAAGAAAGAGATGCCTCATAACCAACCCACAAAATTGTGATTCATTAGGTTTGAGAGCAAAGTGCTACCACCCACAATTTTAACTAAAGTGTCAGGTTATGCAGCAGATTGGAGACAAGGACCCAAAATGAAAAAAGTCAATTATCTGTCTACACCCATGGGTAACTTTTTAAATTGAGGTAACTTTGATTTACATCATTGTTTATATTTTAAGAGTACAGGAGATCTTTGAGTGTTTTTGCCATTATAGGGTAGCTTTTTTGTTGGTAAGGGTTAAGTTTTAACTTATCTTGTTCTTGTAGTTGTAATATTAGTAGTGTCATAAAGAATCACAAGATACACAGACACAACTACTGGCAAGTCAATTCTAGATCCAGGTATACAATTACTATAGAACTTTTAAGACACATCCATGACAGCAAAAGAGGAGAGAATGACACCAAGAGTAAACTGTCCGTAGTTCTCCTAGCTTTAGAAATCCTATTCTTCAGAAGATCTAGGTAGAGGGGATACAATGACAAGGACAATAAGATCATCTCCCTAGAGGAACACTTAAATGGCCCCTTTTCCCAACTGTGCCTCCCAATTTCCAAAGGTATCAAAATTTCTTCAGGAGCTGAATTCATGATTCCAGACATTCTCACAGCACAATCTGCTTACCTAGCTATCTTAGTGCCCACACAAGTCTCTATTTTTTTTTTTTAATCTCCCACAGCCAGACTTTTGTTCCCCAGTTTTTAATCACTCTTTAAACTTCACCTGTTTCTCTGAGTCCTCTAATTAAGCAAAGCCTGATCTAGGTGCATCCCTCACCCCCATAGAGCCCGCAAGAGTCCCCACTTTACTACCAGATGTGTTTGAGTACACCTGTACAGGCTTGTAGGCTCAGGAATAAACACAGAGTCAGTCTATCTTTATAGTGCTTTCCTTTAAATTATGAAATGGCAAAGGCAGGTTCCAAATGATTACATTATAAAGTGCTAACTGGTGTACACAACACATGTCCATGCTCTACTGAAGATGTTCTCCAGATACCTCTTGTGTGCCCCAGAGTCTCATCACCTGCTTAGAAGAAAAGGGAGGAAAAATCATTCTGGGTACCTTTCAGCTGTAGTCAGCAGTCATTTAATTTACACTTCCAAAAACAAAATGTAGAAATGGCCAGTGAGTTAAGTAGTCACTCAATTACGTGGGCAGAAAAGATGTGACTAAGGGGTAAGAAAACATAGACAAGCTTTGAAATATTTCCACAGTACCCCTTCTTCCTGGGAACACACAAACCAGAATAACTAGATCTCAGGTTATACAGCGTACCAGATAGGATGCTAGGCAGATCCTAACACATCATGAAAACAAAACTGAACAAAACAAAACATGCCTTGAAAGCACCAGGTATATTCTGAGCTCATAGTTAAATTTGAAAGTGTAAAGACTCCTCCCAGGACTCCAGTTAACACTGCTGAGAAAGGTGGTAAGGGGACACTAGCTATTTCTTCCTATTATGTCCTGCCATTACTAAAACACATATATGGAAATCAAAAGGAAAATCTAGTTAAAAATCTCACAACAAACCAAACTATTTCTACACCCTCCCACACACACAAAATATATTCATTATAGGCAGAGACCAGTAGCAAAGAATACAACACAAAACCTCTTTACAACTAGCTTCCAAAACTGGATTACAACTACATTGATAGTATTACATACACAGAACTGTCTAATAAAGAATTCTAAAATATTATCATAACCAAGTTAGGATACAGTAAAAGCAGATTTAAAAAAAAAGTCACTGTAATCACTTCTATTAAAATGGGGCTAAAAATCTTCCCATCTAAATGGTGGGGATCAAAAAAAAAAATCAAAACTAAAGACTCCAGAACTCGATCATTATTTATGAGAAATCTAATATTTCTGCAACTACCCCATTTTTTCAAAGTTGAAGAATAAAACTGTCAGAATAAATATGAATATGAAGTTGAAGTTGACCTATGAGATTGGGAAAGTAGCTTCTCCTAATAAGTTAGCTCTCAACAATTCTTTGGGAAAAGTTTCATAATTTAAACTTTCATTTAGTAAATACACTACTCAGATTCAGAATTCTAGAAAATGGACTGAATGATCCAGCACTGAACATTTCAATTACTATTGTTCTGTTAACTCTGGAAGTGGACATACAAGATTATAACAACACACAGAGGCTTCCTAGGATCAGGTACCATCTGTGGTGTGAAAGCAACCTATCTCTGTGCAGTTTTTAGGGGTCTTGCATACTCTTTTCTGTAACATCCACACTGGTGGAGATAAGAATTACACCTCAGGCTGCTACTGTTCCTTATAAAATCCTCTAT
The DNA here is from genome assembly GCF_000260355.1 of Condylura cristata. Lineage (NCBI taxonomy): Eukaryota > Metazoa > Chordata > Mammalia > Eulipotyphla > Talpidae > Condylura > Condylura cristata. The sequence continues at coordinate 26,715,378 of NW_004567122.1, read as the reverse complement.
GCCTTTGACCTCACATGTAGACTGGCAAACCCAAAGCATAGACGGTACCCATAACATTTAAAGAAATCAACTATTTTGTTGGGGGGTTCTCTGTGTGTGTGTGTGTGTGCCCGCGCGCACACACTCAACAGGAAGCACAAAAAAAGAGAGAGACAAGAAACATCTTCTAGAAAAAGAGAGCAGGGCAGACTGGATAAACCAGGGTTCAGCTAGATCCTGATGTGTACTCAAGTCAGCTCTGAAATTTACCCAAATGTGTGGCTCACTGCCTAAAACAACATATACATCTGGTAATAATAAACAGTGATAAGTCATAAACAAAAAGGGCTTTCTTTCTTTCAAAGACTCTACAGCTACTGGTAACATTTAAAATCTACATAAAACATAATCAAACAATAGGTGTGAAAATAGTGTTTTGGATAGTATTTCAATTTAAGTTACTAAGAAATGAAAAACTTAGTATTTTACTCCCTAGCCTCAGAACACTAAGAAGCCTGAGTCAATGATTTGACCAACTGGCAAATCTGTTTTCAGGAGAGAAAAAAGCACACTGCCTCTGTTTAACGCAAAGGACAAAAAAGAACATCACTGCAAATCGTAATGTTTGGGTTCATGATGAAAACAGGAAACAGGCTGCCCAGGTATAATTATGGTTATAGACCAATGTGCCTTCAGCTTCAGCCAAGAAGGAAAAAGCAGTGAAGAGAGTAAGCAGAATTTACTTGCCTCTACCTTGCTACAGAAGGCAAATTTTAATAATACTCCCAGCAACTTGTTACATAACCAACAGTAAACAACAATCTGATTCAAACCTCACTAGTAACTACATTCTGCCACTGTCTCCCACTGAACTTAAAAGCTGACTTTGCCAGAGGGGAAAGAAATGTAACACATATCAATCTACCCATTTCTGTGGCGCCACCACTAGGAACCAGACAGATAGATAATACCACCACATCTCTCAGAAACTACAAAAAAAAAAAAAAAGTGTTTCCCAGTTCATTGCTCTCCTCCTCTTTTTAACTAGGCCATATAATATGGGTTCATTGATGGGGAAGGTTCACCTAATTTTTACTATTTAAAGTACTATCTAAAAGCATTGAAGCTTAAGAGACCGCTGGATTTTTGCAACAAAGATAACAGCATGAGAATACAAGGGAGCAGCAACAAAGAGAGGGAAGGGCTGGAGGATGCTTTTGAGAAAAATCACAGAACAATAAAAAACAAAAATTACATTAGAAAATCTAAATTAATGTGTATGTACATCCTTTATGAAGGTTACTTTTTATTAAACGGTTTCTTATGAGTTGTTTTATAATCTTGTAATCTGCGAGATTTTTCTAGGAAGAAAAAAGTACTAGAAAAGATAGTGATTCGTTCAGCTCTGTAATTCCTAACTGAAGTTGGAACACACTAGTTCATATACTTGCCACACCACATCTAGGTACTGTCTTCTCCACAACAAACACTAAGGAGTTGGCATCCTGCAGAAATTTTAAACTACTTAAAACGTTACTAAATCTATAGGACTAAGGTTTTCAACCTTTCAGACTTTCAAATTTAAATTAAAAACTAATGCACGCTAGGCAATTCAGGTACTCTAAGGAAATTCAAGTACTCCAGTTTAAAAAAAAAAAAAAGAATTAAAAAACCCCAGCAACTCAAGTACCCTTTCTGCTCAACTTCAGTGAGGCCAAGCCACCAATCTCCACCTAACCAGTCTTTGTTGCTAGATAAGAACACTTTGGTAGTGCTAGGCAACAGGCATGATGTGACAAACCCAACCAGACTTCAAAACTTTTTCCACAGAAAGATAAGGTAAACAAGATATACTTAGCACCACACCCATTTAAATGCACAAGCAGCCAAGAATGCTTTCCCCCCTCCCCTCTCTAGACCTCCAGCTGGTCAGGAAACAATGTCACTATAATCAAGATAGAGATCTAGCCCAGGGTGTTCAGGCATTCCTCACCTCCAGGCTGGCCTTATAGCTCCATTCTCCAATGCCATCAAAACCAGAATTGGAACATTTTGTTAGGAAGTGGGCAGACGTCCAAATACCCGACTATCCTCGCCCGGGTTTTTTGCAACCAAAATCTGTTTTGGCTACTGAGCATGCTCCAACTTAAGACAGGCGCCACATGGGAGTTTTCAAAGCTTAGGCTCCAAACTCCACGTAATAACAGCAGCTGAAGAAAGGGAAAGAGAGGGGAAGGGGAGGGGGGAGAGGAGAGGCCAGGATATGAATCTGAGTAGAGATAATGAAGTGAGAGACCCGGGGAGGAGATGACTATGGAGAAGGCCAACCGACACTGCTTGGCACTCTCTCTGCAGCAATGCAGAAGTTCAGATGAAGTAAAAGAAATCTTTGCAATGGTGCAAGCTGGCGTGGCAAGTGCCAGAAACCAGCGCTAACTACCAGTTGAGTGTAGGAGCAGGTCACAACTGCCCAGAGTGTAATTCCCACCGATAGGCGTGGATCCTTATCTCTGCAACACAAAGCGAAGGCGGCAGGGACTCCTCGGGCCACTGGACAGCGTTGCAGTGGGGCAGACTAGGCGCTCGCCAAAGCATACAGTCCGACCAGGGGGTGTATCTCGAAGGTGGTTCTTAGATGAGGTAGGACAAACCGCTCCCCTGGACGGAAAGCGGGGCCAGGGATCCCCTCCCGGGCGCTCCAGCAACTCCCTGCACAGCCCGGGCGGCAAGGCGGCGCTGGGACCCGGGCCAGCCTCCGCCCCGC
>NW_004567122.1:26668633-26712444 GCF_000260355.1 Condylura cristata | reverse complement strand
TCGCCTCAGCTCAGGCCCATGCCGGCTCGCCCGCCCACCCGGGGGCCCCACACGCACTCACCCGCTGGCTGGGCGCACTCTCCCGGCGCCGGCGCCGCGCTTCCCCTCAGTGTAACTTTATTAGCAGCTCGGCCGCGGGACACGCGCACGGCGCCCGCTCGCCCAGGACCCGGATGAGGGAGGGAAGGAGCCAGGGAGGACGCCTGCTGGGGTCGACGCATGCGCACAAAGGGCCGACTGACCGCTGCGGGACGGAGGGAAGGGCCGCTTCACCCGGGCGGGCGGCTGCAGGAAAAGCCTCCGCGCTTGGCTGGGCGCCGCTAAACCCCGGCCTCCCCTCAGCCGGCGGCTTCTCGCGTCTTTGGCCAATCCCGGGAATGGGAGTCGGCCAACTCCCATCACCACAATAGCCACTAGTAGCCTCCACTAATCAAGTAAATCCATGTTATAATAAAATAATTGACCTGGACACGGACAGTTGGAGACGTTCTCCGTCATAAGTAAAGTGTAAATAAAGACATCTTCGGATACAATTTGGCTACTTTTAGTGACTTGTAACAAAAATCTCAGTGAAGAGAGTGCTCTGTGAAAAAGGAAACATACGGAGGAACTTCTTACAGCTTCTTAGTAGATGCAGCCCCAGACCACCTACTCGGAGTCTCTGCTTTCTCTCCGCCCCCTGCCCCACCTTCATGTAGTGAGTTCAGGACCTCTGAGTGCCCCACCCTACCCCCTCCCCAAGTCTGGGAGACAATTCTGTGTGTGCACAGTGAGACCAACTCTAGTTTCCTATATGTGCCACCACCTCTCGGGAGGAGAGAGGTTGGGTGGGGATTCAGTCCTGGACCTGTGGGAGCCATTGAGAAGCAGAGTGACCACAGGCTGATAACTTTCCTTTCTGTCTCCTGGGGGCAAAAACCTCTCTTCTAGAAAATGGGACTGGTCTCAATATTGACCTCTGTAATTTCCTAAAACAGTCGGCATTTTCCAGAATATAAGAGTAGTACCACCTAGACCACCCAATTTGGAGAGTACTAATGAAGAAAAACTTTAAATAATTGTACTTTTATTTTAAAAGTTCAAGACTCAGGTTCTAGTATTTCACCATAGGTATCCTTTAAAGTCAATTAAATGAAAATCAAAATTGCAGTGATTTTTTTTCAAATTCTCTCCAACACCGTAAGCCAATATATTAGGAAATCCTATAAACTCTACCTTCCAAAATAGACCCCAGTCAAGTCTGAATGTTTCTTACCACCTTCATTGCTATTTGGGGGAGGGGGGAGAGGGGGTTGGAGGGGATGCCATCTCCTCTTGCTCCAAGCTCCGGAGGCTTCATTGTTTCCACAATGAAGAAACTAAGTAAATGGCAGGAGTCTCTGTATGAGGGGTGGTCCTCTCAAACGGAGGGTGAAGAACTGGGGAGTCTGCTCTGATCAAAGAGGGCAGCTGCTGCTCCCCTCTCCAACTGTCAACAGACCAGGGGAAATGTGGGAATAAGGGCCAATGATGGCAGATCTTCTTCAAAAACAGATTTTTGCACATTAAAATCCGGACTATATATATTTAACGACTTTTTAAAAATTCTTTCTTTCTCTCTTTATTTCTTTCGCTTTCTTAGACATTCAGGAGGCCAATCTATATAAGCCAAGCAAAACAAATCTATGATCCCAATTTAGCCTGGTGGCCATCAGCTTGGAATCTCAGGTCTACATCTTAAACCTCTTTACTACATCATAAACTTTGTAAAAGTAAAGTCTGTGTACTTTAACTCTTTGTCATACTCACTGATTATTTGTTGTTAATTCAGAAATTTCCAGGCCTTGGCAGGCACATATTTCTGGAGCCTGCATAGGTTTACAACTCCCAGAAGTACCTATAACCCTGCCTTGGAGGATGCCTTTGCTTTTTCCAGAACTGATGTTTGCAGGGCGCTTTGTTGAACATTATAACACGTAACAATTTGGTTTAAATATTTTGTGTACTAGAGCCACTCCTCCCTTCAAACAGCCAGTAAAACCTTCCCCGAACAAACTTAGCTGTCTTGCAGTCACTGCACATGTGCACTGAACCATTTGTGATTATAGGATGCCTTTTAACAATAGCATTTGTAATTTCAGAGCCAACAGTTCTGCTTGCTGAACTTAAGTCCACATACTGATCAAATCAACTAGAGACTCCAACCTCTAGAGTTAAAGTGGGCCTGTTTTAGGTCTTAAATTGGAACAGATAATAACATAGCAAGGAGGAACGGAAACTTTAGCCTCCCAAAGGAGTGAGAAATTACCCAACCTCATAGGAAATAGAAAGTGAGACAGATCACTAAAAATCTAGACAGTATGAGATTACTGAACAGCAAATGAACAGTAATAGAGTAAGGAGGTCCCCGTTTTTGGGGTAATCAAATGAGATCTAGAAAGAACTGTAGAACAGGATGACCTGAACAGATAGCTATGGTCAGTGAGGCATCAACACACATTACTTTTTTTTTTTTTTAATTTAGCATTCACCTGAACAGATAAAAGCACTTTCATCCTCAACTTTATTTGACTTGCAGAGAAAACTATTGCTGGATAGTTTGGGCCAAAAGTAGGATTTCTAGGGCCTCCTAAGAAACATTTGATAATGTTAGAGGAAGACTTGTTTGTCACAACTTAGATGGGCAGGGCTAGTGGCATTTACAGTTTCAAGGCCAGGCAAACAGCTAGCAAGGCCAGCTTGCTTCTAGGAAGACTTACCCAGCCCAAGTATATCTCTAGTGCTGAGGCTGAGTGATCCTGCTGTCAGCACAAAGAAGTTTTTTCTTTAATTGGGCTGATATTTAGGGTGAAAATGTGTTTTTTCTTTCATTTTTTCTATCAATAGTAATTATTCAAATTTAAATGATGTCTTCAGTGTAAAGATTCAGACTACGTGTTTATAGCCCATCACCTACTCCCGCATTGAATTTTCCAGATCCAAAAGGGAAATGATTTTTACAAAAAGTGAGAGTAAATGCGGAACATGAAGAATTGGAATAATTAACTCAGACTTTCCATGTTGTTAAATCTTATTTTTAAGTACAGGTGATTGAAGAAACACATTATTGATTTCAGTATTCTTAATGAATATCTCAATTCCACACTTTGTAGCCACCTCAAAGACTCAGCCCGCCCTCAGCATGGCAAGTGAACATCCGGCAAGAAACATCTGAAGTATGACTTCCCCCAGAGTGTCCTGGAAACAGTATTATGCCCTCCTAAGTTAGGGAAATTCTGAGGTATGTTCTTCAGTGGACAGACGGGTCATACCCTCCAGCCCTCAATATGCGAAACTGTGGGAGAACCAGCAACACTGAGAAAAGGTCTGAGTGAGGTCCTAAAGAATTGGTGTGCCGAAGCAGAAAAGCCATAGTACCGCTTTCAAAAACTTTCCCCCTCGTCTTCAATAGAATGAGCCGAGGTCCTATATCAACCAGGGTCAAACACACGATGGCAATTTCTTTAACATTTAAAAAGATTTTTTTTCCCCTAGGAAAATGCGAGTGTTCTGGTATAAAATGCTCCCTTACTAGTCCACAGACTATATTTTCACAACAGAGAAACATAACTTACTGAGACAAAGGAAAAGCAAAGTGAAAGAATGCAGCTGCCTGCACCGGAAGCACGGGAATCCCACAGCCACAGCCCCTTGAAACTACAGGGCTGGACAGGAGAGACATCCTGAGCCCCCTGGAATGAGCACACATGTTCTGGTATGTATACCGAAGTACAACTTTTCTGTAAAAAAAAAAATAAATAAATAAATAAATAAAAGTCCACAGCTTTCATCCGATTCTCAAAAGATTTCCTAACCTTCAAATGTTTGCAGATGCTTCGAGCAGCTCTTGCTTTATGCTGGATGGCGTTTTAACATGTCCATGTTAAGATATCTTTTCTTCTCTTCTCTTTTTCTAAGCAACCTAATTGGGAGATTGCTCTCTAGGGAAGGCCGCTTGATGTAGAGTGTAGGAACCAGGCTGCTTGTCTCCAGCCATCTGCTACATTAAAGAAGGCCTCCTATGGCTGGAATCCAAAACACAAAATTAAAAGGGTTGCTTGCACCCAGAGTCATAAAACAAAGAGGCTTTCTAAAGCAGGGCTTGAAGTGAACACTCATTCCTTCCTGACTTAAACAGCATCTGTTCCTCCTGCCGGCAAACACCCTCCAAGTTAACTCAACTGACCTCCACAGTTCTACATTCTCAGTTTTCATCCTCAGAGACGTAGTCTCAGATGAGCCAAACCACATGTGTGCTCTACACAAATCCAGCAGCAGGTGAAAATCTGGGAGTGCTAAGGATTGGGGAGAAGGGAAGAGGACCGAGACTTCATGTTCTTCAGGATGTCCATTCACTGCATAAAAATCTGAGTACCAAGAGCTCTGAAGCCAGACTCCCTAACTAGAACGCTTGCTGTCTCACTGACTGTTGGTGTGACCTGGCATAAGTTTCTTAACCAATCTATGCCTGAGTGTATGCATCTGTAAAATGGAAGAAATTGTAGTATTCATAGGAATATTGAGAATTATATGAATTATACTTAGAAAAGTGCTTGGCACACAGTATGTGCTACATAAGAGTTTTGAAAATATTTTTTCCTTTTGTGCCAGCAACTTTTATCATATTCTTAGCTTTCCTAAGCAAATTCCTTTGTTATATATGATGTGCATGTTCTTTAACTGCCAGTAGACCCCCTTTCCCCTCTCCCTTTAATGGTGATCTGTTCCCCCTCGGGCTTCTGGTACTCTCACAGACAACTCCCACATTTCTATTTCTATCTTGGACTTGGCAAATGAACTCCAGGCCTTTAAATGACCCCCTTAACAGGTCTATGGAATGCAGTCATTGTGGCTTTTGTCTGTTGGTCACACTTGCCAATCCTTTTTCCTGCTTCTGTTGTGGTACCAGTCCTCACTGTATTAACCTCAGTACCAGAGAGACCCGCAGGAGGTAAACACATGACCCCAGCAGGTTATTATCAGGCCTCAGTGGTTGCTTCCTAATGGGCACATGACCCAAACAACCTCTGATTGAAGTCTGGGTGTTGAGAAAGAGAAGCTCTTCTTCTGAATCTCACTGCTATACTAAGTGGCCCTGGGAGAGTCTGAAATGAGGCCAAAAAAAGAGAAACGGAGCTGAGACACAGAGGAGACAGAGCCCTGACAAAAATCTCTTGATCTGACTCTCTGAAGTTTAAAAATCCTCCGAAGACTGCCCAGTTCCCTCAGCCGATATATCCTGCTTTTTAAAAGACAGTTACGCTATCTGCCCTTGGCAAGCTCACTGGATTTATTAGGCCCCAGTTTGAATGCCTGATATTTGTCATTCTCCCTTCCAAGCCTGGTGTACTTTGATAGTCCCCATATCATTATGTGGCAATTCCATCTACATGGTTGCTCAAGTTCATATCTGTGGTAGACTGGATAATTGTCCCAGCTCCTTGTTCCCTCCTCCCTGTTGCAAAGTGAGACATCCACACCTTTGCCAGTGATTGCCAAGGTAGTACCTGTCCCTAAAGAAGGTGGGGTTTATTTACTTCCTGATCCCTTTGATGTTGACTTGGGCCCACAGATATGACATGAACATAATCTTTGGATCATTTCATTTGATCTATTTGTATTTTGGTTTTCTTGCTTAGAATAGACTCTAGGTAGCCGTTCAGCTAAGAAGCAGGAAAATGCACATAGAGTAGAGATTAATCCAATCCACATTCAGAAGTCTAGCTCAGCCTGCAGGCTGAAGAACCAACCCCCAACCCTATTCACAGCCCTGTGAACAGGAAAGTAAAGGTTGGTTGTTGCCTACCACTGGCTTCCAGAGTTGTTTGTCCTGTACCTATGGCCAATGAAAATGTTCTCCATTTACCATCATATTTATACATTTAACAATTCCCTCATTCAATGCTATAACAATCATTTATTGAACACCTACTATTCATCAAGCATGTTTCCAGCACCAGGGGAAAGACATTCAACAAAACAGTCAAAAACCCTAGCTTAGCTGGTAATTTTTTTTTTTTTAATATGAAAACAAGTAAAAGTTAGTACATCACACAATGTACTTGATAAATAACAGTGGCAGAAAACTAGAGGGTGAGTAGAGAGAATTGGGCTGAGGAAGAGAGATGATGGCTACTTTGACAGAGTAGTCAGGATTTAATAGCATTGGCTTTACCCTTCCACTTCCAAAGCAGCATCAAGGCTTAATCAGTTTTGCCTTCAAACCTTATCTGAAATCTACCCACTTCTCTCAATGTATGGACTATAGGTAGTCAGAGCCAGTCTTATAAATCACTGTCATTTTTCACCTGGACTATCTCCTCCCTTATTGCAATCCCTTGACCACCCAGTAGCTAATAGATATTGAAGATACAAATAGGATTCTAATTTCTAATCACTCTAGAATTAAAGCTCTTCCCATAAAGGTGGATGAAACTTTCCACCATGGTCCTGCCGAGTGACATGGCCCCTGTTTGGCCAACATTCTCACATCTCACATATGCCTTGTCTAGCTTGCATTTCTTTCCATTTCTCACAGATCACAAGCTCTTCCTCAACTTCAGGCTTTACACACATGGTTCCCTCTGCTTGTTCTTGTTCTCCACCTTATTAGCTTCTGAAATGCTTTGCCTGCCACTCTCCCTCCACCTGTCTCACTCCTTCTTCTCACCAATCTTGGGGCTCAACTTAAATGCCACTTTCTGACAAAAGCCCTCCCTGGCCACTCCCTCTCCTCCTACCCCACTGCAGTTAGGTTGGGGCCCCTTATTATAGACTTCCAAAGCCTCCAGCTCTTTCCCTTTTGGGAATCTCTTCGCACATGTCATGACTCGATCAAAGTCTACATATTCCTCACCTAGTGAAGCTCCTTTTTACAGCTGAATCTGCTATGTTTGCACCGGGCTGGAGCACAGCAGATTCTAGGAAGCCACTGAAGTTTCTACTTCACTTTTGGTTTTGTGTCTGTTCCTAACAAAATCACTTTGTTCCAATTTAATTTTTAATTTAAAAATTTCCTAGCCCAATTTTAGTATGTAACAGGGTGTCACAGTCCCTACCTCCCAGGAATAAACTCAACATTTAGATTTAGCACTCATCCACTCACTTCTTCATTGAACTTAAATATATATGTCACAACTCCTGTGTGCCCAACACTGTGCTAGGTTCTGGGAATACAAAGACAGGGGTGCCTTCGCTGGCCTTATGAAGTTCACGGTCTCCTGGGGGATGCTTGGTTGTCTGCTCTCTCTAAGATCCTTGGACACTTGATGAAAGAGCCAGAACCTAGAAAATCAGAAGCCATCATTTCAAAGCTATAAACCTAACTATTCTCAATAAGGACTTCTCACTTTTCAGGAGCTCCTTGTTTTGGGAATAGCTACCATATATAATGGACTATTCAATCATGAAAACGTAAAACAAAGATTCTTTTCTGAAACAGTTTTTAGCAGAGAAGATTAAGCTACTCTACTCACTTGATCATTTGAAATGTTGTTACAGACAGAACTGCAACCCTCTAGACTAACAACATTTCCTGAAAGGTTCCATGGCTAAGTATGGATTAAAAAAAAAAAAAGCTTTAGAGTTTTTATAAAAATACTGTGTTTACTGGACAAAATTTCAAATTACAGAGAGCAGGCAAACAAGAATAAAAGGTACCTGAAATCACATGAATCATAAATAATAAGCAGATGTCACATCTGATCAGACCTTTCTTCACACAGAAAATAATAATAATAGCTAATATTGATCAAGCATGCACTTTATGTTTAGAACAGAGCAATGTGCTTTATCTACGTTTTCAAGCACCACAGTAACCTAACAATGCAGTTACTCTTGCTAACATTAACATCCATGTTTCTATAAATAAAAGAACTAAGGTGCAAGTCATTAGAGAAGCAGCATGTATCTATGGCCTGCTTGGGACTGCAACTCCCACAAATGTTTCTAACTCTGCCTTGGAAGCTGTCTTTGCTGAAGAACTGGTGCTTGCAAAATGCTTGAGTGACAGTAGAAGGATATAACAGTATTTGAAATAGTTGGTACATGAGGCCATTCCTTACTTTATGCATCCAGTAAAATCTTGCATTCATTGCTTTCTATGACCCAGGCCTTTCCAACTTCCCCCACCAGACCTCCTCCAGTCCCTTCTCATTAAACTGCTGTTCCCCTCTGCTCTTAACTCACAATTTGTTGCCACATTCCCTTCTCAACATACTTTCCAGTGTCACGGTAACTTCTGTAGGAAACGTCCGCTTTCACAGCCTGTCTTATCTTTCCTCCCCTAATCAACTTAGATGCCTCCTTCCTAAGTCCTGTCTGTCCCCATGGTGTCTTGATGACGTTATGTGATGATGATGAGAGATCATCATCATCTTCTTCTCTTGATGACGTTATGTGAGGATGAGAGATATGCAATGTAGAGATGATGAGAAGCAAGGAATTCCATGTCATTTATAGATAAGGAAATGGGGGCTCAGTTACAGGATTCTTGAGTTCATACAGCCAGCCAGTGATGGAACTAGAATTCCATTCCAGGAGAGTCCGACTCCCACACCCCTGCTCTAATCACTGCATAACACTTCACTCACTGTCATGGAGACCCAGAAATGATAAACTTTTCTACCCCCCAAAATAGCTCCTGTGTGGCCTGTGATTATAGTCAGGGACCACAGAATTCTGTGAACTGACCTGGAAAAACTATAGGTTACTAAGAGGATGAATGCATGAATGAATGAATGAATGAATGAAGCATCAGCGCACACAATTATCATTTCTGACCTGAATCTGTGTTATTTGGTGATGGTGAAGTCACACAGAGCAAGTAGGTCATAAAACCCTGTATTTATTCTAACAGTCAGGTAAGGGCCCAGAGCAAACTCAAAAGACCCTGAGTGAATGGAGTCACTGTTCCAACATGTTTATCTTGAAGTGTAGTGAAACCTATTAATTCTATTTGTATAATGACTAATGCCTCTGTGGATGTATCATTTACAATATGGTGGCATTACTAATGTGCCACATTAAAGGTGATTTGAACTGATGAATCAAATCACTTAAGCTCCTCTAAGTCAACTCTGGCAGCCCAAGTCATGTGGCATACTGTTTCCATTGCAGAGAGGAGCTTGGCTAAGCAGCCCCGGGAATTGATCTCATCTGCCTCGCTTCCACAAACCTGTTTGTGCACAAGTACTATCACACCATGTTCTAAAAACCAGAGTTCAAACATTTTAAAAACGAGCTAAGAGTAAACTAAGTTGCCTACCCTGGACGTGTCACAGATGGAGTAGTGGGACCTGCCTGCCAAGTCGCTCTGCCAAAAAGGAGTCTCTGTGACGTCTGAGCTCCAATGTGGTCCTGGCTATGGTGTTTCCAAGGTCAGAGTAGAATCCATCTGGGGACTGTTTCTGGTTTTGGGACCACAGGAAAGAAGTCTATTTTTCAGATAGGTTAAAATATTTATTTAACTTGCTTTTGATTTCTGACTGAGTTTCTGTTTTATGCCGCTAATGTGGCACCATAAGGGTATGGAAATTATCCCACATGTTCTTCTCTTCATTGGTGAAAAATAAGACTGTTCAGAGATAAAAATGATCAGTGGGAAAGAATACCCATCCCTCTCCTTGAATCTCTCTTGCTATCTCTTCCTTCAGTCAGTTCTCTGTTCTGATCTCTGACTTCATGCTTAAAACATTTTTCTTATTCATTCACTCAGCAAATTACTTAGTGAGTGCTTGCCATATACCAAATCTTCAGCTAGACACCAGGCAAGACTTAGAGCACAAAAATGACAGGGCCTCCGCTCACAAGGCATGCAAGCAAGTCAGGAAGGCGGCACAGGTGGCTCCATCTCTCACCCTCCCAGCTAAGAGCCCCCCCCCATACCTCCTTTATTCTTTTGGCCACCACTCGCTAAGCTTAGCTTTTTAAAACTGCACATTTTCCCCCTCCCACTACTCATCTCATCAGTACAAGGCTGGAATGCATTTCTGAGGTCTACAACCAACTTCATGGAAATAGACACATTTGTGCCTAGCTGGCTTTTATTGTTTTGGCAATAAAACTGACATAGCCACCCCAAAATCGGGGTCCCAGAGGTGCCCAGGCACCAGGTACCAGGCACTAGGCATCTGCACTGACTTCTGAAGCTGGCAATACCCTCTGGTGCACAAACTGGGCCCATCTTCATCTAGCTGTGCCCCTTCTCCTAAGGACACCCAAGCTTCCTGGAGTGACAAGGGCTAATTCCACCAGCAGCTAGTACCTCAAGCTCCATAGCCATATTGGGGAATCAGAGACGGCATTGGTTTCTGTGCTAGGGGATTTCTAGTTTCTACCACTACATCCTTTTAGCAGCCTTAAAAGAGGAACAAAAGAAATCCTTTCATCCCCTCCCCAGCACGCAGAGAGGATGCCACAAGCAGAAACCCATTCCTAGTCCTCACAGTCAGATTGTTCTGACTCCTGAAAACTGAAGGGAGGGATGAGCACATGTGGTAAAGTTAAGGAGCCCTGTTGCCAGGTGACCTGGCAGCATGGGGTGGCAAGGAGCATGGCTTCTTTTCCCGCAAAGTCCCAGGGTGACCTAGGCTGGGCTGTACAGCAGGGTTCTAGAACAACAGCTTAGGGCACAATTAGGGGTTCAGACAGCCCTAAAATAACCTTCTCTCTCTCTCTCTCTCTCTCTTCTTTTTTTACTCCTGCAGAATTCCTGGTAATTAAACTTCTTAAAAGAAACTTCCAAGTTTATCGCCAACCAAAATGAATTCTATTGGGTAGATTTCATGCCAAGGCTCCTCGAAAAACATTGGCTTTTCTTGCTTCCAACTCATTTGCAATTTGGCAGGGACATTGATCTTCATGTAGCAGACTGTGGCCAGAGCTATAGACTCCTTCCACTTGAACCACACGGCACAAGTAAAAACCACTTCTGGGGAAGTCAGTGGTACAGGCAAAAAAACGAAGGTTCAGAGTACAGAAGCCAGACAGCCAGCAGGTGACTTGGGTATGGGGCTTCCCAGACTCAACCACCACTGGCCCAGCACCCAAAAGTAAGGCCCAGAGGGTCTGCTCAGCACAGAGAGCTCCCCAGACAATGAACTCATTGATGCATTATCTATCTGAGCACTCACCAAGCTTTTGCTGATAGTTGGTGACAGATGTCAGACACGTGGTGAATATCAACAGGGCTGTCTCCACCCATGCAGGCTGTATAACCCAGGAGGGACAGTATTCATCAAACGGCCATGCTGTTGAAGAAAGAACAGCAGTTTCTGAGCATGTGGGAATGGGCAGAGAGGGCCGCTCTGCAAAGACACTTGAGCTGAGATCTGAAGGATGTGCAAGGGTTAATAAGTGAGGGCACAGTTTGGGTGGTAAAGGGAAAGGAAAACCTTCTCCAAGGAGGGGGAAGAGTATATGCAAAGATCCAGGGGCAGGAGAAAAAGGTGGCAACGAGAAATTGCAGGAAGACCAATGTCAGACAGCAGCAACAATTGAGGTTTGAGGGGTTGGGCCTGGAGAGGTGGACTTTAGAGGCCAAGGCCAGTGTTTGTGCTTGTTCTAATTATGTCACATGTCAAGGCTGAACCTCAGGTAGTTGCATCCAATAAGGAGGAGGCTGGAGGTGGGGCTGCAGAGGAGAAGGCGACAGAAGATGGGGGAACTCAAAGGACAGGCTTTGCCCCCAGCAGTCTAGGTTTGCATCACTAGCAGAGCTGTGGCTTCTGCCCAAGAACTGTCCAGGCCCTCTGGACACCCCAGACCCAGCCCTGCTGGCCTTGTACCACTTCTCTGTTAGGCTGTGATCCCATACCTGTAAGGATCAGCGTTCCACCCATCTACCTACTTTCCTAGGGTAGGAATGGGTTGGAATACCAGCGGGGCTGGGACAGTAGGTCTGAGGTAAACAGTCCTCACAGAGGTGTGAGAGTCATGTTACACTTACCCCTGTGGATGCTATCACTTCTTCCTGGGATGTGTGTGGGCAGCGCGGTGCTCTTCCAAGACCCCTAGATGATAAGGCATCCCAGACTTCCTGTGGGAACTCATTGCACCTGGGGGAGGGATAGGGACATGTCAGCCATTATGTAGCGGCGGTGCCTGCTATGTAGCACAATAGCCCCCAGCAAATGTTTGTTAATTGACTTCTAAAGTAAAACATCCAAACGTCAAATTTATTTTTCACCTATTACCTTGAGAGAAAAATATCTAGAAGGAACATCCCAAATGAACAGAGAATGAAATCCCTTTTTTGTCCTTTGAGTTAGGGCAGGGTGAGGTCATGACAACTATGTTAAGTGGGTAGCAAATACTTGAACTCCACAGGCCCTGTAGACTGGGACCTCATTCTCGTATAAGACATGGATATTGTTGCCATGAACAATCCCTTCTCACATTCATGTTTTTGTTTGTGGTGACTTAATCTACTTTGTTAGCAGGAAGGCAAGTAAGGGTGCCTTGTCCCTTCCTTCTGTCCTCATGCATGTATGTGCATGTGTGTTTACCTCTGTGTGTGTAGGGGTCCTCTCCTCTCAAGGGACCTGACTCTAAAGGCCTGTCAAGAGTTGGCAGATTGTTTCCAGGTGAGACTTTTCCACAGATATTTTTCCCTTAGGGGGTGCTAGAAATAGACTTCACTCACCTCTGGACCTGGAAGAAAGTTCCTACTCTAATTTAAATGGTAGTGGAGAGGAAGTGTCCCTGTTGAGTGGGACTGTCCCCACAAAAGAAAGGTACTCATTTGCTTAGTTTCCTGCAGCCAGGATCTGGTGACTGGACCCAGGATGAGGCTGGTTTCCTTCGCCCTTTCTGGCATGGGAAAGGGGACCTGGATGGGGGGATGGGGTCGCAAGCCTGACTCCTTGCTTCCTGCTTACCTGAAGTTCAGGGATGTTTCCTGGACCTCTGCTGGGGGGAGCCCTGTTGCTATCTACATGCTTTATGACCATGTGGCTTGTGAATTCTCCTCATAGGTGGACCCTTCACCAGTTCTAAGGTTTTGTGATCTCCAAGAAGCTCTTAATCTTTACAAAAGAAATCCTTTATGTTTTTCTCATCTTCAGGGAGCCCAGATGATGTGGCCTCATTCCTGTCTGGTCATCTCATCCCCCAACCCCCACCCCTGGGAGAGCTGGAACACAGTGGTTCCCTGAACCCATGAGTAAGGTAGTGGACTAGGAGACATCCTGAGGGGTAAGAATGTGACTCCCACAGGAGAATACTTGCTTCTTTGGAAGCAGAACTTGTAGACCAGGCCTATTCCTCACACCACACCTCAGGCCAGACAACAGCAGGTTCTAATTCTAGTTCCAAGAGGGTATCCCCAGATGCTCACAGTATCCCTCCTCATCCCAGGTGGCACCTTGGATCTAAGTTCTGATGGGAATTTGGCCATTGAGGAAGACAGAGAGAGAGATAGATGGGATATGGGGGTTGGTGACGGGCCCAGGAGTCTTTTGAGAATCCTTTCCATCCTTCACCGTGTATCTGTGGCCTCCAGCTTAGGAAGTCTAGATAGAGAGACCTCTGAGTTTGATCTGGGATGAGGAAAAGAAAATGCTGGAGTAAAGTGTCAGGCCAAGGAGATTTGTGAGAGGAAGGACTTGCAGTTCATTAGTTGAGAGTGAGGAGGACTGTGTGTGGCAAACAGCAGGGTGGAAGAGGTAGGTGGGGTGGTACCAGGAAGGGGGGCTTCAGAGCAAGCCAGAGGGAAAGGAGATGGGGTCAGTGAGGGTCAGAGGAAGGTTGGTCACCTGGCAGAGAGCAAAGTGTGGAGCCTTGAGTTAGAAGCACTGAGTTCCAGAGGGAGTGGGCCTGTAGACCATGACCTGGGCTTCCTGAGGAAGGAAGAAGGAGCAGGAGTCTGGACAAAGAATGCACGGTTTTAAATCCAACAGCCCTGCATTTTAGATTCCCGGCCAGAAAAAGGGTGGAGATTAAAGCTAGATACCGAGCAGACATTTTAAATCACATTCAGCTCAAATCCTCTTCACCTAATTTCTCACTATTTCTTAATCAGCACGCCCTTGTATCAATCCAACTCTGAGTTCCTCTTTCAATCAAGAATTGAAGCACGAATGACAAGAGAGACTTGCCCTGGGAGGGATGCTTTGGTCATGACGAATTTACTCTCCCTCTGTTCCCAAGTAAGATACCTGAGGCAGTGTGTGCATTCAGGGTGGTGGGGACAGTGGTCAGTGGTCACACGGAACACCAAAAATGTAATTTTTCATCCTCATTGTCCCTCTTCTCAAAGGTGAGTTCCACTTCTCATCTTCCCTGCTTCTCCCAAGCTCTCAAACCACCAGCACTCCCCTTTGCCCCCGCCACCACCCCATCCATCCTTCCTCACCTCTCAGACCTGAGCATGGTTTCCTTAAATCCTCCCAGCCCCCGTCTAGATTGGTTCCATTGTTCCCATAGAGCTGATTATTAGTCTAGAAGCCCCACAAAGTCTGGCATGCCTGTATCAGCTCCCTGTGTATCCTCAAAAGCTGGCACTAGCTTGCTCCAAGGGGTATGCCTCCCTGCCCCTGAAACTCACAGCCTTTTTTCTAAGGAGACATTTTAAATGTTCAAGAGTAGTTCAGCTGACCCCTGGTAAATCTCAGGGTCAAACATTCTCAGAGTTCTGATCTTTCTGCAGAATTGACATTAAAATGGAGGAAGCTCTTTTGAAATCTCTCCATGGCACAGTAGTCAATATGAAAGTACCTTCATTTAAAACAGCTCCTATTCATGGCTTGTGCATCCCTCCCTCACCTACCCACCCACCATCCAACACATGTACAACCTCTCATAAAATGGGAGCACTCAGATGAGACAGAATCAAGGAGAACAAAGACTCCCCCCATCCCATACTATACTACCTTTTGTATAAATTCAGCTGATGTTAGGAATCCATAGAGGCATGTATTCTGATCCTCAAAGTCAGGAGGTTGTCGTTCCAGAGTTTCTGTTAGCATCTCACTGGAGACCCTCTTAGCAGTGAGAACCAGCAGATCGGTTGTCCAGGCAACCCACTTGACCATGTATTTCTCAGAGCTCACAATCCCAGTGTCAGATTTGAAAATTTAGTGGGTCACAACGGGAAACACGTGAGTTTTTCTGGAGCCTCCAGGAGGAAGGGACAATAGGAAGACTTGCCCTGCAGTCCCCAGCCTGCGGGACGGATGGGTCTTCCGGGAGCCCTGTGTCCGGGTGCACCCAGATCTGTTCCCGGGGCAGTGACTCCAATCACAGGCTCTCTGGGCATTAGCACCAAGGGAGAGGAAAAGAGAGGTGACCCTGTGTCTGGGAGGAGGCCAGATCAAAATCTCCTTTGCTCTGAAGCTCTAAGGTCTACTATCAGGAGCAACTGAGAACCTGCTGGTTCTCAGTGAGGAACAGACCTTTGAACTGTCTGTACTCTGGGGGCCTTTCTCCTGACCCATCCACATCAAACCCCCTCTCTAGATCCTTGAAACTGGTCCAAACCCAGCTGAATGGCCCAGAGGCCCAGCCTGCAGCCTCGGCCCTCAGATGTATTTACCCTAGATTTATGTACATGCAGTCCCTTAATCATTTTCGCTCAGTTTTATAAATTAAAGATTCATATGCCTTAATAGCAAATGCAGAAAGCGCAAGCCTCCTGGGTCCTCCCCTCCCTCATCTGTTACTGGTCCTGTGTCCTTTCCTCTAGATCATGTGCCTAACAAAAGGGATTTCCTTACATTTAAGACTTTGCAATCTACTTCTACTAAACACTTGTGCGAAAACTTTCCATGTCACTGGAATCTACGTGAAAATACCACAATTGTTTAAACAGCTCCTGTGCATGTATTTTGCATGCCTGCTCCCCCATCCCACACTGCCTCCCCCTTTGCCCCTTCCTCTCATCTCAGCGCACTGGCAAGGGCATCTGGCTTGTTTCTCTTCTATAGCTGGCACACTGCAGTAAACAGCTCTGCCTCTGTGCATGTGTGTGCATGTTTCTGGGCAGATTTCTCGAAGTAAAAGCTGGGTTAAAGGGTAGATGCATCTTAGTTTTGAGAAGCACTGCCAAACTGTGCTCTGAAAAGGTTGTGCCAGTATCCACTCCTCCTGGCAGGGCGTGAATCACTCTGTTGTGCCTTCATGTTGCCCTTGGCTTCGTGGAAGGACATGCTAAGACACAGCCCCACGGACCTCGCTTCCGGCACTGGCCGTGGGATTCATCGACGCGGTGTGGGGCTGTCGTGCAGCACCAGATTTAAAGCCCCATGTGAGGCACATGGATGATGGGGGTGGGGAAACAAGAAAACTGCTGAGAAGCCCTAAGAGACAGACAGAAGCAGGATGGGGGGGAGGGCATGGCTAGAGCGCTGGGGAGATCCCTGTGGTCAAGGGGAATGGTTTTCTCACTGGTTTTCTACATCCTGCCCCGCCACCACCAATACACCACTTAGTTTCTTGTGCCCTGGACTCCATCGGCTGTCCTGCTATGTCCTAGTAAATGGCCCAAGGCTCACTGAAGCAGCCCTCCCACCCTTGGTTAGAGCTGCAGGTGGAGGGTTTGGTGGGGGGGGGAGCTGGGAGGACAGTGTGACTATCGGGTTCTAGAAAGATGGGGCAGCTCTGTTGATTAGGGCTCAGTAGCCTCGGGGCTCATTTTTGTTTTTAAAATCTCTTACTATGTACTCTACTCAATCTCCACTTTGGACAATGCAGGACTGCTGTGAGAAAAATGAAAGTCTGATCCAAGTGATCAGAAAAAGAGACAGAACAAACTCAAACTGGGCCTCTGGCAGTAAGTTTGGATTAGTCACCACAGCACAAGGCAGCCCTGAAAATAATAACTCATCATGAAGGACAGTCAGAATTTATCCTAGGCTTACCATATGCCAGCTGCCATTCCAAATACATTACATAGATATGGACATAACCATAATTCCTTCCTCAATCTTGTGACTGCTCATGGAGCTAACCTGAGTTAAACAGGCAAGCCTCACCCACCTCCGGCCCCCTCAGCCCTCTTACTTGGACAACATGCCTCCTACTTAAGAGAACATCCCAAATAGATCACCTCTTTTGATGTTCAACAAAGCAGTATTGGGGATCTTGAGGATTCTTTTAGCTCACATATGCGAACATACCTCAGGGAGAAACAAAGGGAACCTGCACACTGCTGAGGATTCCTACACCCCAGGCATCAGGCCAACATGGCTGGGTGTCTCATTTGACAGATGGAGAAACTGAGGCTTGAAGATATAGCTGGTTTCTGGCCTCATCCTCACGAGAGAGGAGACATGAAGCATGTCTTTGGACTTCGGGGGTTTTCACCTGATGCTGCAGTCGAGGGTCTGTCTTCAGAGTCTGTCTTGAGGTCTCAGGTGTTTCCTCAAAGCACAGGGTGTTCTTAGGGCCTTAGGCACTGGGCACTGAGCCATTACAGGTGGCTTCCAGCCAAGTGACAGAACTGTAGACAAGCTTGGCCCCTGCCTGCAGCCTGGTATTCCTCCAGCAATTATTTTCAGAAGCCACTGACATCTTGGTTGGCCAGAAAGCCTGGTTCGCGCCTGCTGCTCAGGAACTGAACTGCTCATTGGCCTATGGGTTTATGAGTGTCAGCTGCTTTTTCTCATTACCACTTTCAATTAACTCATTGTTCTGAGCCCAAAGCTAACAGGTCCCCCTTGGGACTCATTTACATTAATGTTGGGGCCCTGGTTTCTTTCTTTCTTAAGAAGAAAAATTCAGGTTTTGTGACATGAACAATTAGAAACAGGGGTAGGTAGAGCCTGGTGGTGGCCCAGGGACAGAGGGGGTACAGTTGCCTACTTTGACAAGGCCAGGAAGAGGGTCCCAGGCCACGTAGACAAACTCAACACCTCCTCAAGGCCAACCTCAGTCTTTCCTCTTGGAGGCAGCTGAGGAAAGATACAGATGGGAGAGGAGGAAGCAGCTATGGCGTTGCTGAAGAAGGCCCCCGTCTGCCTGGTTAGGACTCAGACCCTTCTTCCATGACATAAGAGACTTTGGAAGAGAACTAAAGTTGATTAAACATCTACGTGCTAAGTGTGATGACCCTCATTTAGCATAATGTTCACGACAACTAGTTCACCAACTATCATACTTAGGTTATAGCTAAGGAAAACAAAGCACAGAGAGGGGCAATGACTTGACTGAAGTCTCACATCTAGCAAAGGTGGAATGGGGATTTATGCCAGTGAGCACAGACATGTGTGGGAAAAGTGGGGGCAGGGGTGGATGGAGGAGGGCACTGGACTTTGTGCCCCTCGGTGATAATTCCTTACAATTCCACAGAAAATATTGCTATGAGGAGCTTTCCTGAGTGTCTTTGAGACACATTCATTCCTTATGGCCTGTAGATAGTGCTGACGTGCATAGGATAGTCTTTCTGGGTATGTCTCCTCCTGTGTTTAAAAAAAGACTTTGGTTTCTCCTCCTCCAAGTATTGATTGAGTGGCTGCAGAAAGGGTCCATGGCTTGCTGAAGTGGCCATCCTACTCCTGTTTGGCCCTGGAGATGGACGAGCATGAGGGGAGCTCACAAGCAGGGGAGCAGGGCAGGGAGAAGGCAAGTCAGGCCCAGACCTATGGCTACCACTCCTTCTCTGAAATATCCAAGGGGAGGCGTAAGTAGAGCCAAGAGGGGGCTTTTGAACTGGGGCACCCCACTCTGTCATCAACCAAAAACCTGGGGTAAATCCAGCCCCCAAGCTGATCTGGTTTTCCGCACCTGGAAAGAACCCCCAGTTCTGAGGCTGCTCCCAGTTCCAAAGCCTTCTGCTTTGTATCCAGGCAGATTTGGCCTCTCATTACCCTGGAAGCAGAGAAAAAGCTGCCTTCCTTACCTATTATTTTTTCACACTCCAGTACTTTGAGGGTAACAGAATTTGTGCTTATTTTCCTTTGTGTGTGATTTTCAGTTGTGAAATGTATTTGATTTCCTTTTGCTATATTCAGCTGTGAATTTATTTAATACTCTGTCTTTGATCAAAGCCACCTATTCTTTGTTGGACCTGCATTTAGTGAATCTTATTGCTGAACTGCTGCCCGCACCATGTCCAGCTGGACTGGTTGATTAGGCTACAGAAACCCTCAGCAGTTTGCAGAACACCTTTTGTTTCTCCTGAGTGTGTGTGTGTGTGTGTGTGTGTTGAGTGGGGGGTCGTGTTCATGTGTGTGAGCTAAAGGAGATGGAGCGTGAAGAGGCTGGAAGATCTAACAGAGAGGAAAGGCCGGAAGTTTACAGGGAAGATGGCTAATCCTTGCCAATAGGGTGAAAAAGTCAGACATCTGGTTGCTGGTTGTGTTTCCTGCTAAAATTCAGGGCAAAAGGTCCCTGCAAGTTTGGGTCTGGGCTGGAGGAGAAGAAAGGAAATAGGAGGGAAGATGTGAGACAGAAATCCTGTGGCAGGGGGAGGGGAAGGCAAAACCCACCTCTACTCTTTGAGCTCAAATCTTCTTCCAAGAGCGGGAAGGAGATTTGGCAAGATATTCAAAGCAATCCAGCTTCCGGGGAGTGAGCTGTGTCTGAGAGGCCCTCACAGGTTTGTCCTTGGTTCAACTTCATGTTCTCAGAAGTTGCCCACTGTGTGACCTAAAGTCCTGCCAGATAACACAAGTTGGGAGTTAACCTGGAATTCTTCATCAACAGCACACATTAGCGAGAAAGAAAATAACCAGATCCCCCCCTGCTTGGTACCCTGCCTGCAGTAGCCCCTTACATTTTAACAGAACCTGGCCCTTTGTTCTTTTACAAAGGAGAGTATCCCACATCTGATTGCCATCATCCCATTTTGGTGCAAGATGTGGAGTTGGGCCTGAGCTAGGAATCCCCCTTTCACAGAAGATGAAACAGGCTCAGAAAAGATGGTTTTCAAGCCACTTCGTCAAGCCTCAGGAGGCCTCAATTAAGTCCCCTCCCCCAACTTTGTAGTGCCCACACCTCTTTGTCACCAGGAATTGTGAAGAAGCCTGACTGCTGCATGTGGACATTAGCTTTCTGTCCAGCATGTTGCATCTGGGCCCCTTACTTTGCAACTGAGAACTCCCGAAGCACCTGTGGTGACTGCTGTCACTACCAACCTAGCTGTTTGATTATTTACCATGCTACCTACTAGCACCATCAGACATTAACACATGAACTCATGACTAGATTTGACCACCTCTTTTCTCAGCTCTAGACTGAACTTGAGGCTATCTGGTGCCTCGTTCACTGCCCTGAGGGAGCACTTGCTGGCTAGGAGTTTGGCAAAGGCATGAGTGAACCTGATTTTATGGATAGGGCAACTGGGGCTGAGGAAGCTTCTGTAACTTCTCCAGGTTCATGCAGCTATTTAATGAGAGAGCCAGGACTAGACGTCAGATTTTCAGTTTTTCACTTAGGACTCTTCCTGGGATGCTATCCCTCTCTCTGTGGCCTAATCATAAACACAGAAATCTATGAAATATATTATCAGGCATCTGAACCCACTCTTGGAAGTAAATTGGTCTTTTGTTTTCAAAACAAAGGAGATCAGAAATTCTGTGTCTTGTGTAGAATGACAGTGTTCCAGCAGCATCAGGGAAAGACCATAGGCTGACACCAGGGCCAGGCAGAAAGACTGAAGGCGCCAACTGGCTGGGGCCATTTAGCATAAGGGCGGTCATGGCAGGTCTAGATGACAGTGTCCCTGCATCGGAGCACTAGTGGAACTTCCCGTAAAGACATGACATGAACTGTGAGCATGGCTCCTGGAGAAACAGGAGTGGGCTGAACAGAACCCTGATCTCTCCTGTATAGACCTCTTGCCTTGTTGATGGATGTTCTACTTACTATGTCTGGAAAATATGTACGTTAGCTTAGAATATTTTCATAAAAGCAATTTAGAATAGCAACGAAGATATAAAGGATGAGGATCACTTTCACTTGCAGGGGAGCTGGCACTCTGAAATAATAGCGCTCAGTAGACTTGGACAGCCTGCGAGCTGCGGGGTCCAGGTTAAAACGTGCTTACTTATCACATGCTGCTCGCCATGTAGCCCTATGAAGCAGTGCCTTTTATCACTCCAGTTCAGCAGGCCAATCGGACTCAATGAGATTAAGAAACTCTCTCTCTCTCTCTGACACACACACACACACAAGCTCAGATACAAACTCACACCTTTCTAACACCAAAGCTTGCTTGGGTTCCCAACAAATGCTGAGAGCTGCTTGGCTCCTGTATTGCAGAGTTGTGGCAGGTCAGAATTTCTTTCCTTGTTCTCTGATTACAGATCTTAGAAAACCCTCTCTTCCAGCTGCCCACCTGGCTCTCTTCCCTAAACTTGAAGCCCCTAGTCCTAGCTCACTCTGTCCTGGAGACTCACATTTACCTACTTGTGCCCAAAGGCAAAAATACCATTTTCATTGACTTAACTTGTAAGAATTCTAAATTTCCTATATCCTCAAAAATATCATTATGATATCTTGTTATCAGTTTGGCATTTACAAAACATCACATTAAATGTGCAAAATACTTTCCTTTGTATTCAAGAGAAGATTTGGATATTTTGAGTCATGAATTCCTCAAAGGCCCCAGTTTTGCTTAGCAACTTTGTAGTGGGATATGACATCTTGAAATATGGAGGTGATCATCATGGGAAAGTTTGTGATTGAAATAAAAAAAAGTTAAGGTAAATTTTGAGCCTTCATAATTAAGTTACTTGATTTTTATCTTTGATATGTAAACTCGATTTACTGGAATAGTCACAGAAGGTGGTATGATTCTGCCAAAGGTTCAGAAAATGAAAGATCTAATCAGCCCCTTTTCTAGAGGGCGAGAGCTTGGTGTCTGCATGAGAAATCTGGGTGGAAAGGTTTGGAAAAGATTCCTGCAGCTCTCACACCAGGGAGGCAGATGCCAGCCCAGCACCTAGGGTCTGGTGCTAACACACTAAATTTTATCTGTTTCCTCCTCTATTAAATTAGCTCAGTTTCAGACTATATCAGAAGATTATTGGAAGGATTAAATGAGTTAAAAAATGTAAAGCTCTTAAATATTGCCTTGCACAAAGTAATTCTCAATATAAACTTTAGTTACTGGTCTCACAGAGATGGCAAATGCTGAATAAATTAATGACACAAATTGTCACAGTATGGTTGAGATAAATGCTACAAAGTGTTAGGTGCAATGAAATATTATAGGAGGACATAACCCTGCCTGGGGGAAGTGAGTGTGAAACTGAATAGAAAGACTAAGAAGAGTCTTCCCAATGGCAGATGGAGGCCAGCATTAATCAAACAGTGCTTTTCAAAAACCAGCCACATCAGAATGGTCTTGAGGACTTAGGTAGGATAACTTAAAAAATATCTGCAAGTGTAAAAACCAAATATTTATATGAGTACTGCTTGCATTTACATCTCTTAGCTTAGTAATGAGGTTAAATATGTTTTTCAAATATTTAACAGACATTTGAGTCTTCATGGACTTTGCCCACATTTCTTCTGTACTCTTATTTTAAAAAGTTCTTTATGTATTAATCTAAGAGATACAGTGATGTTCTTTAAAATAAAAAATGTTTATCTATCCAAGCCTACTTACATTTTGACAAACAGATTCGCTGTGGCTGATTCTGTTTGCCTTCTCAGAGCATCCCTGCCCTTCCTAACATCAGATAAACACCTATATTTTGTCCTTTTTATTTTGTGGTTTTGTTTTGATTTGTATCCTCAAAAATATTTTTCTTGAATCTCTTCAATGTTTCAGTTATGTTGTATTAGTTCTACATCTACTTATTTTGAATCATGCTAAGGATAGCTTGTGTTTGTCCGGAAGTTTCTATTCTTTAACCTCCTAGTAAATCATTTCCTTCCTTGTAATCTTTATTGCTTTTCCCACTTCCTCTGCATTTTCTAAATAACTGATAAAGTTTATCTTCCACATCAACGATTTAATTATCTGGGCATTCATTTGCTTCTAATTTAGGGGATTTAAAATTTATCATCAATATGTAAGTTTCCTTATATTTTTTCCACCTTATCATCTTTGATCTCCTTCTACTTCCTACAAGTTCTCTTTATTGAAGGTGCCAAACAGTTTTCTAAGCTTTTTTCCTGGGCTCTGCCATAAATTATTTTCATTGTTACGTTCTTCCTCTGGTGGTAAGATGCTATTTCTGTTCCTATATTCTTTACTACAGTTTTTAACTGCCTTTTGTCAGGCTTCCCCTTTGCCCCTTTAGTTCAAACAAAGCAAGAATTGACTATGGGCTCCGATGAGTGGGTGGTTTTGCCAGACCCACTTTCCATGGGTTCAGCAGTAGAGCTGGTAACTTCTCTTGACCCAATTCCCAATTTCTAGTAGAAATGACCATCATGGTTTTCAACAAACCATTTCCAGAAAGAATCTAACTTGAGACTCAAACATAAAGATCTGTTAATCAGAAAAACATGAGCAAAGTGGATCATAGGGACCCACAACTTCACAATTATCTTGCACTGAGGCAGATTTTTACCTACTTCCCAGTTCCTGGTTCTCTGATGAGTTGAATTCACAGAATAACCCACAAATGCCTCATCAGGTACTGCTATGAAGATTTCTTCTCTCTTCCTAACTGCCAAAGCTTTGGCTCTCACTCCTTACTATACAGTTCTCCATACCATCTCTCTCTCTCTCTTTTTTTTTTTTTGCGTACCCTGCAAACTCTCTGTCCTCGTCCTTCCTATAACCTGCAGTCTTTATGTGACTACAGAGCATGGGGTGTGGAGGGAATGGGACATGGGATCCTCACAGATCCTCCAAAGGCAACCTCCTGAACCAGCTTCCTGATTTACAACTTTAGACTTGATTTATAACTCCAGCAACTGGAGTTGCTGAAGATTCTGCTATTTATTCAGGAAGCAGAGATGTCTGTTTTCATGGGTAAAGACAGAATGTCACCATTTTTTCCCATCTGTCTTACTCCAGTAGCCCATATTTGGTGGCAATTCTTCCCCAATACAGAGCACAGGTTATCCCTCAGGCATTGTGAGACTTTGGCATTTTCTGCACCTTCTCCCACCAAATATTTTGGTGGGAATCTGGCACAGGGGTTGGTCCAGGGCTGCTTCCCTGTCATTAAAGCTGCTTGTTCCAAAGAGCATTTCATGACTCAGCTGGAGACTAAGGGGTTGCTCCTGCCCGGTCTGTGCATTTACTTTGAACTTTCTCTTTATATTAATTTTTAAAATTATATCCTTTAAAACACTGACTTCTTCAATTCCTAAGAAATTCCATATATCCTTATAATCTCTATGGGGAGGATATGATCAGTTTTACCAACTGAGGAAGTTAATGTGGAGACCTCTGTTCTGGAAGTCTCCAGTTCTTCTGGCCAGGAGGTTCAAGTGTCACTTTTGGTCTCTTCTGCACAACCTCAGACCCCAGTGCCAGCGGAGAGTCAGAAGAGCACCTGGTGGCATCCTGCCAAGCCCTAGGTGCCCCAGCTGGGGATCAGCCACAGGTGTGAGGGTCCCCTTGCTTCCCAGTTTGCTTCAGCCAGCATCTTGCTCAAAGATATGTTGTTCTGTTCCAGACTCAAGAAAGTCAGCATTTAACTAATGAGCACCATATTCTAGAGAACATAAAAGACCCCATTGTTCCTCCACCACCTCATGGAAGAACATGGTTTCCTGAGGTAAATTAATTTGCAGAGAGAGTCAGAGTCGCTAATTATTTTATAGTGAGCAGCCCCTTGCATCAGTCTTGCACAGGACAGGGCTTAGGGAAAATATGACACTATTTTTTCCTGCAACTTAAAGTCTTTTATGAAAAACAAAGACTCTTAAAGCTTTTATTAGGGAATTCAAACTAGAACTCTGAACAGGTTTAAAACACTCCCCTGCATTCTTTCTCATCTTTTGTTGAGTGTCTTTGGATAGTCACATGTAGCACTTCACAAGTATTAAGGCATTAGGAGGAAGAAACACCTTGGGAGTGAACTGCACCTACCTGCTCAAGCAGGGCACAGTTCAGAGATCACAGAAGCATCTGGAGGGGACAATGAAGAGGCAAGACTCTGAAAGCATAGAATGCCACCAGTGAAAGAGACCTGTCAGAGAGGAAAAAGACATGGGTGTGTATATCTAATAATTGTGAAAGCTTTGTGAAGTAGGATTTTTTTACTATTATAAAAGTAATTCATCTTCAGGGTAAAAATTCAAACAGTACAGAAGGGAATAAGTGACTCAGATTCCATAACTGTCAGAAAGCCAGATGCATATTCAACATCTATACCAATATAGCTAATGTTTACCTTCAAGTGACCTCTTTTTAATGACAAAAATGGGGGAAATACTTTTAGAAGGAATTCAAGCTATTCATTCTAAACAGTTTTTAAAAGCCACATCAAATCCTCCTTTTCTCACTTTTGAATACTTTTGGAAGAGAAGTCATTTTTCAAATAAAACACAATTGAGCTAATGGAATAGGTGGCACATTTAAAACAGGAAAATAAAAGCCTGACACATAGTAGACACTCAATAAATATTTTCTTGTGATATAAAACTAGAACACTCTTCTGCAATTTGATATTTTTCTAACAGCATCTTTCCAAATCAGTTCCTTGGAATCAGAGGCATTACTAATCACTGCATTGTGTTTCATCATAGAGATGCAGTGTGATTTTTGTCGATGGACATCTCGTTTGTTGTCTATCACAATCAAAGCCCCATTGAATATCCTTTACAGTATCTTTGCACATGAGTGTGTTTCTGTAAGATAAACAACCAGAGAGAAGGGCATTATGGGCTGGGTTTTCAAGGAAGAAGAGCTAATACTTCTCCACTACTCCATGTAAGAAGCAGGAAATGGATCAGGACTCCTTAGTCCTGTTCCTTCTTTCCAGGTCCCTTGGTCTGTTCTCAGTTTAGCATCTACAATAGTCTGAGTTTGGGAAACCCAGGAGAAAACCCGAAGGGGAGCGTTCAGGTGAAAGTTGTATAGTTGGTTGGTGATGTCAGAAAATACAGAGGGAATTGAGCAAGAGACAGGCAGGAAAGGGCATGTCATTACCCATTTTCCTCTCTGGGCAGTTGGAGCTCAGGCTTGCTGGGACATGTTTAGGGGAAACCTTAGGATCCCTCCAACGTTACCCCAACCGAGAGACATGGAGGCTGTGGTGTTTCTCCATTATGCTCATGTCATGAATCAGTGGGTATTAAATCTTTGACCATTCCAACCTGTCCTGGAAAGAGGTCAAGTACATTCTAAAATAGTTGGCTGCCACTGGATGTATGTGGTAAGAGAACACAAGAAGACAGTGATAGCATCTGCATCACCACTTCTCAAAAGGTTACATAATTCCAAGAGAACTGAGGACTCGGTAGAACAAGTTCAGAGATCCACTAGTGTCTGTCTGGATGGACACATGTCATATTTGGGTTGACAGCATATAAAACCTGACTTTTGTGGAGAGACTTATTTACTCTGTAGTTCTTGGGGAAGCTGAGCCCCTTTCTTACCACCATGAGAACCCAACAGGGGGATCCGTATACTCTGTCTGCTGCACATGAGACCAAAAAGTGATGCAAAGACTCAGGACAGTGAGTGATGATTCATGACAGTGGAGCCAGGGTTAGAGTTCAGCAGCATGGCAAGTCTGTGGGACAGCAGAACTGGCCATAGTGTGTAACCAAACTATTTCAGTCTCATTCCCAGACACCCACCTTCATTGGTTCCTACTCATTTTCCAAACCTGGTTCACTGATGTGTCCATCTATTTCTAAAGGTCCTGAAAAGTTTCTAAACAGAGTTTATGATGTTAGCAATAAAGAAGCTTCAATACTACCTGAAAGTATTTTTCCTCTTCCCATATCATCTTACAGAAAAGTCTAGGTAACATATAAAGAACTCTATCAATATTTCATTAGGCTATTAGATCTAAGACTATTAGGAAATGACTCAGGGGACTTTCAGTGGCAGAAAGGTTTAAGGCCAAAAGCTAATTGCTGCAGCTAAAGTACAATGAAAAGATACTAGGAATGTCCAGCTGCTCTCACTGTGGTCCACCAATTCTTAGATGCCACCTTTATCACCAGTCCTAGAGTAGGCACAATTTTCTAGGAAGTCAAGCAAAAAATAATTGGGATCCTCCAAAGAAACAAAGATCAGCTGTCTGTCAGACTTCCTCAAAACTACTATTTAGCAGCAGATGATGGAGTAAAATCATCAGTGTTTTGAGTCATCTAAAGGGAAGAAAATTGAGACTGAACAACTATAAAGACAATTTAATTGAAAGGAAAAGAAATTTCTAAAACTGAACATTTAAAAAATATGACACATTTGACCTGAAAATTTAAAAACTAACCAAGAAGATGAAAAGGAGAACAGAACTTGTGTTCCAGAACAGCAAATGAGGGAAGCATCTCATACTCAAGATAAAATTCATAAATGTAGCTTTGGGTGGTTTGAGGTGCCAAATAACAAATGATCCTTAAAGTCAAAAGCAAGAGAAAAGGGACAAAGAAGGAAATAATGAAAGAAAGCACTCAGCTGTAGGAAAAAAATGCATTTTTAGAACTAAACGGTCCATTCACTTCCAAGTTGCACAATCCACCCAAAACCTATTACATTCTGGGGAAGTTTCTAAACTACCAAATTGAGGGGGAAATCCAACATGTTTCCAAGCACAGAGATCAATTTGTGACAAAGGAAAATGAATCACATTGGTGTTAAATTTCTCATCTGAAGTTTAATTATACAAGACACTGAAACAGTGATTTTACATTTTGAAAAGAAAAAAAAACTATCTTCCAAGCATCTTATGTTCAGTTATCTATTAAGGTGATTTTTCTGATAGTGAATACTGAGCAAGAACACTAGGGTTTTCTGGTACTCAGTAAGTATTCTAAGTATGTTAAATTTAAATCAGAAAAAAACAGATGGTAAGATGAAGAGTACATAACATTTGGGAATATGGGCATTTTAATACATTTGGCCAAATCCAAAGTGCTGCTGATGTGCATGACTGGGATAATGATATCAGTTAAGGTATCAACGTTATTTATAAACATTAAGAAAGATAAGAAGGAGAAAAACTTTTGAATGAGGTTGAAATAGAGATGTTTCATTTGGAAGATCACTGCTTATAAGAATAGAGATTTAAATTTCTTTGGAAAAATTAAAGGTTAATAATATTGTAATTAAATTCACCCACCAAATGACTACCAGAAAAAGAGGAAAACAAAGCCAATAAAATATAGATATATCTACATATGTGTTAAGTGTATACAATTGATCAATAGGATATACAGCAAAATATTAGTAACATGTGGTATAATATTAGTAATATTAATCTAATACACAAATAGATAAATAATACATAACATAAATAATAATAGTAATAATATATGGCCACTTATACATGGTAGGCAGGACAAGTTATTTTTTAAAATATTATTTATTGAGGGCCCTCCCTTCTGGCACAACGGGTTAAAGTGCATCACTATGAAACTATCACAATCACTGCAGCACAGGTTCGATCCCTGGCCAGGGTGGTGGCCCACATGGTGGGGGGGGCGGACCTCTCCTGCCCCACTCACTGCTCCCCTCAGCAGTGTACTTCATCAATTGGCCTGTTCTACTCCCCGCTCTGTCTCTGGTGAATCCTCTCATCCCCCACACCTCTGACCTGTATCCCAGTTCTGTATGCATAAATAAATAAATCTTAAAAAAAAAAAGAACTTGCTTAATATATTAAAAAGTATTATGTATTGCATAGAACTTGGGTGTAGGCTAGAGGTGTGGTAGGTGAGAGGATTCACCAGAGAGAGAGACTGGGGAGCAGAACAGGCAGATTGATGAAGCACACTGCTGAGGGGAACAGCGGGTAAGACAGGAGAGACGTCCACTGTGCCATATGTAGGTCAGCTTCCTGGCCAGGACTGAACCCAGGCTGTAGTGGCGGTACTGCTAATGACCCTTATGCCACCAGGGAGGCCCTAGGCAGGACAAGTTTTGCATCTTGCAGATACTAGGGATCTATTTTAGTCTCCCATTAATCCTTGCAGAAAGTATTCCATTGGCTTCCATGCTCTCACTCTCTGATGCACGTGGATGGAGACAACGGATAATGAGCAATCAATTCTAGAAAGGATGTCTGATCCAAGATGGGGCTCAGAATTCAGAAAACAATCTAGATCTTTTAGCTGAAGTAGCAAAAAGTCTCCTTTGCCTGTCTGAGGCTGAAGTCCTGCCAGAGTAAATCTGTCAGGAAGGAGGAATAGGGAGCTCCAGAAGACCCAAGAGATAGTCAACTGAGGTGCGTTTGACCTCTTACTACCAGATTATTCCTTACACTCCCCAGTCGATTGAGTTAAACATTTTCCTTCGTCATCTTAAGCTAATTTGAGGTTTCTGTCACTGTTAACTAAAACAATCCTAGTTAAGGCAAATGTCCCATCCCTTACCAATTCTGAACTAACACATGCACTAACAAGGCCTTTCTGGGTTCACTTTAAACACGAAAGTCTTCCCTTGCTGGGATGACATGATTTTAGCCCAGGATAATTTTTCTATCAGAGCAACTGCCATTCTCACTCTCCTTCTGAATAAGGAGAGTTCTGGCGCTCTGCTAGTCTTCTCCATGATTACAGGCTTTGTCTGTTGGGATGGTTCCCCTGCCTTCCTCAGGCCCTAAATTTGAAACTGCACCCCTCCTAAATAATGACCCTAAATAATGGCCAGCCTTACCTGGCTCACTCACCCCCCTGTTCACCAAATTCCAGACATGATACTCTTTATTTCATGACTTCAAAAATGACAAGCTTTTAGGCCCTCCCTGGTGGCGCAGCGGGTTAAAGCACAGCACAAAGAAGCTTAAGCCACTTCCGCATGAGTTCGATCCCCGCCTGCCCCGGAGGTGACCACATGGCGTGGCAGACCTCTCCTGACCCACCCGCTGCTCCCCTCAGCAGTGTGCTTCGTAGACCTGCCTGTTCTGCTCCCCACTCTGTCTCTGGTGAATCCTCTCACCCTCCACATTTCTGGCCTGC
The DNA here is from genome assembly GCF_000260355.1 of Condylura cristata. Taxonomy (NCBI): domain Eukaryota; kingdom Metazoa; phylum Chordata; class Mammalia; order Eulipotyphla; family Talpidae; genus Condylura; species Condylura cristata. The sequence goes on along the minus strand of NW_004567122.1, from coordinate 26,682,447 downwards.
ACCCCAGTTCTGTACGAATAAATAAATCTTTAAAAAAAAAAAATGACAAGCTTTTAGCTTAGCCCCAGGTCTTTATCTAAGGTGCTCCCCTACCTGGAGCTTTTTTTTTTTTTCTGAGACCCTGTCCTTCCTTCACTGAGCTGACTCTTCATGGGTCAGCTTAAACATTACTTACTTGTCATGATCCTTCATATTAAGTCTTGAATAGTCCTACCTAAGATCTAACATCAACTTGCAGTTTTTCTCTTCACTCATAACACTTATTACAAACAAAAATACAAGTGGCTGTGTTTCTGGAATTACATATCTCTTTCTTTCCCTAGACTACAAATCCCATGAGCCAGGGGCAAGGGCTCTTTATCCATGGCTCTATCCCCAGTATCTAGAACAGTGCCTGCCCCTGGGTGGCACTCCCCAGACAGTGAGTGGATGATTGTGTTCATGACCAGCCATTAATTCATCAGACAGTTCCTGGAACACATCATGGGAGGACCTGCTTTCAGGAACAGGGCATCTCTTGTGAGGCTTGCCAATGAGATGCTGCATAAATTAATGGCTTTGCACTGAGTTCAGCATAACACTAAGAAAAAAACATCAGTAAGAAGAGTTTCCAGGAAACTCTGGAGTCTGGAGAGCAAAGAGATGGCAAGGGACTGGGGAGGCTCCACAACCCCCTCAGTCTTTTGCAGACATTGGCCCGGACTCACCAGCATGCCCTAGACAGAGTGTTTGGGCCACTGTTCAGCCAGATGAACTGTTTAGCCACCACTTATCTTCACAGCACGAGATGGTGCCCATAACTTCAGAGAATGTCTTAGAAATATTTAAGCAGCAAAGCAGAAGGAACTGCCTGATGAAGGTGTTGAGTTCTCAGATTAGAAAGGAAGAGAGTGCTCTTGACACCAGAATCCTGGTTTTCAATCTTAGCATCTTGGTATTATTTCTCACCATATAAAGTAACACCAGAGTTAGGACTTTGGAGTCAGCCAGACCTGTATGTTTGAATTGGTTTCTACTGCTTGCTAGCTGTGTGGTCCAAAGCAAGTTACTTAACCATTCTGGTTTTTAGATTTTTTTTTTCTCCCTGAAGGTAGAGAACAACATTAGAACACAGCACATAGGGCTTTGGTGAATGGATGGGCATAATGACATAATCAGTAAAAGCATTTAGCACAGTGCCTAGCACCTAATTAGTTACCAATACATGTGAGCTGTGGTTTTACCATTATTGCTATTGCTGCAAATACAGGTAAAGCATCTAGAAGGGTAGGAGACTAGAGAACAGTAAAGAGCAATTGGGTCCAGCAAAGGTGATGTTCAAACATTTCACAATCCTGGCACCAGGGGGTCAGGGAAGTCACAGCAGTATTAACTTTTTGGTGGCTGGATTAGTTGGAGGCCAGCAGTAGGGAGCCACAGGATAGAGGAGCGGGGGGAAGACAGGGATGCAGTGATGATAGGGGTTTTCTTGGAGTATCTGGGCAGTGGTTATTTACCAAAAAGTTCAGAAATATTTCTACAATATTCCTCAGGGCACCCATACTAGTGAAAACCAGCTCATTGTCAGCCCTGGAGCAAGTACTAAGAGCCCATGAAGGCTCTAGGCTCAAGACCACTGCTAGTTCTCAGCCAGTTACAAAGTCACCTCTGGAAGCTTATGCACACTGCCAGGATCACCCTCAGGCCTCTGCCTTTTTTTTCTGGACCCTTTTTTGATCACTTGCTGTGTAAGAACCACCTACTCCCTCCATAGCCAGTGACTTGCAGCCTCGATGATGTTCCCACTATCACACTTTGGCAGGGACTGGTTTCTCCCTGGAAACGCTATCCTCAAGGCTCCCTTCTGTGTTCTCCTTGTCCCCCATACCAGGCTAAGTGGGAGCTACCCCTATCCTTGTTCTCATCAACAATACAGTGGCCCGTGTCTGCTATGGCCCAACCCCAGCCTTGAGACCCTGAATGCTCGTCCCAACCCCCACTCTCCACTGGGGTTGCCAGGCCCTCCCATGGGCAGAGGTACAGGGTTGGGCCTGTCATCCCAGCCCCAGCTGGCCTCCACTCAGCAAAAGGCCAGTCTCTATCTGGGGCAGAGGAGATCACACACCTCCTAGGCCAGGGCACTCCCTCCCTTGCTAAGACACCACACTCTAACTGTAGCTTTGGTTCCTGAAAGATGGACTCCAAGGAGTTGGGGGGAGCAAACAGGATCACCAGGAGCCACATTAGCCTGACTCCTGACATTCTAGAACAGTTTTTCTTCCTATACCAGTAATACCCTCATTATTTTGTAACTTCCCTACTTCTGACCAACCAAAGCTTTTTTGGGGTTTTGTGTGTGTGTGGGGGGGGTGGTGGTGGGGTGTGTGTGTGTGTGTGTGTGTGTGTGTGTTATTATGTAATTGTAACCCTACCTGCAGTTCCCATTAAAAATCAGGTTTTAGTTTAAGAAAAAAATGACCTTTCGGCTCTGGTCTACAAAAGCTTTCATGTACTTTCAAGTTGTCTATATCCTCTGAGCCTCCAAAAAAGTAAATCTTATTTTCTTTCTCCTTAACAGCCAGCTATATATAGCTCCATACACAATAGCTAACCTTGGCGGCCTGAGTGCTTGGACAGGCTCGGCCGGCCTATTGTCTCAGCACCCGCCCACGTGCAGCCAAAGGCCCCCAGCTCCCCCAGAGGGAGCTGCCTGCAGGGAGGGTCCATGACTGAGAGAGGACAAGTCTAGTCACTTCCAGGCCCACAGGCCTTCCCTGTGTGAGTTAGGATAGCTGACCTGGTTTCCTATCTAAACTCTCAAAACACTAAATTTGTTAGAAGAGGCAAAGGATTATTATATATATCAATATTTGTCAAGAATCTGATTCAAGGTTGGAGTCATAGTGGTCACTAAAGCAATACTTATTGCTAATTTTATAATTTCCTAATTTATAACAGTGACCTCTGGACACCACTAGGTGTTTGAGAAATTCAGAAAAAGGTTTTATTTCTGTCTCTCACAAATATAGTCCACACTCACAGACATACTCAGAAAAGACTTCTAACTCTTAATCTACTTTCCTGTTTTATTCTTGTCCATTGATGTCCTGCTATTGAGCTTATTCCTAACATTTTAGGGACAAAAGGCAAAGTAAACAGGGTCTAAATGGCATTATGAGATGTAATAGACACACAATGAACTGCATATGATAGGTTTGGACAGACTTTTACATCCATGAAATCATGACCAGAATTAGATAGTGAACACATTGAGTACCCCAAAGATCCCCCTCTTTAAAATTCTATCCTCCAGGACGTTCCATCCTACCCTTTACAACCCATGTAAATCCCTTTATTAATAGGGATTAAAATTTTTTTTGTTAAATTTGCATTTTTAAAAGTTTAATCTAAGTGGAACCATATGTACCTGTTACAATTGGTTTCTATATTTCAGTATGATTATGTACACCCACCAACATTTCATTCCCTTTTATAGTTTCATAATATTTCATTGTAGAACTATAACACCGGCTGTTAATCTACTGACCTTACAAATATCTGAGTTATTTCTTGTCTTAGGCTATTATGCTAGGTATAGTCATGCACAAAATTTTACTTCTGTATAGGCTTTCTTTTCTATTTAGTACATACCTAATAGTGGGATACCTGGATCATATGATGTGTTGTGTGCGTGTGTTTGCTTATATTTAGCATTTTAAGAGACTGCCAAAATGGTTGTGCCATTTTGCATCCCCATCAGCAAGGTTTGAGAGTTCCAGTTCCTTCAGATCCTTATCAACACTTGGAATGGTCAGTTTTTCAGTTTAGCCATAAGTGCTTAGTGGTATCTATGTGGTTTTAAATGAATTTGAGATTTTGAGAATTGATTATTTGCCATCCATTTATCTCCTTTGGTGAAATATCTGTTCAAGCTTTTGCCCCATTTAAAAGGAAAAGGGTGCTGTTTAAAGAGTTCCTTTATTTTCTGTATACAATTGCTTTATCAGGTATATTATTTGCAAAGATTTTTCTCTTAGTTTGACTCATCTTTTAGTCTCTTAGCGGCATTTTTCAAAGAGATGGGTTGCAATCTTGATGAAATATGACCGATCTTTTTTCTTATATGAATTATGCTTTTTAATATTATTATCTAACAAATCCTTGCCTGACTCAAGATCAAAAAACATTTTATCCTAGAAGTTTTTAGGTTTTAATTTTGAATCCATGATCTATTATTACTTTTAAATTTCATTTTGTTTGTGGGAGGTATGTGTGAATCTATCTGGAGTCTCTGTTTTGTTCCTTTGATCTATTATGCCAATTTCACACTGTCTTTATCATTGGGTAGTGATAGTTTTGGTTAATCTATGTCCTTTTATTTTTTTATGAATTTTAGAAATAGTTTGTAATTTTTAAAAAAGATTTCTTTATTTGTGCATGCAGAACTGGGGTATAGGCCAGAGGTGCCAGGGCTGAGAAGATTCACCAGAGACAGAGTGGGAGCAGAACAGGCAGATGGACTGAAATATGCTGCTGAGGGGAGCAGTGGGTGGGTCAGGAAAGGTCTGCCACACCATATGATATGGGTCAGCTCCCTGGCAGGGGATTGAACTCATGCTGCAGTGGCTGCAGTAGCTTAATTGTGCTATGCTTTAACATGTTGTGCCACCAGGGAGGGCCCCAGTTTGTAACCTTTTTGCCAAAAAAAGCAAGCTGGGATTTTGACTGGTCATATACTGACTCTACAAAATAATTTGGCCTATCTGGCTATTGCTTCTTCCATAAATTCCTACCTACTAGTTCTTCAAACTGCTTGCCTAATGACTTGCAGCATGGTGCTCCAGAGAGCACCATCACACTGTGCTCATTCTGAAGGCAGCGTCCAGATTTGAGTTATGCATAACCTGCCCACGTGTGCCTGCCTTGCCTGTGTTTACCCCCAACACGGCACTTAATACCTAAAGGGCAATGGTCTATTGCATCTGTTGGCATAAGGCTTTAGAAGAGTGAAACCAACCCCTAATCCACTCTGAAGGGACTGGCACATGGTTGACAATCCTTAAGAATTGCTGAGCAGATGAACCCATTTGCAACCCCAGGCGTCGTGGGTTTCTCTGCTGAGAAGGGCTCCACGTCATAAGCATGGGGTCAGACTTCCTCTGCACTGTGTCCTTTTGGACCAGGGGAGGGACTTATTTGCTAACCCTCCCTTTAAGAAATACTAGCATTCTTTGAACTTGATGGGAGCTATGCTTCCTACTCAGCCTCCTTGAGTCTCACTTTGTTGACCCAGCAAATAATAGTTACTACCTGCAGACTGAGGCAAGGATTACTGCAGCTAAGATATGGAAGCTTCCCATGCCTTCTTCCCACCACAGGACACTCAGATAACTTAGGTTAAAGGCTATCTAGAGGGGGAAATGTCTTATTGATTATGGAAAGGCATCTAGAGTAGAAAAGGAACCCAAATCCTTGAAGGCATGTCCATCCTCCCCCCGCTCCCTCCCGCCCTGCTGGCTCTCACTATCAATTCTATTTCAGCTTTTAAGTGTCAATTATTTATTCACTCATCCATTCGTTTAGCAACTGCTGAGTGCTTGTTTCTGCCAGGTGCTGCAGCAGCACTGGGGAGATGAAGACCAGAGGCAGGACAGGTGTTGGCCCCTGGCTTCAGGACAGTGCACCCTGCCACACTTGGGTAAGTCTAGGTAGCTGTGTACTTGCCAACCAAGGAAACACAGGTTGCTGTGCTGGAGAGTAAGTGGACAGACGTAAAAGAAGAGGTGGCTCTTTCAGCAGCATGTCCAAGGAAGGATCCTCTGAGGCGGGGGCATATGAATTGAGGATCAAAGAAGGAGACTGGAGGATGGGGAAATCTCTGAGTAAGACTGAAGGCGCTAGAAAGAGCATACTTGAAGAAGCGTGAAGGCAATGTAATTATAACAAACAAAGGAGGAAGAGGGAGCTACAGACGCTATCAGAAAGGTGGTTCCTTTTCCACTCTAGATGCCTTTCCATAACCAATAAGATATTTTCCCCTCTAGATAGCCTTTAACCTAAGTTATCTGAGTGCCCTGTGGTGGGGAGAAGGGAACAGAAAGCATGGGAAGCTTCCATATCTTATCTGCAGTAATCCTTGCCTCAGCTCATTCTGTGAACAAAGTCTGGGTTGGTCTTTAGGCAGGAGAAGAGTCTTTTGAGTGTTCTGAACAGGAATGGCTGTCATCAGCTTCCTCATGACAAACATGGTGGATTTCCTCACAGTCCAGGAAGATTTGCCCACCAGGGGGAGCACCTAGAATGTGCCCACTGAGTCCTCCCCTTTCTGACCATCAGTTGTCATTCCTAAACCCAGGCTCCAAGCCTCACAGGCAAGGCATGATCAGATTAGGGAGCAAATGGCTATTTGTAATTACTTAGTAGGTGGCTTATTGAGCGTACTGTGTGCCAGGCCTGAAAGAGGTGGATTAGTACAACAATTGCTGTCCAGGTCTCCTTCAGGTACCAAATGAAAGGTCCATTTTGGGCAATTGACAATTTGCCCAAATTGACAGCCATGTGACATTACAACAGCAAGTGTATATGTTGTTCAGTCTAGTAATTCCACTTCTGGGATTTTGTCTTCAAGAAATACTTGTCTGTGTTCATAAAGCATTTGTGCAAAGATCTTCATTGTAAACTAGTGAAAAATAAAAAACAACTTCTGTGTCCAGTCCTACCAGGGGGATGGCAAAATAAATCATGGTTCATGTCCTGTTGGGGAGCTACTATAAATAATGAGAGCTCTCCAGCTGCTGTTGTGGGAATATCTCCCAGGCATAATGGAATTTCCCACAAAGCCTGTCCAATGCAGTCCCATGACATCAAAAACAACAGTCATGCCCCAAATAAAACTATACAGCATATAGTTACCTTTACACATAAATTTATAGAAAGAGGACTAAAAGGAGATACCATAAACTTAACAAAAAATAGCTGTTACCTCTAGGGATGGTTATGGATTTATAACTACAATTAGGTCAAAAGTGGCTTTCATTACCTGTATAGTTTCAACTTTTCACATGGTTTTTATTTCATACAAAATGAACATAAGAAACAATAAAATGTTTAAACTTGAAGGCACTAAGCTAGGAAGTTGGGGAGCAAAATTTCATCCCAGGATGGGGGCAGTATCATTTGTAGCACAATGCAGTCATATTCTCTTTGGTCACTCAACAAAGGCTTAGCAAATGTCTGCCCTTTGGGAGGTAGGAGCCAGCAAAGAACAGAATGGAAGGCCGTCCAGTGAAGCTTATTAGTTGTTTGAAATATTTTCAAGCAAGACAGGCCAGCAGATACCACAGGTTCTGCCACCTCTTCTTTCAGGAGAGCATGAACTATTTCTGTCCTTTGTCACTCTGTAATTCATAACATGTCAGTTACTTAAACTCTGTCTCAGTTTATTCATCTATAAAATGTAGCAACATTACGTACCTCACAGTTGTTCTGGCCATTAAGCAAAGGCGAATTTTGTACTGTGGTGTGAAATAAATAAATGGAGGCATTTTACTTCTGAGGTCCAGCTGACTTTGTTAGCACTTGTTTGTGAAGGCCCCCATCCAGCTCCTGAATCCTGCCCAAAGGAAAGATGTATAGACAAGTCAGGGGTTGGAGGAGTCTTGGGGTGGTGCATGTGTGTATGTGGGGGTGGGGGGAAGGAGCAATAATTCATCCTACTTTATCTTCCACAGAGAGTTCTCTTGAGCTATGAGGCTTGAAAGTTTGGGACTATAGGCTCCATCCTGAACCCTTGCCTTGATAATCAATTATTCACTCATCTCTCCAGGCAAAATTCACACGTTGATCAGGAAGTCTGTCCCCAGAGCCCAGGTCAGGGCTTGGTACAGAGATTAAACAAGGCTGCCTTGGTCTTTGGCAAGTTCACGGGATGCTCATGGACGATTTTATGGAAGGCAATGGGCTACCTGAGACTATTTCAGGACATCCTGAAAAGCTTGGTGGAGAGAACTTTCCAGCAGTCCTGATCTACTAACCTGTGCCCTCCGCCCTCTACCTTCCCCACGACTGCTTTCATCCTTTCTGGGGTTCTCATGTGGGGCTGGGGCAGGGAAACCTAGAGTTCTCCAACTCCTGAATGGGACAAACTCTCAGGACGCCGTGCCAGGAACAGGTGAGACGCAGCAAACTGTTGAAAGGCATGGAACATTCTGCTATAGTTTAGAAGCTGCCATCTCAGGCTCCTTTCTGGACTGGCTTTAGTTCAGTCGGTTTCTTTGTTGTGCTGACTTCTAATCCTTACATTGGGGTTTAAAACCAGTGTGTGCTTTTTAACCCTTTTGTACACTACAGTGTCTGAATCTTGTGCTCTTCTTCTGCCATAGAGATTTTAAATGTGTCTTTTCCTGTTCTCCATTTTTCTAATCAATTGGTTGATAACATAAATTGGGGTGCTTTCATGACCTGATCTATCGACAGGGTCTCTTTTGTCCAGAGTCAGCCCTGTACTTTAGGATCCGCAGGCCAGCCACAGCTGTGTGCTGGGATACCCACGGTGGTGGTGGGTGGAGTGAGGAGCAGCGTGCAGTCAGAGACTCCTGGTCCCTGGCACCTACAGGCTGGTCATGGGTTATGGATTTTACTCCATGTACAACAACAGCACCTCCAGAAACTTAGTAACAATGCCTGACATCACTTTATCCTTAGATGACTTTCTTCACGATCTGATCTATTGATCATAGCTAGTGAGACCTCCTTTGCCGCTAACACTCTCTGTTCACCCTAATTTTCTTTCAGGTCTACGAGCACCCCAAGTTGCTCCCTCACCACGTGCACCTGCACCCTTTACTAGGATGGAATATTTCCGTGCACACCTCCCTTCCAGTCAAAAGAGGGTCTCCCCTCTTCACTCCAGGTCTTAACTTAATTCCTTCCCAGGACATGCACAGAAATTGTACGTACTTTTATTTCAGTGGGAGTGGGGGAGACCATTGTAGGATATAAGCTGTACAGGGACTGGGACATGTGACCCTTGCTGTATGAACATCACTGGCTACCTTGAGTTCTGGAAGACTTAATGCACATAGAAACACACGTATTTGTCAAGTTCCCCTGAGTGCAGTTGCTGTGTCAGTTCTTACTTTTCTCTAGGGTTTTTCAAGAAGACATCATGACAAAGTCAAGTTGGTAAGGGGGAAACCTTGAGACCCCAGAAGGGCAGAGTGTACTGGGGAGGCAGGGGTTGTCGGAGCTGGAGGGGAGGGGGCTTTGGGGCTCTGTTGTCCCTAACTCTTCTTGGCCCTCAAGCTAGTCAGGGCTGTCTGGCACTGCGGCCCACCCCTCTTGGTTCTGGTGACTCCACATACACCCTTGATGAACCTTGATCACACCACATTGTCTCAGGTTTCCAAGTCTTTGTGTTACAGGGCATCCCAATGTGAATTGGGTTGCCTGTCTGTGGGTCCTTAGACTGGACATGGAGGGTTCGTTCTGATCCTGTAGGGAGGACTCCAGCAAGGCCAGCAACAACAACAACAAATTGCTACTTGATTATTCTGCCCTGTGATTTTATGCAAAAATAGAAAAATGGTTAAAAGGTAACGTGTATTTGTAAATAACTTGTGCATACAAGTTGAACAAAGTTGGGGTCAAGGTTGAGAGAAACTTTTAAATAGCTTTTAAAGTTATTTTTTTTTGTTCTGTTACTGTGATTTTGACATACACCAGAAGTTTTTTTTTTCCTTTCACATGCACCAATGGACTATTTTCCACTTGTGGCCGTCATATTGGACATTCATGGACAATGTTGGTGACTGACTGTACCCTAAAATCTGTGCCACCATAGATATGGTGGTATGAAAATCAAAAGGGGCGAATTGTAACAGGTACAGGTTTCATGGATGCCGCCCCCACTCCACATACTGGAACTACTAATCCCATCACTAACACGGAGAAGCACGCTGAGACGTGAGGGCGGAGCTGAGCAGCCAGGTTGGGATAAAACCGGACTTGTGGGCTCTGGGGGTCTCTTGACCTGGTGGTTCCCAGCTGGCTGTTTGGCTCTCGATGGGTTTTCAGCGTGCTGGTGGAGTCCAAGTCAGCAGAACTGGTAGGACACTCTAGCTAACTCTCCCTCTTTCCCTGGGTTATTCCTTTATCTTTCTCCTTGTAAATAATCCATTATTGAACCTTTCTGTGTGTGTCCATAATACGATTGAATCATAAGCGCGCGGTTAAGGACCCACAGACAGGCAACCCAGTTCACACTGGGGTGCCCTGTAACATTTGCACCAGCATTACCCTACTTCTTTGCTTCATACTGCTCAGTCCATGAGCCTTGGCTTAGATCCGTGTCCCTCTCCCAGCTCACCCTCATCCCAGAGTAGCCCTCCATTTATTTCCACACCCCTAGAAGAGTGTGTAAGGCTGTGTACCCCTCAGTGGTGGTCATTCAGATCGTGGGTGGACAACCTGCTACACCTCAAAATGCCAGTAGGGAAAGGGCCCTGGCTGGCTTGAGCACCCCTTTGCTCTCCTGTAGAGTGGCTGCCAGATCCTGAGAGGGCTGGAAGCAGCAAACTCTTTTAACTTAGGGGGATTCAGTGCTGGTTCAGAGAGGAGCAAACTTGCCCTCACCCCACCTCCAGCCCCATCCAATTCCCACTCCCAACCCCCACTGGTAGAACTTGAACCTTGTAAGGGAGGGAAACTGTTAAAGTAGATCCAGCTTGGTCAAGGTATTAGTGATGGGGGAGGTGGATGGGGGGAAATTAAACTTGATAATTTGGTCAGTCCCCATTTTCTTACTGTCCATAGAGATTACAGATTACTGGATCTAAAACAAAACAAACAACAAATCCTTTCTGCTAGAGTCGGAGGACTCTTGCACCAGCAATCCAGGGACCCATCACAGGGGATCCCTGCCCTGACCCAGAAGCCCAGTCCTTTCCTCTTCCAGTCATCTGCCTCTGTCCACTAAATGATTCCCATCAGCCTCCAAACTTGTTTTAACAGGTCCCCTGGGAGAAGTGAAAATAGTCTCCCCCCTAAACCCCCCTTGCCCACACACACACACAAACAAAAAACGAAAAAAAAAAAAGCCAAACTATACACAAACCTCCCACTTACCCATCTTCCCTCCTAACAACCCCTCAATCCCTTTTGCCCCTTCATGGCAAAGATCTGTCACCCTGTATTACCCTCTCATTCTCTTTTTCAATGATTGCCTTTTTTTTTTTTTAAATCAAGGTGCCCCCTGGCAAAATTGAATGGCTGATTCTCTTCCCTTTTCCTAACCTGCTGCAGCCACTGTAGCCACCTGAACCCAACACTCTCCTGACCTTCTCCTCCCACCCAGCAGTCCAGTTTCCCTGGGCTCTGGCTGGCACCTCCCCTGGAAACTCCCATGGTGGAGGGTCTACATCTTTTCTCTTTCTCCTGCCCATATCCCTCCCTCTCCACATACATTCTGACTTTCAGATTCTAACATCCAATTGCCTACTTGAAAAGTCTGAGACATTTCAAGTGAAATGAGCCAAATCTCTCCAACTCCTCCCACCCACCCAAACCAGAGTCTCCTGAGGCTTCCTCACCTGGAAATAGCAGCATCATCCATTTGGGTGCTTAAGTACAGACACTATCTTGGACTTTCCTCTTTCCCTCACTCCCCCAAATTCACTCCATAGTAAGTCCTTTTCGTTCTACTTCCAAAATAGCCTTAGCTGGTCCCTGCTCATTCTTGCCACTGCAACCTGGTTCAGACAAATCTGAGCACCCACTCAGCTGGGCCCTTCACTCGCTCTCAGCTCCCCACACCCTTCTTTTCACTCTGATCTTCCTTTCCAGATTTCTATTGTGAAAGAAGGGAGGAAACACTTAAAGCTATGGGGGTCATCTTAAAAGGACAGAGAGAAACTGGCTGGTGCTGAAGGGCCCAGGGAGATGACCTGAGCACACTCAAATTCCTAAATCGAATCTCAGGATGGTGGGTGGAGTCACATCCAATTTTTAATGCTCCAGCTTTGGGCGGAAACCACTGGAAGGTGAAAAATGTCTGTGTTTGCCAGAGGACGAGGTAGAGACAGCCCTTCCCTTAGAGACAGCCCTTCCCTTTACCTGGCATAGCGCTATTGAGCCTCCAGTGCTGGCTCTGGCTGTGTGGCTGCTGAGGCTCAATCAACAGTGAGGCAACCCAGGTTTCCTCTCTGCAGTTTACCCCTCAGTAGCAAGTAGCAAGATCACTGGAGGATGCACCCTGCAATATGTTTGGCCCATCTTGTGGGTATCCTGTTTTTTTTTTTTTTTTTTTTTTTGAAAGATTCCTTTCAGTGCCTTGCAGAAACTCTGGGCTTGGACTATGAATCTCATGTGACCTACCTTAGGTCCAAGCAGTTTGGAGGTGGGGCGCCATGCCTGATCTTCTGGAGAGTGGCATTGCCATCTCTCCCTCCAGTTCCTAGCCAGGTGCTGGGCATACAACAGGCATTCAACACATATTTATTGAAAGAATGAATGCTCATGATGATAATCCTACCCTCACCTTTTGGGGAGCTGCTAACAGTCCCTCACCCCTACCACCCACCAGGGAAATCCCAGTTTTCCAGAAATGGGTATTTAGGCTTTAATAACTGATGCATTAAATTAAGAAAACATCCACCAAACTCATTCTGTATTGCATCTCTCTGGCAGCTGTTGGTGAACCAATAAATAGACATCTGGAGAGAAGACTGAGCCAGATCTCATTAAAATCACAAAGTCAATGGCTTTTCTTCAAGAATGTTGCTTTTTGCATATTTGCATAATGATACCAACGTGGTGGCCCCTGACCTTGTCAGGAAACTGGAGCATTCATGCTGGGTTCCAGATGTGGCTGGCAGGACCCTAGTCTGCTTCCCTTGTAGCTTGGCCTGGCCTCCAGAGGAAACAAAGCTTGTCTTTGGGGCCCAAAACAGAGGTGACAGCGTCAGCCGCCCCTTCTCTGCCAGCCAGAGCTCCTGCCCTCTGACTGGCCCCTTCCCCTAATAGTTGTTCCCAACCTGCATCAGAATGACCTGGGGGCTTAGTGAAATTGCCAGCTCCATTAATCCAGAGGGTCTGAGGAGGGACCCCAACTTTTCATTCCTAATGAGTTGCCATGTGATTCCGCTGCTCCCAGGACTCCATCTTGGGCAACATCACTCCAAGGCATTCCACATCTGTTGGGCGGTACCATGCCAGCAGCCTGGCCTCACCTGGACACGTATGTTCTCAAGCATGTACCAGGTCTGTTCCTATCAGCATGTCAGGGGTTGTTAATCTGAAGCTCTCCCCGCACCTCCCAGGCCTAGTGAATCAAAATCTTCATTTGAAATAGTTTGCATTGTGCTAAGGGGTGGGGTGGAAGAGGGTGGGAAGGGGGGTAAACATTTGCATCCTTGGCTTCCCTGGGCCCCAGCTGAAACAGAATCTCATGGGGCAAGACCCAGAGGTCTGCATGTGTGACAGGGCCCGAAGGGGGTGCTAGGCGTGCAGCGTGGGGGACACTTCACTGCATGCGGAAATCACTTGGGGAGGCTTTGAAGCTACTGAGACTCAGGTTCTTTGAGCACTGATTCAGAATTTCAGAAAAAAAAAATTTTTTTTTTCTGATAAATGCCCAGAAGTGGAATTGCAGGCTCTAATAATAGGAACATTTTAAATTTTTTGAAGGCACCACCATACCATTTCCCATACTGACTGCACCAATTTACACTCCCACCAGCAAGGCACAAAGGTCCCTTTTTCCTCACATTTGTTATTCGGCTTTTTGATAAAAGCCTTTCTGACTTTTCTATAGAGGGCAGTCTACTCCCCTCCCCCCC
>NW_004567122.1:26623739-26668533 GCF_000260355.1 Condylura cristata | reverse complement strand
CCGCCCCTGTTCTCAAGCTCTGGCATTGTGGTTCAAACCTGAGGGTTTAAAAAAGCCCTCAGGATGCTCTACTTGCACAGGACCAGAACACTTAACCGGGAGTCACTGGGCTACACACTGCCCCTCAGCACGGAAGGGGGTGTTTCCAAAGGAGCCTGGGATCAGAGTTGGGTCAGAACCCCGAGCTGTTGCTGTTGAACAATCCTTACTGGGTAAATAGCTAGAAAACGGATAATAGGGCTTTTCTGTGTGATCATTCATTGGTTTCACTGCCTATGCTCTATATTAGGGTTCTAGGCTGTGTAGTAAGTTACCACTTAGTGGCTTAAAAGAGCATACTTTAGGGCCCTCCCTGGTGGCTCAACGGGTTAAAGCACAGCACTAAGAAGCTAAAGCCACTTAAGCATGAGTTCAATCTCCGGCCCCAGAGGTGACCCACATGGCGCAGCAGACCTCTCCTGCCCTGCTTGCTGTTCCCCTCAGCAGTGTACTTCGTCAGTTGGCCTGCTCTGCTCCCCACTCTGTCTCTGGTGAATTCTCTCACCCCTCCTGCACTTCTGGCCTATACCCCAGTTCTGTATGCATAAATAAATAAATCTTTGAGAAAAAAAAAAAAAAAGAGCATCCTTTAATTACTCCCCAGTTCTGCCAATGAGAATTTGAGATGGACTCAACTGGGTCTTGGGGACTCAGAGACTGAAATCACAAAGTCCTGGACTCTTACCTGTGGGTTGTGGCGGTGAGCATGTAACCAAGTTCAGGTAGGTAGGTGGGCTGTCAAATCGGGATCCCTGAGCTGTGCCTCTGAGGCCCCTTTCCTTGCTGACCATCTGCGGGAGAGGTGAGGCTGTCTGCCTTCCTCACTCTGCCCTCCTTCTTCAAGCCAGCATTTCTGTCCAGTCTGTTTCAGGCTGGAAATCTCTTTAACATCCTCTTCTGCCACCAGCTGGGGAGAACTCGCTTTGAAAGGGCTGTGCGCTTAGGTTGGATTCACCTGGGTGATCTACCTTTGGCCATCGAGGGAGTAACACTAAGAGGCAAAGTTCACAGAGGCAATCTTAAAATTCAGTCTACGGCAACGCTGTTTTGTTTTCATTTTGAAACTTATTAGTGGTTTAACTTTGTGCCATAAATGGAAAGGACGATATGTTATGCATGCTCATGTTTTCCTCAAAAACAAAAGCTGGAAGGGTCTGTCCCAATAATGTAACAATGGTTTTCACTGGTTGTTAAAATTATAGGAACCCTTTACTTTTTCTTTGTCCTTCTCTATTTTCCTTTTTTTACCTAACACTTAATGCAAGGGTAATGTGTTAATTTTGAAAAAAAAAGAAAAAAAAAAGAAAAAAGGTATCTTCAAAGGCAAAGAAATTTGACTCTGAGATGTTAAAAAATACTAAATTAACACCAATTTCAGTGGTGTGTTGCATAGGCAAGTGCTGATATACAGATCAAAGAACAGGAAACGGAACCCAGAGACACGTGCTGACGTGAATAAGAATAAAACATGTCTCCAAAATGTCAGAACAATGCCATGGGGAGGAAGTAATTGCTGCATTCCTGGTGGTGGGACAAAAGTTTGGAGGTGAAATAACTCATTAACATTGAATTTCCATCTTACAGTCTACAGAATTCAAATTGGATTTAACGAATAACAAGACAATAAACCACATAAGGAAATAAAACTGTATTCACAAATTAGATTTTTTTCTAGAGCTAAAAATATGGTCATAAAGAGATAATTAAAGGGCTTAAAAATCAATCACTGATATAAATTCCATGCTCTCTGAAGACATGTGTAGGCTACTGATCTTACCTTCAAAGATCTACTTGAGGCATGGGCGATTTCTCCTGGTTGGATTCTCCCAAGTGTACTAACTGTCAGACACAGAGGTGTTCCCACAATTCTCAAGTGTTCAGTGGTGCCCACCAGGGTGGAATCTCCCCTCTGGAGAGCCTTTGGCCTTTTCTCTGAGGAAAGATTCCCACATCCTGGCCGCCACAGGGCTCCTCATTGGGGTACTAAGTGCATGAGGCTTTGCCTGGAGGCGTTTCACATCATGCCTGTTCTGCTTTTCTCTCTCCTCTCTTACTGTCAGGGCAGAAGTGCTGCCTCTGTGTCCCTCTGCAGGCTCAGAAACCCACTTGTGGCTTAATAGGTGACTCAGGCTCAGCTTATGTATGACCTACTGTGTTCTAAGCTAGATGCCTGGGGCAGGGGACTGACTTGCTTCAAGTCCCTTTGTGTAATGCTGGCAGGGGTCCCAGCTTCTGTTAGAAGTTTTGGTTTGAGAAAGATTAGGAACCCCTCTTCTGGGCTGGAAGTGTGTCCCCTCAAATTTGGGCTGGGATTTGAGGGTGCCTGTAGTGTTTCAGAGACTGTTCTTCCTTGGTTCTCAAGCATGTTGCAGGAGCTGCCCCTGCGTGACTGAGAGCTGAGGACATGTTTCACTTACACCCTCATCCTGTTTCACTTTCCACCTCCCTCGGTGTGAGCCCTCTTCCCCCTCAAGGCTGTTTCCCTCACCCTCTGTTTCTGGGATCCTAACTGAGAGTTGACATCAGGGAACGTCCCTGCGTGCAGATGGCTTCCTTGAACCAGAATTATTTATTTATGGGCTGTTGCCAAAAAGCCATCGGGACTCACTGGTCCCACTGACAGGGGATAGAGTGGTTTTCCATCTGTTCACTCCAAAACTCATTTCCACCCAAATGAGGATATTTAATCAGAAGTCTTTCCTCTCTGTCTTTGCTATTCCCAAATCTCAGATCTTTCTTCAGATGTAACTGAAGGAAGATGCCAGAAATGGGGAGAACTTTTTAAGCAAGATACTTCCTCCCTAAAGGGGTTAGCGGCTGAGAGGATTGGGTTACCTGTTCAGGGTGAAGTGACCCACTCTGCTGTGTGATTCAGTGGCCATTTGTCTGTTCTCTGGATGCAGATGTTCTCCTTGACTGGGGGGCTGCTTGACCTGACCCCATGAGTGCTCTCCCTCAATTAGGGAGTCTTCTTAGCTAAAGTGACCTAAAGCAGAGCTGGGCAGAGGCCCTGGGCATGGTGATATCCACCATGCCACCCTCTATACTCTTGGACAGACCTGAGGAAAGCAACTCACATATATGAACACTCCCCAAGGAAACCCCAAGTGTCTGGAAGGCCTCATCTCCCTTTTCAGGGAGCAATGGGTGCCAAGTCTCACCTTGTTGAATAAAGAGAAAACAAGGCTCTGGGGTAACAGCTTTTAAATACTGTGTGCCAGGCCCTGACACACAGGAGTAGCACAGAATCTCTGCCTCAAATTTTACACCCTAACTGGGGATGCCATAGATGAAGTGGGAAATTACTGCAAGGAAGTTATGAGGACAGTGTTGATGGATGCACAGGTGGCAGAGGGAGGGGCTTTCGATCCAGATGTGAAGAATGGGACTGAATTGTTTCCAGGTTGGGTTTTTGTTTGTTTGTTTTTGTTACCTACAGGGCTCTCAATCCCTGAAAGATGGCATCCAGTGAAACACGCAAACCAAAAGTATATGGTTTGATGACATTCAGGTGGCCAAGTCTAATGGGCACACCAGTAATTTTACATTTGGTGTTTTCAGAAAACTATCTTCCCCCTTGGCTTTGAGACCTCCATACCTGTGTCTGATACTAGTGCAGGTTTCTCTTTCTCTTCACCTCTCATTGCTGGAGCAATACATGGCTCTGCCTGAGGCACTTGCCTTTATCTATATGTCCTTCCTAGGTGAGTTTTATCCAGAGCATTTTTGAATAATGTCTATAATTGATGATTCCCAAATACCCCACATCAAACTGGCCTCTTTCCTCAGCTCTGGGGTTGGTTATCTAACAGCTTTTTTGACATCCTACTTGGTTAATTGGACCCCCAACTTAAAATACCCAAATTAGAACTCTTAGTTTCATCTACTAGCAGCTTCTTCCCATTATTCTGCACCTCAGAAAACAAATGGCATCACCCCCAATTGTTCAAGGAGAAAATCTTAGCATCATCCTTGAACCCTCTGCTCTACCCTTCCCTCCATACCATCTTCAAGTTGTCTGTTCTGCCTCCCAAAACATGTCAACTTCTTCCATGTTCTTTCATCTCCAATGTTACCACTGTCTCTAGCCCTCTATCTTGACTGACCATGAACAACACAGCTGGCCTGTGTGTAGTTGGCTCTGTGGAATCCCTTCCAACAGACCCAAGGTCAGAGTGTAAGTTTCTGGTGGGACGACAATACCTGAGCTGCTGTCTTCTTCCTGATTCAACCCCTCCGCACTCCAGAGGGTGTGAAGTTACCCAGGCCCAAGGCTACCTTGGGCTTCACAGGTCCATGTGAGAGAGTGTGACACTGTGGGCCAAACAGTGTAGGTCAACGGATGAGTGCACTGAGAGTATATTTGAGAGCGTGTGTGTGTGTGTGTGTGCGTGCGCATGTGTGTGGTTGCTCCACACTCCCATTCCCCCAACACTTCTCTGAACTGACTTAGTCAGGGAATTGGCCAAGGATTCCATGGAGTGGATGGTTCCTTGCCAGATAGGGATGCCAGAGATGACCCCAGCTGACTTCTCAGACAGGGTATCAGGCCCATCCCTCATTCCCTGGCCTTCTCTCCTGGCTTTGGAAAGATTTCAGAGCACAATATTCTGGGAAGCTTCTCTCAGAGCATGACACTAAATTATGATTCTAAGTATGGAGGCATTTCCTCTGCGTGAGAAATTGTTCTCCAGTTTCCTGATATCCACGTGGTACCAAGGGCAACCTAGCTGTTGTTCACCCGCCCCAACTCTGCGGCAAGTGAACAAGTAAAGGTCTAGGCTGTGCCCTACTGGGGCTTCTCAGGAGCAGGGGAGGTGGGTGGGGAGCCCTTGGAATCCTTTCTGACCACCAAGACACCCATACCCTATTTGCTGAGGCTGCCTGGACGCCTCCTCGTGGACCCTGGGTGAGGCAGAGGGGCAGAGAGTTTAAGAGGGTAGAGCCTGGAGCCCCCGAGTCAGTTCTATGTCTAGCCTCTTCCTATTCTGTGACCTGGCAAGTGACTTTATTGCTAAGTTTCCATTTCCACAGCTATAAACTGAGAATTCTACCAGTACTTATTTATTTCATAGGAACAAAATGAGGATGAGAAGAGGGAATATATTTAAGTGTGGTCCAATGCATCAGCCCCTCTACTGGACTATAGTATAGGTGAGCTAGCCTCCAGCTGGCTCATTGGGCTAGTTTTAGGCAGCTGCCTTCAGCATGGAGAAGGCACACTCAGGTTGGAAGACCCTTGAACCCCACTGAAGAAGGCCTTTGTAATACTCTCTATACCCTAGAGGCCTAGGAGGTCCAGAGCGAGAGCAGAGATAAGGGAACCAAGCAGACACCCTTTCCCTTCCTTCTCTTTCTGGATGAGGCTCAGATCACAAGTCTCAGAGAGGGCCTCAGCAACCTCCTTCTGGGATGGCTGCCCTCTGTTCTGGTGAGGGGGTGCAGGGAAGGCACACATATCTCCCCAGTAGTCACCCACTCTGGGGAACTCAGCCTTTACTGTCTGTCCCATGGCAGTACCTAATGCTAAGCTTGGGTCTCCCGTAGAAAAAGAAAGGAGATGTTTAGGAGCCCCCAAAGGGGACTCCACCCTCTTTGGCTACAAAGCAGGACAAGGATTGGGCATGGTCCTTAGTCACGAGGACTCTCTGGAGAGAGCTGAATACAGTTGAGCCCTCACCCTATTGTTGGGAACAGGGCTGGGATTGGGTCACAGGAAGAGAAGGGACTTGGGGATTTTTAAGGACTCCTATGACATTGTTTTAAATGAAAGGATCTTTAAAAGTTTATACAAATCACTCCTTTGGTTCTGAGGTTGTCTTGTAATGCCCAGGCATGTAATGACCAGCCCTTCCTGAGGGTTCAAAGAGACGCATAGCTGCAGGATACCCAGCATGTGCCAGGTCATCACTGGCAGAGACGCATGGCCATCGGGCAGGGAGTGCAGGGCAGCGCTGTGGGGCCCAGAGGCTAATACTCACCACATGGGTCCCTTCCTGAGCCTGACCCTTCTTTCCTGTTTAGCTCCTCCAATTCCTCTCACCTCTTCCCATGGGCAGAACTCCTGGGTGTCCCTTCCACCAGCCCCACTTCCTCAGATTCCTTCCTTCACCTTCTGTCTCAGAACTGCAGGGCTGTCCTTCAGAGTCCACGAGCATAGGCAGGTGGCAATGCCAGGCTTAGCCATTTTCTCTCCCAGAGGAGGCCAAGCCCACCTCTGTGGCGGCTGACACAAATATTTGCGGAATGAATGAAGGAATGACATACCTACTGGTCCATGGCTCTGTTTCCAGCAGTGGTGTCCAGACCCAGAAGTCGAGCTCAGACAGCTCTGGTTGTGGGTCCTGGGGTGC
This sequence comes from Condylura cristata, assembly GCF_000260355.1. Taxonomy (NCBI): domain Eukaryota; kingdom Metazoa; phylum Chordata; class Mammalia; order Eulipotyphla; family Talpidae; genus Condylura; species Condylura cristata. The sequence goes on along the minus strand of NW_004567122.1, from coordinate 26,662,141 downwards.
AGTAAGTGATATGAGCCCCACCTGCTGGAGTGAGTCAGCCTTGGCCTCGAGAAGAATGGAGGATGGGGCTGTCCCACTCTCTGGAAAATGGGCTGCCTTTTTCAAAAGGCCCTCAAACCTCAAACAGCCCCTGACAAAGTGTCAAAATAAGGATACGCAGCTCTGCAGCAGGCTTTTTTTTGGGGTGGTTGGGAGTGGGGGTCATTTCATCCTCTGATGCCTATGCAGTACATACAGTAGTCATCCTCTACTACAGATGAAGATGTGGAGCACAGAGAGGTTGGCAGACCCAAGGGCACACAAGTAGGGGGCAGTGGTGGCTGCATTGCCACAGCCATGCTATACTGCCTCTCGGAGCTGAGGACACTTTGAGATGGAGAGGATGAAAAAACAAACCAGGAATAGGTTTGAAAGTGGGCTGGTAAAGAGGGTCTGAGCCTGTGAAACCTGGATTTGTCAAATGGTGGTGGCTGGGACACAGGTGACATGGGTTTTAGCCTCCGCCGGCTGTTTCCTACATTATCAGTTGCTCTCCCCTTCCTGAGCCTCCTCTGGATAATGGCTGTGCCAGCAACCACTTCACAGGGTGGTGCCCAGGGAAAATTCCAAAGTCCAGCACAGGCGGGGGTGGCACTGTTGGAAGGAAGGCAAAGGGCTCACGCCTAAATGGAGAAGTGAAGACTGAGGACCCCAGACCCCAGGGCTGGTGGAGACAGAAATGAAGAAGTCCCTCAGGGCTCCCTGCCCAACCGCTCTAGGTGAGAGCTCAGCACGAAGCAGCAGCTCAGCCCCAGGAACAGAGACCTGGCTCCTGTGAACACACAGGTCCCATCCATGCAGGAGTATGTTTCTTTGGTTTTATTATTACAAACACACCAGGCTCTGCCACACCTGGGGAATCCTGGCTCTGCGGGCTCTCCCAACCCTCTCTTTCTACCTGGACAGGGCCACGCAGGAGTGTCCGAGCCACGTGGTGTGAGACACGCTTGAAAGAACAGTTCAACTCATAGCTTATAATGGTGCCATTTCTCCAGCTGGGAAAGAGCTTTACAAAACCTGTGCCAGGACTCCCTGTAATGCCAGCTTGCTTGATTCATGTTTTGTGAGCTCCACTACACTTCTTTTCCAGAGCACGTGGCATAGGCAGGAGATTCCACATGTAGGACAGGTCCATTCTGGAAGTGAGTGCCAGGCAGCAACATCCAGACCTCTGCATGCGGTGGGTGAACAGCCATGTTGGAGGGGCCGGGTCTTTCCTCTCTCCCCACTACCCACCCAAGGCTCAGGTCTCATAGTGTGTGGCCCATGTACATTGATGTGTGATATTTGGTTCAAAAACATTCAGTTTCTTTGCAAACCGAGAGAAGTTGACGGGAGCTACCGACGTGTATTCCTCCTGCGGACCTTGCACTAGTGCTTCATTCTCTCTAATAGCCGCTGATAGACGGGGGCTGGAAGACAGAAGGTTGAAAGGTAAAAAAAGATGCTGACTTCTCTTCGTCTAGGACACTGCCAGAATCATGAGATGAGGGTCAAGCATCCTTCTTTCACCACTTTCCTCTACACAGCTGGTGCTTTTGTGTCTGTGAAATTTCATACTGGACTCAAGTTTCTGAAGTTCTGAACTGCAATTTTCTCTATCTATCAGCTAGGAACCATGTCATCACCATGGGGTCCCACCAAGCTCTGAGCAATGTTCCCAGGCTCCATCTTCTGGAGAAGGGAAAGAGATTCTGTCTGGCCCCAAAGGCCAGGTTTGTTTCCTTCACTATGACGTTCTTATCTCTCTACAGCAGGTGGCAGACTTGGGCCTATTTGGGGGTAAGGCCCACAGGAGCCTACCGAAGACTTCAAGTCAGACCAGACTTACCTAGTTTCACAGAGCTCTGGGAAGCCTGAAAGAAAACACAAGGTGTCAGGTTTTCTAGAGAAACTTATACCTGCACCTGCTCATGTCAGTGGCTTTGCCCATTGCCACCCCTACTCATAAAAAATTCTGAGGGTAAAGAAGGAGGTTGGAATGCCCTGGGGAACACCTCAGCTGGGCTTGCAGGCCCCTACCACAAGGAGTCTGAGTTGGGCATGTATGGGAGACCCCAAAGGTGAACTTTCACGAGGACTACAGCCTAGGGCTTGGGGAGCTGCGATGGCACCCCGGCTGACTCTCAGAAGGAGGTGCTCAGGGTGAAGGATTCTTCTTAGAGGCACTAGAGAGAGGCTCTGGCCCAAGTAAAGGGGCATATTCCAGCTCTGTGTTCAGGTTTGCCTTCTGCAGTTTCTTTTCTGGAAACCTTCTGCAAGGCACCCCCATTCCTAAAGGGTTCTGCCTGACCTGAAACAGCACGAACCTGGGTGGGGCTCCTGGGCCCTGGGCAAGGTGATGAGTAGGAAGAAAAGCAGAGAAAAGTCAGAAGTTCTGAGTGGGATGTGGAAGGAGATCCACACACACAGCTAGCTCAGTCCCCTGACACATAGCTAGCTCAGTTGCCTGTATCTGGGGTCCGCACCACTGCCCTGGAAAGCCCACCAGCACCCACAATGGGTCATGTCAGAGGAAGCAGAAGAGTGCGAGCCAAGTCAGGTTACCATACGGCAGAGTCCTTTCTTGGCTACATGGGTTCCAGAATTCTATCTGTTCTTACCAGCAGTGGCTTTCCCATGGACTGAGCTTTAGGGGTGTTAGATTGAAGGCCTGGGCTTCTGCCCACAAAGGAAGCAGCAGCTTCCAGGCTTCTTTTTTCTGAATGCTACACAGGGTACCACTGAGGCTTTCTCAAAGGGAACTGGGAGAAGTTTAGAGAGAGCCTTGGGGAAACAGCCAAGGAAGACAAAGGTCCAGGAAACCCCTTCCCTGGACCTAAGCAGAAGACCCTCAGCTGCTTAGGTCACAGGTACAGCTGGCATGCATCTTACCCTGGAAAACGCTGATGCCTGTTTGAAGATTTCAAATGCGGAGTCTGCAAGTTCATCCCCTCGTTCCTGAGGTCTGTTGGCTGGAGAGGAAAGAAAAGGCGGCTTGGGTGGGAGAGAAAAATTAGCATGCCTTCACAAAACCATGACTGAGGGCACTGTTGGACTTTCTGGTTTACATTTTCAGTGAATTTTTCTTTTATAACTTTTCCTAACTCATGTGGAATTTGACCAGTGGGGACAGGGCTCAAAGAACGGTGAAGATATAAGAAAGAACAGAAGCTGGACTCAAGCAGAACTTTACAGGAGTCAAAGAGAGCTCACACGAGGTGAGATGCTTTAAGGGTGCTTTGATCCATGTCCACAGGATCCACAAGTAACAAACAACTGGGCGGTGTCTGAGCAGAGCTGCAGTGATTCAGCAAGGAGTAATGTGGGCTGGAGTGCCCTGGCACTGTGCATTTGAAACCAAGTTCCTAATTTGCTTCAATTAGCCACAATGATGCCGGCCAAGGGGCTCCATGAGAGTGACACATATTATTCTTATCTAGGCTAAGGGCAACTTTTGTATCGAGCACGAGAGGCCACACAGTGAGAAGTAATACCTTCTAGAAGCAGACTCAGTGGGAAGGTGATACCTGCAGGACCTTACCTGGCGGCTGCAGGACACTGGAGATAGCATAGATCACGCCATTGGTGGCCATGATATCAACTTCAGCGACGGGCTCTTTATTGACACACACGGCATTGTTTTTCTGGGAGAAAAAGGCACAAGCATTACTGTTTATAACACATACTTATATTCATTCAGTGAATGTTTGCTAGCACTTCTAGATGCCATGCCAGATGCTAAATGTGGGGACACTCTGGGGAACAGAACAGTCCTTGCCTGCTGCAGACCTTCATTTTGAGGATTAGTTCTTATCCCGTGTGTAGACACAGCCTATTATAATCCATAAAACCCTCCTTTGTGTTATTTACTTAGTTCTCCCAGGAGCGTGTAACGGTGAGGAGGCAGATACCGGCCCACTTACCAGAAAACTGAGACTCAGGAGCAGCCACCGGCCTCCTTCAAGCTCAACAGGTGTGACATCTGGGAAGTGAGGCCAGCCTCCGGTAGGATCCTGAGTGATAGGCTCTTCCTACTCCGCAATCCCAATCTCAATTTTCCTCGCCCATCCTGAATCTATCTCAGGCACCTAAATGACCCATGTGACAGTTCCTAGGTGGCAGGGAGAGTAGAAGCCTGTGACAGACAGAACCCTAACACCCAAATCTAGGAGCTGGAAAATTGCCAGGGGATGTCAAACACGTCATTCATGTCCATACCTTCCCACACTCGAGGGAAACCAGTGAGCAGAGGCATGGCAGAAGGTCAGGCCAGAGTGGCCAGGAGAAGAAGCCAAGCCACAGACTGCTAAGTGGTCCCTCCCCAGGGGCAGTCAGTGGTTGAAGTTAGGGTGGCCATGGAAGCTGTCTGTTCTTTCTCTTCCAGGTAGGGACTCTCTGAACCAGTTCCACAGTAGAACCAGAATCATTAACTCACAGAAAACAAACAAACAAACAAAAAACACCTCTTACGGTTACCTGGTTCAAGGTGTAGCTCAGTGAGTCCTTGGTGTAGGGGGTGGTAGGAAGACAACTGGGGATTTATCTCGCAAATCATATGAGTAATTGCCTATCATCTCCTTAAGGGAAGGAAGAGCTAATAGCCTCTCTTGGATGCCAAATTGATGCTTTGTTCCTCCACAAATCTGGAGGGCCTTACTCATGTCTAACTATAATCTCTCTTAAATTCCTGAAAGCCCTTTTCTTTCTTTGGGAAAAGCAAACTCAGAGATTCAAGATGCATCTCTGTTGGTGTGTGTGTGTGTGTGTGTGTTATGTGTGTTTAGAATGTTGTTCAGGGGAAAGATGTGCCCTGGAAGCCCGGTGGCAGGCCACAACCAGCCCTTTCATTTTCAGAGTCACTTACTGAGCTGACTTCCAGCTTATCGCCTTGGAGAGACTTCAGCCGCACCAGGGCCCCAATGCCTCCACTGACCAGGATTTCGTCACCAATGTGGTATTTCAGGATATTGGCGAGTTCTTTGGCATTGCCTGCAGATTTGCGAGAAAAACAGAATGAATTAATTCGAAGGTTGGTGACTGGTGTGGTCAAAGAAAGCCTTCAGAACATGCAAGTGAGCACCCCCAAGATGGAGAACACTCTGTCCAGGAAACAGTCCTCACTGGCACCTGCTCTGTCCTTTGACCCACCACTTGCCTAACAGGGGCACAAGCACATGCCTATAGCCACAGATGCCCTGCATTCGGGCTGCTGAGTAAGGTACAAGTGCCCTGCAAGGCTGAGAAGGAGTTAATCCATACTGTGAGTCTGACTCATGTTCAATGAACTAAATATTTGCTTGGAAAGCCAGGAGCCTTTCCAGCCCCGGCATCTGGGACATTTCATCATCAGCATGGCTCCCGACAGTTATAACAGTAGTGAAATATTTACACATTCTACCCTCAAATGCATATTCTGAGACGGCTGTTTCCTGAAGGGAGGACTTAAAAGAGTCAACAGCTGTACTCTGGAGGAGCTATGGAGCCGATGAGATCAGGACTCAGGGGGGCATCCCCTCCACAGCTTCGCTCCCCGCACGCCTCAGCATTCTTTCCAGCCCACATCAGTCTCTCCACCAACGGGGGAAAACTTGCGATTACTCACAAAGGTGCACCGGCATTTCCCAAATTAAGTGTAGGAGGCGCTTCTCAAGGCTTCCAGCTGCCCTCTCCTCTCTGCCGAGACAGCCCCTGCTAACTCACATGACCAGCCAAATGGCTGGATTTCCCCAGGGCTTGTGCATGGTTATTTCTAGCATCTCAAAACTGAGAATGCAGGAAGTTTTAAAGCATTCTGGAGAGTTCATTTGGTTAATGACAAGGCCACGTTTGTGTCACAGAACAGGGCCACCAGGTAACAAGGGATTTCTAAACACCCAGAACCTGGAGCTGGAAGGAGCTTCCCTTCCACAGAAATGCAGCCTGAAGGCGCTGAGCCTGGCCAGGCTGTGGGGGGCTGTGAAGGACCTTCTTCTGAGGTCCCTAACACTCCCACTCCAGGGGTGCTGGGGGAGGCAGGGTTTGGGAGGCTTTTCCTGTATCCCTCCTCTGCTTCCACACAAATAAAAATGAAAGGCTAGCCAAGCAGGCCCAGGCCACCTGGGGAATATTCCATTCCTGCTGGATAGGGAGAGGATGGAAAGTTTATGTTCTAAATGAACTTCTCCCCTTTTCTCAGGAACATACGTCAGCATCAGAGACATAGGCATTTGGGCAGTGGTAAAGAAAATTAAACAGGACACAAATTCGGCTCACAGCTGCCAGCAGCCTGAACGTTCTTTGCTCCTGCATCAGAGTGGGGAGGGAGCTGTCCCTGATGTGGGGCCCAGTCGAGGTCCTTCCTCCTCCTCCTCCCAGGTTCAGTTTTTGTGAGGAGCGGAAGTGTCTTGCATGGGCATCATCAGACCCAAACCCCATCCCGTTCCCCCTCAGGTCAGTCACTGTTGACAAGGACCCCTGCACTGTGCTCATTTAATCTTCACAGCACACTGAGCAAGGTACTCTCACACTCCTTCTCTAGTGAGGAGACTGAGACTCAGTGAGCTGACACATTTGCTAGTGGTCACCAAGTGGGAGATGCTAGCGCTGGAATGTGAACCAGCTTTCAGGTGACCTGGGAGTCCAAGCTCTTCACCACTGAAGGCCTCAACTAGCTGCCTCCAGGTCTGACCAGCTTCTTGGTAAAGCTTTCATCCTGAGGTCACCTGATGCAGCAAATGGCTTCTTTATTAGCCCCCTGGCAAAGGGGCTGGTGGCTTTGCACACTCAGTTCCTGTCCACTCTTCTCTGCCTGGCTGGTGCCCAGGTAGGCTAACCGCTGTGAATGGCCTCATGCAGGCTCCCTGCCCTCCTGTAATTGGCTTGCAGGAGTCTGGCCAGCAACTGGGAAGCAGGAGGAGAGGGAGGCTGAGGGCACATGTGGCCCCCTTGTCTGGACCTCACAGCAGCTGCATGTGGCTCTGGCTACTGCCCTGCCCCCCTCCTCCGAGGCACTGGCTCTCCCTGGCTTCTGGGTGGCTGCCCGTCCATGGGCGTCATCGTGTCTTGCTGGTTCCCCTCACCCTGCCCACACCTCTGCAGTCTTGTCATTAAATTCCTTTGTAACATGCAGCTGTTTCCTGTGGGGACCTGGCCCACATAGGTACTTAAAAGAAGTGAACACGTGCTTCATCTGGTCTTTACCCAAGAGTTTGTTCAGTTCTTCTGGCTCCATGGCTTGGAAGGCTTCGTCAGTGGGAGCGAAGACTGTGTAGACCCCTTCCCGGTTGAGAGTTTCTGTCAGCCCTGCAGTCTGGATGGCGGCTACCAGCATGCTACGGAGGCACAGAAAGTGTCACCTGTGGTGGGAGAGGGCCACCATCTCCCAAGTACCTCATTTCTGTGGCAGGTGGAACCCAGACCACTGGGGTTCCCACCCCTTTTGGTTCTTGCCCCCTCCCCCTGCCCAAAGAGGGAAGGAGGCCAGCCATCTTCTCCCTTCAAAAAGGCCAAGCTCAGCTGAAAGGCCGGAAGTCAGAAGCTGGGGGGAGGGGTGAGAAGGGGAGGTAGGAGGAAGGGACAGGTCAGAGGCATGGTGGACTGAGAACCTGGCTGAGCCACTGGGCCCTGGGGCTGGGATTCTAGGGAGGGTAGAGTATGGGTGGTCCCCCGGGGAGCTAAACTCAGGGGCCGGAAGCATTCAACATGATATCACCCATGAATGAGCAAGGTGACATGGGGAGGGTGGGGCAAGGAGGACACAAAGTGAGACGGGAGCCTGAGGAGAGCTTCAGGAACCCGCAGGTGCATTAAGCAGCCACTGCAGACAGTGACAGACCCATCACACATTTAAAACCCAGTGCACTCTGCTTACTTGGGACTCAAAAATAGAAGTGTGATGTTTTCCTTGCACTTCTGTAGTAATGACGCAACCCCCCTCCCTGTTTCCTCTGGATTTGAGGCTCACACACACAGAAGAAAACTTTCTCAACGTGAGCTTTCAAGGTGACCCTCATCCTTTCCACACCCCAAGCTTGTAAGGTCATGACAATGTTATTCTGGAGTCAGGGGAACTGGACAAACAGCTGAGACCCAGCGGACAACCCCAGCATGACCCCTGGGTGAGGCGGGACTGCTTACCTGAAGCGACGGTCACCCTTCAGGATGTCCATGACGGTCCCCATTGGGGGTGTCAGCACCTGGTCCATGGTGAACAGAGTTCCATATCGCCCCTTCTTGTCGTGGGCAGCAATGCAGCTGTTCTCGATGCACAAGCTCTGTGCGGAAGAGGGGCCGAGAAAGGATAGGTAACCCCCGATATTAGGGACCTTCTGATTTTTGGGGGGCCTGTGCTGACAACAGTAATCCATGAATCAGTGCTGGGATGCGTCTTTAAGACTAAAATAAAATGGTGTGTTTTCTCTAAAGAAAGCATGGCTACAGAGGCCCCAGTGAAGTCACACAGACTCCATATGAGAGTATCCTGTTAGAGTATCCTGACTACAGCCGTGCTAGTTGGTCCCAGGCCAGGGCCATTTTGGGTTGTGCTTCCTGTTTGATATTCTAAGGTAGCTGTGGGCGTAAAGAGACAGAAGAGATGAAAGAAGAGAAGAGAGAACCTTTCTGTTCAAGGATGGCCATGCTGCGTAGCTTCTCCTCATTGAAACTAGAAGGATTCAAGACCTCCACCCCTGCTCCCTCCGTTCATCCCTCTGCACTCAAGGCGGATGAGCCAACGGCACCAGGGTACAGGTGTGCAGCCTCTTCCCAAAGGCGCCCAGATGTGGAGAATCTAATCCTTCGGCAGGGTCCTATTTTGGTATATACTTTCCAGAGATTACTTCTTCCCTTGCTAGAAACCAGTGCTCATGTAAGTTCCTGCTTATTGGGGACTTTATTTCTGTTTACACCAACATTTCTTAAAGGTGAGACAAAGGTGAGAACCCAGAACTTACATTTCGATAAACAAAGACTCTGAGTTTTTTGCCACCCAGGGTGTCCAGGGTCTGTCCGTGGTACAGATACTTGGAGGCCAGCTGATCTTTAACCATATGGTTCAGAAGCAAAGTCTTGGTGTGGGCATCAAGGGGCGGGGTTCCATCTGTAACAGAAGAGAAGGCATGGCAGGCCCACAGCGTGCTCCGGAGACGGAGAGAATGAGACACAAATACAGTGAGAAGGCCCGCCCTCCCCTCCTCGGGTTTGGAAATGAAGGTTGAGAAATCAAGCAAGGCCGCCAATACTCTTGGACATCTGGCATCCTCTGCAAATTAAAAAACAAGAGAAGGTGTAGATAACCAAGCGTGTTGGAGCCCTGCCCTGAAGGCACAGAGGTACACGGCCGTGTCTGCCCTCCCAAGGCTGCACCCTCACGCTGACCCCCTGCTCTCACGCTGGCAACAGGCCCTGAAAACAAAAAGATGAGGGAGTGTTCCACTCTCCTGACAGATGCAAATTCTGAAATTCCGAGCATCAGATCCCCAAATGCATGCTCTGCTCTGCCAAATGAAACAACAGAAGTTTCTGATGAAGTCACATCTGCTTTCGGTTGAGCTGGGTGGAAGCGCTAAGGTTCCGCGGGGTGCTGTAAATTGGACAGAGTGGTGGCGCTGACAGCCACGAGGCAGCTGCCCCCGGAGACAAAGCAACAGGGAAGCCTCCCCACATTACCTTTGAATACAGAATTCAGGGGGGCCAGGAGAGTCAACCGCTCATTTCCGGAGAGATGACTGCCAAGGCCGGCTTGTCTGTAAAGGTCAATGGCTGTGGAAACGTCAGACTCCGTGGCCAACTCAAATAGCGTCTTGGCTACAAGGAAGAAGACAGTGGGTTCAAAAGTTAAAAGTGCTGTTTTCATTTATCATTCATCCACCCCAGAGCATGACACACATCAGCAGGAATGTCACCTCGTGAGTCAATAACCCCTCTGAATGTGGCTGTGGCACAATGGGCTTGTGTCATCGCAGGAACAGTTGCCCAGAAAATCTCACTGGCCCGGGAAGAGAGGTGAGGTTCACTTTGCAGAGATCAGCCTCCATGCCCAGGCCTTGGTCAAGGAACTGTCTGATGCTGGGGACACTGTGTCACGGCTGCTGGAGGGTAGATATAGCCGGTGACCACAGCTATAGAAAGGATGCTGTCTGTTTTGGTTTATTTCCTGTGAAATTCCTCCACTCCTGGACATGGACCTCCCTGGAATTTCAGAATGGGGCTAGAAAGCTCAACGAAACATGTCAAAGTCCATGCAGTCATTTCTCTTGGGTCAGTGACATTTGAATGGCTTGCGCACCATTGAGAAAGGAACACTCTGAAGTCAGCAGGGTGCTCTCTATGGGTGCCAACTAGAGCAGGCAGGTCTGAAAGACTCTGGACCAGCCACTCCCTCCCCAGACGCCTTCTATGGCTCCCTACTGCCTCCAAGATAGTATCTGAAATTTCATGCCTGCAGCTTGAGTCTCCTCACAAGCTAACCTCCACCCTCTGGGCCCCAGGTCTTCTTTGCTGAGGGGCTGTGCAGTGGGGGCAGGTGGGAAAGAGTTCCTGGTGAGCCCCAAGCCCCCTGTCCTGCCATCATGGATGGTAGACTGGCTGACCTGAGTCAGGGATGAGCAGCTCGTCGATTAAGTGGATCACACCGTTGGTGGCCAGGACATCTTTATTGGAGATGATGGCCTTCCCATTGATGGTGAGCTTGTCCCCACTGCAGCCCACCTCCAGCGTGGTACCCTCCAGGGTCTCCACAGACATCCCTGCAATAATGGCTTCTGCACACATGGCCGTCTTCAGGATGTGGTTGTTCAGCAGGTCTGGGGGTCAAACAGCATAGGAGTGAAGTCAGGCCCACAGCAGGCTGACCCCAGAGGTCAGCTTGGGACCTGCTGGTGATGGCAAGCATTCTACTCTCTCTGATGCTGACCTTCAGACAGGACTGGGCACCCCAGGGCTTGGACCCTGCTCCTCTCCTGCCTCCTGAATCTCTCAGGCTGCCTGACTGAATCTCAGCTTAGTCACCTACTGGCTATGGGACTCTGGACAAGACAGGACTCTGAGTTTCAACTGCCTCATCACACAAGAGTGAAGAAATAGCAGTCATTTTTTTGGGGCTGGAATAAGGGTGACATGACATTCAGAATGTAAGGCACCCCACTCAGTGCCTGACAACAGAGTCAGTGTCCAACAAACTTTAGGAAGTCGCTTATTAGGACTTGAACTTCAAGGACAAGGGAAATGAGTCTACCCTGGGATGTTATTATCCTTTACACAAACGTAAAGATCAAAAGTGTAGCAAGTGACGGTTTTAAATTATTCCTACATTTTGTTTTTGTTCATTGTACCAACGATCTATCAGCTGCCAGGGTTTCTCTTAGAGTTGGGGATGGTGATGAACTAGGTCCCTTCCACCCCATCTGGAGTCATAACACAATGTTTATTTACGCATCCATGTGCTGTGTTAGGGAGAGTCCTGGAGGGCAGGGGCACTCCAGAGCAAGCTGGAAGGGGCAGTCAGATAGTGCCCCCAGCTCCTCAGAGCAGAACAGGTTCCTGACTGCTGCTCTCTGCAGCCTTTTGTCTTGCAAATGTTCGCCCAGAGGCAAGTTTCAATTTGTACTGAGTGTGGGAACCAAAACCACACTGTCACAGACAGGAGGAAGCGTGGAGGCCCTGCAGCCTTGGCTCTGGAGAAGTGGCAAGAGCTCTGAAAGGCAGAGCTGGCTGGATTTGGCCAGTGGGGAAGAGAGAGGGCTAGAGACTGCTCTGGGAATGAGCCTGGGGATTTAATCCCCCCTTCAGAGAAGGAAACTGGAGACCACAGTCGGAGGGTGCCGGGAGACCTCCCAGACCCACTCCAAGGGTGAGCAGGGCGAGGGCTGGAAGTCAGTCTTTAACGGGGCTCACCAGCCTGGGCTGCTACAGGCTCATCTGTCACTCACCAGAGACAGCAGGAGACTGTGGGTGGTGGACTCCTGCCCTTTGGGGCTGCCAGCAACAGCCCCAAACAGAGGGTTCCAGTTTTGAACAAACAGGTTACTGAACCGGAAGAGACAGATGTGCGAAAGGGATAAATTTGGGATGTTTTCCTCTTTCACTTTATAAGGAGTCCTGACAGCTATGAAGATAAAGTGTGCTCTGTACAAAACTTATCAGGGAAGGGAGGCATAGCTCTAAATGGAATATTAAATATGCCAAAAAGCAGGAGTCTCTTCTCCTCCAAGGGGCCTCTGGGACCCCCGCTGTCACCCCCATGAAGATGGGTGGGTCTCTGTCACTACGCTCACCACATCAGACTCCAAGGGCCTGTCTGCACTTCAATGAGGGCTAGGGCTGTGCTGCATTCATTTCTGCGCCCTCAGTCCCTGGCACAGGCCCCACAGAGGCCCCACAGCGTCTGGCCACAGGAGATCCCCATGTATGCTTTCAAAAAAAAGGTCTTCCCATGTCTGAATGCATCGAAGGAGAATGCTTTAGATTTATAAAATGTCTGACATGCATTAGGCACTTTATATAGCACATTTCAAAGGCAGATTTAAATAGACTGAAAAGAAATGAAGTCACCCCTGCACTTTATTTGGAAGGAATAAGCGTGTCTGGGTGCACGGGGGACCTGGGCCAGCTCCCTATGTAAAAGACTCCGGGATCAACGAGCATCAAGGGAAGTGGGGGTTCAGAGCTCATCTCCCCTCCTAACCTTGCTCCAGCTTGCTCCTTTCCTCTGCTCCAGTATTAATCAGTGCACCCCTTAACTTAGAGGGTCACTGAGGAAGACCAGCAAAGATTATCGAGATGATTGTTGCCGAGTTTTTTTTTCTTAACCCTTTGTATCACCAATTCCTCCTTTTTTTTTATTAAAAAGTTTATTTTTACATCATTTTGCACATTTTTTTTTTCATCTCAATTGTAATCCCCACGGGTTTCCCATCACCAAATCACCCCTGTGTTGCCGAGTTTTAACTGTAACTTTGGATGAGGGCCCTGGCCAGACAGAGCAAGAGTTCAAGGGTCGGCCAGCTGCTTCCACTTCTAGGATGCAGGCCCTGCCTTGCTCTCCCTACACTTGGCCTGCAATACTCCCTGCGCAGCCAGCGCCTGGTCTGGACCACTGACTCTGCTTCCCTCCTCAGCCCAACTCCGTCCCCACACAAAGGTTGCTGGATTCCACACCTGCCCATGTGAACAGGGTAGGGTTTGGCTGCTGCACCAGAGCTGAGCAAAAGGGGATAGGAGGTGGGTGGCAGTCTGTCTGGACCACTGCAGACCTTGGGCTCAACTTGGTCACCGTAAGGCACCAGCAGAAGCTGAGGGTGCTCACCGCGTAGGGCCTCTGGGTCGCCCAGAATCCGGTTCAAGGTCTCAGTAGGGATCTTCTCAAAGGCTTCATTTGTGGGGGCCAAGAGTGTGAAGGGGCCTTCCCCTTCGAGCTGCGTGTTGAGTCCTGATGCAGCCACGGCAGCCTGTTGGGAAGGGAGAGAAGATGGAGACTCCCCTGAAAACTCTGGGGCTCCCTGCAGACAAGATGCAACCTCACCAGTACTCCTTTGGAGAGCTGCAGGCTTTTGTAGAATCCTGCCATGAAAAGACAAGCAGAACCAAAGCTCATCTCTCCCCATGCCCTCCCCATGCCTTACCAGGACAGAGCTCCAGCCATGGGGCATCTCTCAGACACTTCTGGTGTCCTACTTCTCCCCCCTCCAGGCTTTTGCCCGTGCCATCCCTCTGCCTTTAGTCCAATTTGCATCCCTTGCTGCTGTGCCTTCTCTGGGTCTCGACCAAATTATCCTTTCTCTCTAAGGCCAACTTGACAATGACTCTCTAGCCCCATCCCACCCCAAGAAGAAAATGTTTTCTTTCTTTCATGGTCATTGGTTACTGGGTAAACATTATTTGACTGAGCCCACGAGAGTAAAGATCACATAAGCATCCTCTACAGAGCAGCCAGAATATGATCTAGAAGCAGGAACGGCTTCCTGAAGCGCTCAGGATGGAGGAGGACTCTGGGCCGAGCAGCAAGATGCTGGCTCCCACCTCACCTCTGGCTCTTTAGTGCTCTTGGCGCTGGCCTGGCTGGTCTCCCTGTGGATCCTGGCCTCAGCCTTTACTTTTGCTCGCCCTGCTGCCAGGGGTGCTTTGCTCTTGCGTTTTGTATAACTGGCCTCATGCTCAGGCCTCAGTTCATAGTCATTCTTTCCAGAGAGATCTACACTGCCAGCCAATCCCGACTGGCCTCCCCCCAGGAAGGAGCCACCACTTACTGATCTCACGCTTGGCAAAACCCAAGGCTACCTGTCTGTCTCTCCAGACAAACATAAAAGGACACTCAGGGCAGACCTTTGTTGGTGTCGTTCCCCTCTCTATCCTGTCATGACGCCTGGCTCTTAGTAAGTGTGGTATTGACAGAAGGCAAGATGGGCATCAGGAAGAGCCAAAGGGTAAGGAGAGAGAAGGAAGACTGGCCAAACCAAAATGGGAAGAGGAGCTGATGAGTTGGGAGCAGCTGTTATTAGTGGACCACGCCACCAACTTTGGGGACACCCTTCCCTGCCAGACCCAGAAGGAGACCAGAGGGAAGAGTTGAGAAACCCAGGGTCTCCAGAGCTGTCCACAGCCATTCCTGGCGCCACATCATGCCAGCAGGGCCATGGGTGTTGGCCTCTATGAGCTGGAGATCTCCAGGGGAGGAACTACCCCACTCCTACTTGGTGTTTTTTGTGGTCAGGAAATTCTCCTTGAATCAGGGCAAAAATCCTGATGCAGCAGCCTGTGTCCACTTTCCCCTGAGCAGCCGTGACCATGAGGAAGGCCCACTTGCCAGTCCACACGTACAACATGCCTGGAGGCAGACGGTGGGAGCAGTATTCTGGTGGCCCCTGACCTGTCCCCAGCCAGGTGGCAAGGCAAGCCCCAGACTCCTGTGTCTACTCTGCTGGTGGCCCCTCTGTGGTCCCCAGACCAGCATGCACATAGCTGAGGCAGGGGCCTCAGTGGGGACAGGTAGCCCGGAAGCATCATGCAGCCTAACAGGCCATTTATTCTAGTCTCACATGTGGGAACCACCATCTGGGAGGAAAGCCCTCCCCACTCTGGGCTCAGAGAGCTGTTCAGCTGTAGCCACAAATCACTGAATTTCCCAGAGGAGCAGAGGAAAGAGAAGCTCTACAAAGGAGAAGGCAGGAAGAAGGACTTTTCCAGAAGAGCACTATGAAGTTTCCTCGTGGTTAAGCTGAGTGTCTATGAGAGGATTGATCATATTCACAGGCACTTTAGGGGAACCTGCTCCATGTCCCCCAAAGGTGCATCCTCCTCTCCTGTGGGGTAGCTACGTGTCCCTGGGCTGGGTCTCTTCCCTGAGCCTCACCCGAAGGGTCTCGAAGATGTCCTCAATCTCAATGATCTGCTGGATGCTGTTGGTGGTGGTGGAGATGACCTTATCGATGAGGTGCACCACACCGTTGGTGGCATGGTGGTCAGCTTTCAGCAGCCGGGCACAGTTAACGGTTATGATCTGCCAAGGAGAAGCGAGGATGAGAGGTTAGCACATCACACGCCCCAAAAGACATGGAGCCCCAGGAGGGGTGCGCGGTACAGAATGTGGCTTTGAGGAGAAGCAGTTACAGGAGGCAGAGGATTATGTACAGCGTCCTCTACTGAAGGTCAAAACTCAGATCCCAGCACAAGTCAGCAGAGAGTGGGCAAAGTACAACGCTGGCCAATCCCTACCCCGTTGGGATAGTGGTGGATCTGGATATTTGAGTTCTGGTACATGGAGGTGAGGGCCATGCCATGCTTCAGCTCGTCCGTCAGGACCCGTCTGTCCACCATGTGGTAGCGCAGGGCATTGAGCAGCTCGATGTTGACGTTGCTCACCAGAGAGTCCAGCACTTCCTAAGAGAAAGGATAGATTGTTGTTGGTGGTGGTGGTGGAGGGGGTGGTTGCTGCAGACCCCACATTCAAGAGATGTGTCCTTGCTACCCTAGGGATATGCCTCTGAAGCCCTGTGACCCCCAGGCCACCATTTTCATCCTTGATAAGCACTGAGGTCTGTCTGTTCAATTGTCTGGGAGGAGCACGCAAGCCACCCAGTGTGTATATTTCAGCTCAAGGGTCCTGCCTTCATCTGAGGCCTCAAGGGAGCGTTCCACTCAACAGTGGGACTTCACTGGACTCCCTTTCCTCATGGCCACCAGCCCACCCTCTGAAAAGCCAGGCAGCCCCCAGGAAGAGACCCCTGAGCAGAAGGAAGTCATCTCACAGCTGACAAGGAAGCCCAGGCCTCGTTGCTTGGGGCAAAGATGGTGAAGCTGCCGGGTCCTTCCATCTCAGGCCTTAGTTTCTCTGTGCGGTCCGTGTACAGCTGAGTGGTGGTTGAGCCAACTACCCCCAAGGTCTCGTAAAGGTTTGACAGTGGCAAGGCTGCAGGGGTAGAGGAAAGATGAGGGGTGAACGAGTGGATCCCACCCCAACCGGACTAACCCCTCCCTGTCAGCCAAAGAGGAAAGTACCTCTGTGGGTAAAGAGTGTGTTCGCAGCCAGTCGTTACAGAGCCCAAAGTTTGTTCAGTGTCTCTTAAAACAACTCCCTACGTCAACTGCCTCTCTGCCTGAACTCAACTAATTGCTCATTTCTAACCATTTGAGCTATAGCAGAACAGTTTTTGTTCATAGACATTTCGATAATATAGGCAGGAATGTACACCAGAACACAATCCTAATTACCAACAAGCCTTAGATTTATCTTGTTGTTGAAACTGGTTCCTAGTGGGCTCCATTAGACTGAAAGAGCTTGACAAATCATTGTGCTACTTTGTGTATGTACAAGCAATAACATGTTATTTCCTCAAAGTAGCCCAAGGTTTAGAAGGGCCTGGTAAGCTCACAGTGAGGTTAATGTTCTCTATGAAGGGTGTGAAAATGAGGCTCAGAGGTTAAGCTGCCTCTCTGAAGTCATTCTTCCTCTTTTCCTTCCATGTCCTCCGCCTGTCCTTCCATTAGGTCAGTAACTCCACAGCCCCAGTCCACGCCAATCACACCCTCCTCAAGACCTTGGCAGCAGCTAAATCACAGCCTTCCTTTTAAATCTCAGTCTCACATTCTCAACTAATAAAATAGCAAATATTTCAAAGTCATAAAAATCTCCCCTGCACCGTCTGTGGTGATGTGTTGATAAATTGGCAGGTGCCACGCTGACGTTGGCCCTGTGTGGCCTTTCGTGGCACCTCTGTTGACTCTGGGTAAGCCTTTGGCCCGCCGCTGTCCTCCCCCCAGGAACACCAATGGGCCAAGTTTCGACAGGGAGTGGGGAGTGGCTTGGCGTTCCCAGCCCAGCCCAGCCCAAGTCTGTCCCATCTGCTCTCCAGCAGTGCTGGTCTGAAATGCTGGCTGTATCTGAAATTCCTCTCAGCCAAAGACAGCAAGGCCAGGAGCCTGGGCTTGATGAGGGCAGTGCAGGCAGGTCAGAATTGGAGTCTGTTCCGCCAGCCTGTTTGGACCAGTGGGAACAAGAAGGGGTGGCGCAGGAACCCCAGTTCCCAGCTTCCATCCTCTGCCCCTTGCATGAAGTCCAGACTGGACTGTGAGGAGACCGTCCACCCAGCCTCATAGCCTCATCCTATGGAAGCCCGCGCAGACTCTGCACATGTCTCTGTGCTCCCCATCTCTCTCCCACCCATGCCCCCAGGCCAGGCCTGCCTCATTCACCTGCTGGACAGCCCTTCTCTCCAGGGACCTTTTCATAACCAGGACAGCACTCATAACTGATGACTCTGTAAGGAGACATGCACAAGTGTGTTAGGCAGGGCTCCCTCCTGCACGCGCATCTTCAGGCCCCTTTCCCAGAAGTGTTCACCCCAGACAAGGAAGGCAAAGGCAGACAAAATTCCTACTCTCAGAGACCATTTGCTAAGTCAGGTCTGTGCCTGTCATGGCAAGGAACTTATTGCTGCTCAGCTATGTAGAATGTTCCCCACAGTTCCAGTCACAGAAATGCAACCGGAAACAATCAGAGGCCCGAGGCAGCATATTCAGTAGTGAGATCAGCAAACATACTCACCTAAAACGAATCTCCCACAGAACTCACCGGAGCCAACCCAGCGGTTGCCATTCCTGAGAGGCAGCAGGGAGGAGGGGGACAGCAGTCTAAGTCTGTCTCTAACTAATGGGAACGCCTCCAGACACCCCGCCTCGTCTCTGGACCTCAGTTTCCTCATCTGTGAAGCCTGTGTATTTGTTGTGTGTGATGGCGACTGGATGAAATGTCTCTGGGCTTCCAGCTCACTGATTCATAACCAAGACAGAGAGCATGGATACATGAACACCTTTTTCTCAGTCTTCACAGCAACTTAAAAGCTTTTAAAATTGGTATAGAAACTAAACTCCTTTTTATCAAGATGGCTGGTTTTTGTTAAATGTCTTTAAATTAAAAACAAAACTTTAATCAATTAACGTGTGTATGGTTTCAAGAACACAAAGGATGATGCAGCAAATAGTTCTCTATCTACCGTCATCCCTCATCTGTCCCACTGTCCTTCCAGAAGGCAGCCCATAATGCCAGTGTGCAAGACTCTCTGACTTCTGGATGTAAATAAGATTGGCAGTAGATAGTTTTAAACTTTGAAAGCATTTAACAAGACAAACATAAGATTTGCTCTACTCCTGGCTCAAGCAGGTCCATCATAGAACATTCCTTACCTTCAGGAGGCCTGAAGCACACAGCAGCAGCTCACCCATTATTCTGAGAATTTCAAGTAACATCAAAAAAGTGACTCGCACAAAAGTTTACACCTAAGAAAGATCTGCTCCAAGGTGAACCCCAGATTCTGTGTGAGGTCACGCCACATGGCAGGCCTCAGAGCACAGCAACTCCTCGGTGGGCCACAGGCAACACTGTCCTAACCCTTTCCTTCCCTATACTGGGATCTGCCCTCTGGGACAGGAGCACTCAGACTTCACCTGCCACACAACTGCTCACTGTGGGGTTCTCACCGAATGTTTAATGACATCACCAGAAAAGAGGCAGGCAGGAGCTGAAGAATTTGAGCTTCGGAGAGGGGGTGGTGCTCACAGTGAGCCCAGGGTATTCTTGATATAAGTGAAGTCATCTTGGGAAAGCCCTGGTGAGTTATATGGAGATGAAGCCTGGTTTATCTGCTATCCAGGGGGTTGTTTCAGAGATAGGTTAGCTGAAATTTTAAGGCTTCCAGGGGGCTACAGGTGTCTCTTTTCCAGAAATGGATTCCCTCCAGAAATGTCACTGAGAAGTGACAAGCTGTGTATACTCCTTGCCCTGTTCTCTTCCCCTACCTACTGGCCTCCTCCTTTCCCAGTCCTCATCTCATCCTATTCCTTTCTACTTTCCATCCCTGTACTTACAAGGTTTACATAGCATAGTGGTCTCAGGACTTAACCTTGACTGTCTGTCAAGTAGCTTGGATGCTCAAGTATCCAAGTATCTTTGGAAACTAAAGTTATCTCCTACAACTAAAGTGAGATGTAATTGATACTTGACCTTTCAAAGGCAGCAAAAAGTAAAAAAAAAAAAACAAAAAAAAACTACTAGAATCAGGATACTTGGCTTAATCCATCAGGACATAGTAGAATGACTCTGAAGGTCTGTTTTTCTCTGTGTCTCAGTCTGTTGATCTATAAAATGGGTTGAAGTTAGACTAGATGATCTCTAAGGTTCCTTCCAATTGTACACTCACAAACACAATTCCAGGAGTGGGATTAGTGTGAAGGTACAGAACAGTACTCATTCAAAGAGGGACTTTGCCTGCCAATCTCTAGCTAAAACCAAGGAAACTTTCTCTGATAAATGCTTGGGCTCTGTGGCTGGATTAGGGGAGGAGGGATTAGGTCAAGTCTTTCAAAGCCCAAAGTACCTGAATGCCATTCCATGAAGCTCAAGAAGCATAGCTGGGGGATGGGTCTTTGCCTCAAAGCCTTCCTCATCTCTGGGGACCCCTGTGCACAAGGACACTGCATAAGCCTTGCCTTAGCACCCAGGTCACGCTGGTCAAAGCCTCTTCTCCCAGCAGGATGTTAGTTTTTGAGTTCCATTGCAGACAACTAGGAGAGCATTCATCAGCTCTGGTGACCTCATTAGGATTTCACTAAGAACAAATGAAGTCAAACTCCTAACATGTAAACTCACCAGTTTCCGTGGCCGTGTGTGTGTGTGTGTGTGTGTGTGTGTGTGTCTTTGAAGTTGACACAGGAGATGCAGAGGGTTAAGGGGCTAGGGAATGGAACAGATCTAAGCAGAAAAGGCTCAGAGTAGAGGTACCTTAGAGCTGAGGACTTAGGATGGAATCAGCTGCAGGACTCTTGAGGCGAGAAGGAATATCTTAAGATCACAGTAGGATAGAAGTGGCCTATGAGTCTCCTCCTATTCCTTAAAATCCAATCCCTTTTCCATGAATTTTGAAAACACATGCACTTGGCAGAAAGCAGACCGGGCTGGAAGGCTTGACAAGGAGAGGACACATGGGCTCTCTCCAGTGGGGTCAGAGCTGGCTGCGTCAGTACTCTCGGTGCCTTTCAAGGTGGCCTTTCTGCACCCTTGTCCACGGGGGCTGGCTGCAGAGGTGTGCCACCCCTCATAGGGGTGCAGGCCCCCAGTTGAAGGCCTTCCCTGGCACACCCAAGTGGTTTTCTGCCAGGAAACTTTCTCCTAGTCCTCTTGTCCTTATATTCCTGCCATCCTGCATGAGTAGAAGCTTCTCTCAGCCTAACACAGTAGTCCAGGGGTTTAGAAGGGGTACAGAACTGGCAGTTTCACTGCTCCAGACAACACCAGGCCTTCCCAGAACCAGCTTGCCTGGCAATGAAACACCCCTGACCAAGCCCTTTTGAACTAGCAGCCCTGTTCTGTCTACTGTACCATACTTCTGAGGCTTCGGCCCTGGGGAGAACACACAGCCTGTGGCGAGACAGGGCTGGGGCATAGTGATGTGGGTCTCCCAATGTCCTTGTCTTCCCTGCATGGGAGTGACCAATTTGGGAACCTGTGACTGAATTCTCATCAGCAAAATCGGTTCTGTTAAAGATTAATGGCTTCTTCTTGGCCTGACACGGAAACTAAAGTAGAAACCATAGGTCTGAAAAAGCACATCCTCTAGGGCAATCCTTTCCTTGTTCTGCCTTCTCTGGTCAGAACAATTTGAGAAAGTGATGGAAGGTGCTCTATTTAGAAGTGCATTTAAGGTGTCCAGGATGGAGGGAGAGGGAAAAGAAGAGTGTTCCTCCAAGGTCTAAGAGCAGATGCTTGGGATGCTCTCCTCCACTCTTCTTTAAACTTGCTCCTGATCAGAGCAAGAGAAACATTGCTATGTTCTCCCAAAATAATTCTCCAGTAAGTTAACATATTAAGACGAACCTGCCCATTTGCTAGTGCATTTAAGGCTTGAGCAGTCTGCTCTACCAGAAAATGCCGAAGGATGAACTTGACTCTGAGGTAGGAGGAGCAAGGAATGGAGCCTGAGAGCCAGCGTCCTGTGACAGCAGGTAAACCAATCAGTGTGTCAGGGTTTCCAAGTGAATGGCAGAGCAAACACAGACCCAATCGTCTAGACATTCAACATGGCCCACAGACTGCTGGCCTGGAGGGGCTCATTTTCTGTGCTCTGGCCTTGCAGACAGTTAGGATTTCCTGTGCTTCCAACAGAAAATCAAAGTCTCAATTTCCCTGGTGAAAAAGAATGTGTTAACCAGTTGTCAACTGTCCAAAATCCCATCACGACCATTCACCAGTTTCCAGCTTGGCCAGCGATGAAGACAGTCTTTGGAAATGTACTTAGATTTTTTTTGTGTGTGGCTCTATTTGTGTGGTATGAGGGCATTTGGGGAAGGCTCCTGGATGCTGTGACTCCTCAGTTCCTATGCCCTTTATCTGCCCAGGGGTTTGGGAGAGTCCCCTTGCAGCAGGAGATAAGAATGGCTACCAGACTGGGGAAAAAAAGCAGAATGAAGAATTCTGGGCTAAAGGGCCTTTCCTGACCATGAGGAGGCCACAGTCACAGGTTTTGAGGCTGGAGGAAGAGAGGGGGACATCTGGGCAGTTCCCCAGGCTCTACAGGCTGCCCACTTGTGGTCTTCCCATGTCACTGACATTGCTGTAGGATTGATTGTGCCCAGGGGCAGCAGTATAGAGTAGCTAGGCCTCAAGATTCCTTCGGACTTTGAGGGGATGACTTAGAGTAGGCTGCTGAGGCCTTCTGTGCTACAGTCTCCCCAACTGTAAATGGGCTAAAATCATACCGATCTTAGAGGGTGATTGTGAGAACCAAAGGAGTACTTAACAGACGCTTGATGTTCACCGGGCTCTCATTTAGTTGTTGAACCTCTTGTGGTCACATGGCTCCAACTCAGGTTTACTGGTCACATCTGTTTCTTCAACCTCCACTGCCTCCCTCTTCTTTCTTTCTTTTCTTTTCTTTTCTTTTTTTTTTTTAACATATTTAAAGGACAGGTTTATTAAGAAACAGAAAAAGCGACACCTGCACAGTTAAAGGTGGGCCAGAGAGCTATTTAATGCCCTTTCTGATTACATTTACGTTCCAGATAATCCAGGATAACTTCCCCATCTCATGATTCTTAACAGTATCTGCAAAGTCTCATGTTCTACATAGGGTATTGCACTCAGAGGTTCAGAGATTAAGATGTGCACATCTTTAGGGACCATCATTCTGCCTACCACAGGGCCTTGCCTCAGATGATACAGGAATTCATGCAAATACTCAACAGAACAAAATCCCATGTCAGACAAACTGCCCTCCCTGGGATACAATGGGATGGTACATTCAGAAAGGGCTACCTGACAGATAGAAGTATTCAGCGAACCCTTGGTGAATGTCAACATCAGATAATTGAGAGAAGATAATCCATGGGGCTCCAGCTGGCTACACAAGGACTCTGAAACAGGGAAGGAGGTGCTGGTGAGGGTGTGGGGAGTCTGACTTCCCTAAGAGCTTCTTCTCACTTACTCACTGTTCTCTTCCTTTTCCTCTTAGGACCAAAATTGTGGGACACAGCTTCATTGAAGGCATCTTTGCGTACCTGCCCAGAAGAAGATGGACTGGAAATAGTACTGACGGCTGGTGGCAAAGCAGGGCCATACACCAGCTGGTTTGAGTAAAATTTAAATCTTTAAGCTTACACACAATGCTGAGGAAGTACTTGTATCTCAGCCCTAGGGCAAAGCAAGGCTGCTACTAGAGAGAGGAGTGTCTTGCCAGCTCATATTAGCTCCAGAGAATGGTTATTGCACTTGTGAAATGTGTTGTTTGTGAAACCACTTCAAGAGAGAGAGAGAGAGACACACATGCTTGAAATGCACGGGCGGCTGACACCCTGCCTGTCAGCTCCTTGGCCGGTCCAGTGCCACGTTTATGGTGTCGGAGCTCTTAAGGTGACTCTGGCAACCCCATGATGTCAGCTCTGAGTTGGCTGTTAGATAGTTCTCCTCACCAGGGCCCACACAAAGGCAGCCTGTGGAGAGGCAGCAAGGCGGCCTGACCACAGCTTCCTGCACCATTGCTCAAGTCACTGCACGTTAACATTTTTATGGTTATTAATCAAACCCGGGCCTGAAATTGCAGAGTAGGAAGCCTTCTTCCCAACAAGCCCTTTGTGTGATTAGCTATTGTGTCACTCTGGTGCTCTTTAGGATCTGAAATAAAAGCTAAAGTGAATTTCCAAGTAATAAAATTTGCTCAAGTCATTAAATGGGGTCCTGCTGGCAACCGCTTCCTGTAATAAAATCTGTAAGTCAGGTTTGACAAAGAGCACCAAACTTTTTGGAAATGCAGAACTACTGTGTGAAGAAAATGTAGCCAGCTTGACAGGAGTGCTAAGTGTGCTGGGCCAGCCCTCCAGCCCTATCTCTCTCTCTGAGAGAGACCAAGTCCCCTGGGCCTCACAGCTCTGCATGGTGCCAGGTCCCTGGGTCCCTCAACATTGTAAAGTCTTTCCCCTTCCACCCCAACTCCTGCCCTGTGCTTGGGTCCTGTGTTTAGTATTGCTAGTCTGCTTTCAAGTTCAAGTTCTCTTTCTTTAGGTCTTAGAACCCTTGGTGACTTTGTCTCCCCCTCCCCTTAGGAAACTTGGTGACTTTGCGCCCTTTCATTTCAACATACACAGCAGCTTCTTCGCTGGAGTCTTTCTGAGAAAACTGCCATGCCAGAGCTGGCCCCATGCTGAGACATACTGTCTGCTCCAATCACCAACTGTGCTCCCCATTTCCCCACCTGGTCCTCACCCAAATAAATGCACCTGGAGGCCATTTTCATAGAGATGGTATCAACTCTAGCCAGCACAACTTTCTCTGTTTCCCTTCCTGACTGCCCAGGGCATTTCCTTCTGGCAGCTCCAACCCAGGTCACACCAGTAAACCTAGCTGCTCTCTCTGCTTCTCTCTAGGGTGAAGGGATGCCTTCTGCTGCTTCCCCTTTCCCTCCCAGAGTCCTCTGGCCCTCTTCCAATTCAGCACCACCTTCCTGACATTGCATGAGATGTTCCGGGAAAGGATCCCCATGTTCTGGGTCATGAGGTTTTCTATCCACTCATGTTTTCTTATCTTCATTTCCTCTTTTTGAAGCTGCCCAAGCATCAGCCACACTAAAGACCAGGTCAATGGCTGGGGCTGCCCACTGGCTCTGTGAGACCCCAGTTTACATTCATTTATTCCTTTCCCAGGGCCTGGACTCCCGACTGATTGGCATGAGGTTTGTGTGTGTTGGGGTGGGGGGAACATACCAACATGGCACCAAGCTCAAAGCCAAACCTACCCAGGGGAAGACCAGGCCATCAGGAACATTCTGCCAACATATGGCTGTGTGGCCTGTGCTTTAGTGTAGTACAGAGACAGTAAAATTTTCAGGAACCAAGAGTTGATAAGCAGGGGATGTCATCAACCACAATTAACTATAGTTAGGCAACTGCTTCAACATAGAGTCTTCCAGAAATGCCATGGATGATGCTGCCACATGGCCATCCAATTTGTAGGGAAACTAGAGCTAACAAAAAGGGGGATACCTTGCCAGAGCTCTGAGCTGTGGAAGAGCTGCTTGCTTGATGCCTACATTTCGGTCACCTTTGGTGGCCTGGCTCTATGTAAGTGAATGGTTCATCAATTGTATTTGAGTAGGTAATAGATGTACAGGGAAAAAAACAGAGAGTATTACAATTATTTTTTTAACTTAGCCCTGTGGAAGGATGTGTGCCATGGAATTTGCATAACTTCTTTTTGTCCACAGCAACAAGAATTATGTCTTTATCTTGTTCACTGAACTGGGAGGGGTGTCTTCTCAGCTTGCTAGCCTTTGGCTTTGAGGCTGGGTTGGGTCAAGTGGGGAACCAGGACCTGCCTCCACAGGCTGCCAGGGAGCTGCTGGTCTGTGAGCTCTCATTCCTTCCATTCAAACTAGGACTAATGGTTTACCTGAGTCAGGGTCACAGTTGGGGTATTTATTTCCATGTATATTTTAAAGAAAGGGCATTTCTCTTCCTTCATTTGGTTACAAAGTCAGAGGAGTTGCCTGCAACGTTACAAGAAAAACATTTAAATATCCCTGCCATGGGAAAGTGTTCAAGATACAGGCTCCTAATCCTCCTATTATGCAGATCAGAGGAAGGCCAGGCCCTCACAGTGGTTCTGGAGGCTTTGTACAGCACATCTGTCTGTAGGAGAGAGCCAGCTTTGAGGTATACTGATGACTGCCGCCAAAGCAGATTAGGTCGCTCCGGCATTCTGTTGGGACACGCAGGCCACCCTGCTTCCACCAGGCACAGGGAAGTCTGGGCGAACCCCGCCCCCCTCTCTGCTGACAGAAGCACCCGCAAGCCCTACTACAGCTGCATGGTGGCGTCACACCACACAGGCACTCACACTCTGATTAGTGGTCCAGACCAAACACTTGGCAGGTGGCCTTTACTGAGCCACACTATGTGCCAGGTGCCATATTCAGCCTCTTAGGTGCATTATTCCACTTAGCCCTGCTCAAAATTCCATAGGTAGGCTCATTGTTTTTCCCATTTTACAGATGCAGCAAAGATGAAGCAGGGCCCTCCCTGGTGGCGCAGTGGGTTAAAGCGCAGCACTATGAAGCTAAAGCCACTTCAGCACGAGTTTGATTCCAGCCAGGGAGGTGACCCACATGGCACAGCAGACCTCTGCTGACTGGCCTGCTGCCCCCTCAGCAGTGTACTTGGATCTGCCTGTTCTGCTCCCCAATCTGTCTCTGGTAAATCCTTTCACACCCTGCACCTCTGGCCTGTACCCCAGTTCTGTATGCATAAATAAATAGATCTTTCATGCTTTGCTGTCCCATAAAGTGCTTATTTCTAGGTAAGCTTAGTCTTCGTGATGGTCTGAGAAAATTTGACCCTAAGATTGCAAAGATGGGACCTCCCT
The DNA here is from genome assembly GCF_000260355.1 of Condylura cristata. Classification (NCBI taxonomy): domain Eukaryota; kingdom Metazoa; phylum Chordata; class Mammalia; order Eulipotyphla; family Talpidae; genus Condylura; species Condylura cristata. The sequence continues at coordinate 26,635,746 of NW_004567122.1, read as the reverse complement.
GGTGGTGCAACGAGTCGAAGTGCAGCGGTATGGAGCTATCCACAGCCACTGCAGTGCAAGTTTGAGGTGGACAGGGAGGTGACCCACATGGCTCAAATGATCACTCCTGTCTCGCCACTGTTCCCCTCCACCAGGTTGAGTATAATTCAGTCAATCTGCCTGTTTTGCTCCTTACTCTCTCTCTAGTGATTCCTCCAATCCCTGCAGCTCTGGCCTGTACCCCAGATCATATGCATAAATAAATAAATCCTTAAAAAAAAAAAGATTGCAGAGCAAAAGTGTTGTTACTTAATATAAATCACAAATGAGTTTTGTCAGGAACAGAAGCTGGTGGCTTCTCCACTGAATATTTGTATCATTTAGTGAGGATTAAGAACTAGAGACACATACCCACATTTGCACATGAATCGTCATGGCTTCCATGGCAGCCTGACCTCTCAGAGGCCAGCCAAGGCCGGCTCAGGCCTGTGGTCACCGGTAGCCCCCACACAGCATGGCCTGTGGTGACTGGCAACCTTGGGTGGCTGCAGATACTCACGTTGATTTGCCACAGATTTTCCTCTGGTACCACTGCTTACAGTTGGTGAAGTACTTCTTGTTGGTGCCGATGAGCTTCTGCACAGCACACACATTGGGGCTGAAATCAAAGGGCACTGTTAGCAAGATGGTCAGTAGGCCCGCCCAGCCTCAATGTCCTTTCCACCAGATGGACACACCTGGGTGATTAGAATAGTCAGACATGAAGAAGGCCCGGTCACTTCACTCTTGCATAAACTTTGGCCCTTCTGACTCAGATTTCCATCAGCCCCCCTGCATAATTCCCCCGAAATTGAAAACTGTCAAAGCACAATGTCATTAAGTGGCCTTATCAGCACGGTCATTTGCTAAATACAAATGCACCTTAAGATTTAAATAAAAGCATCTTGACATTTCACATCGCTTGTCACCTATTGAGAAAGCTAGTGAGTAAAAGTGATGTGTCTGCCTAGCAGAGCAGCTTTGAGAGCTGTCCCCAGCCTTTCTGTAGCCCCACTTCCACAGGCTCTAATCTGGTATCTTAGTGCACACCAGTGGGCCTGCTGGAGTGAGGGGAGACTGAGTCTGGGGTCCCAAAGACCCTCAGAGGTGCCCTCCTGGGACCTCTGAAACTTACTAAACTCACAGTTGTTCTCTAGGCCCAGCTTGATTCCCACTTCTCCAGACAGCCACCCTCTAGTGCCCCAGATTACATGCTTTTTTCCTGTCCTCTGATCTGGAGGCAGTACCCCTTTTCAGGCTGGGATCCAACAGGATCCTAGTCACACTGATGTTGCAGCGAGAGCTCCACCTTGTTCCCACTGCCTGGACTACAGAGGCTCTGCCTGACTCTTTTTCTGGTGGGGCCTAGCACCTGGTCAAGGTGGAATGAACTGGCTGAAAATACTCTGTGGGATTCTCAAGGATCACCCAGTTCAGAAGAATCCTCAGGAGCTCTGTGGAAAATCTAATTGCAAACGCCTCAGAGTTCTGCTGAGAAACCTTTACCAGAGCTGTGGGAGCTTGATTTTGTGTATTTTATTCTAGTGTATCAAGTCCTGATCCAAACCAAGCTCAGGCCAGGTAGCGGCAGGAGCTCCACAGGAGCACATGGAAAGAGGCCACTCAGTTGAGGGTGACCCAGGAAGGCTCTTCCTGGAGCAGGACAAGCGGTTCATCTGCTGAAGCACAAATCAGAGGGAGCAAAGCTGAGACTGAAGACCTCCAGTAGGCTCAGGAACTCCACACATTATTCCTTAGCATCAGTTCCTCTGGGACTTTAAAAATGTATTCACAGCCACCATTTGATGTGGATAGCACTTCTCAGGAAGACACTGATGTTGCAGTAAGATCTCTTCCCCGTTGCCTAGACTACAGGAACTCAGTTAATTCTCAAACTTTCAGTCAGTTGTTGGGTGGGAGGGCATGCCAACCCTCTATTTCTCTGTCCTATCTCTTCTAGTATGTGGATGTCACTTCTCATCCAGTTTGTAGTTCACTAGGCAAAGGTGAGTGGGTCAGAAAGGCACAGTAAATATTAGTAAGGTGGCACAAGAACCTGAGGACACAAGAAGTTAAAATGCTGCGAGGGAATGAGGACAGCCATGGCCCCTTCTTTCTAGCTGGGTCTGACCAAGTTCTGGAAGCCTCCAGAGGATTCTCTCAGAAGCCACCCTGCTTTTCTGTTTGATGTGTGGGATTCACAAATTACAACAAACTCCAAAGAGTTCCCACTGGCCACACTCCAGTCATAGGTGTTGTTTACCACTGTAAAATCTCTGTGATTATTCTATCTAACCAAGCAGGAAGCAATTACTGTCGATGAATTCCCTGCCACATTGCGTGGGCGTTTGGCAAAGCTTTAGTGAGGCTCTTGTGGCTCCAACATTCCTCAGTGGAGTATATGAATGGCTGTAGCCCTTTGAGACAGGAACAGTGGAAGGGGCTGGGGGGATGACAGGATGAGGTTCGGTAACCCAAGAGGCAGAGGAAGTATATATAGGAACTTTTTGCTGAAGTTAATTGAAGTGAACAGGCCCTTTCTGGGCCATCTACCTTAAGTACAATGCTCTGTAGTTCAACTTGGATTTGAAAATCAAGTGTTTCAGGAACTTCATCCACTTTTGGTTGTTGGTATTTGGAAGTACGATTGCATTTTTACTTCTCTCTTGGTATTATTTTTTCCTCCTATCCATAGTAACACAGACAGAGCTGGGAGGCAAGAGGATGCCACTGTCATAACTTTCCCAACAGCTTTCTGTGCTTGGACTGAGCCATCCATCCGTAAGCTGCAGTGTGTGGCTGTGCTGGTGATGGTGGGTGACCGAGCGCTGATGGGAGCAGGGCACGCTCATTACTTCCTTCACATCTGGGAGAATTTCCTTAAAACAACAGAGATTTCCCTTCCTTTCCACCCATTCTCACTTTGAGTGAAGGGCTGGAGCTTGGACAAGGTTATCCATGACATAGGGTACCACACCCATATGCTGGCCAAGCAGCCTTGTGATGTTCTCAGGGACAGTTAGAGCAGAGTGAATGCAGCTGCTCCTGCAACCATTTGCCACAGTTTACAGACTGTGCATGCAGATTTTACCAGGGCAGCGGGGCAAGTGTGATGCCTCAGCCCAGCCTGGGTCACTACAGGTCTTTCCAACTGCACTGCCAGAAGCAGATCAAGAGGATTCACCAACAGGAGCATGGGAAGGGGAGGGGAGGTAGGGAGGGTGGAAATCTAATATCTTAAATGAATAATAAAAAGCATTACAAATATTCATAATACAGTACGTGCATTTTTAAAAAGCTGTATTTGGCACAGCAGACCTGCCTTGCCTGCTGTTCCCCTCAGCAGTGTACTTTGTTGATCTGCCTGTTCTGCTCCCCACTCTGTCTCTGGGGAATCCTCTCACCACCCCTGCACTTCTGGCCTGTACCCCAGTTCTGTATGAATAAATAAATAAATACTTTTTAAAAAGTATTTTTCTCACTGGCCCACATCTTTTTTTTGGGTTCAAGAGGAAGGTTTGCTCAAGAGATGATTCCTGGTAGAACCCCCATCAACACCTTTGCAGCAAATTCAGATGCCATTCTGGTTAGAGATGCTACAGAGCACACTACAGGGGTCCTCTCCTGACTTCCTGGCTAAGATACAAGGCATGAAACCTCCGGGACGGGTGGTGGCACCCAAATATGTTCCATTGATAAAAAGGCAGAGTACAGAGGTGAATTGAGCAGATAAAGCACAAATGCCATGTTTACTTTTTGACTTTATGCCTCCCATCCTCTCATCTTTCTGATATGAACTCTCACCCTTCTTAACCACAGCCTAAGTCAAAGGGGATTCCCCCACTCCCCTAGGGGTCTCAGTCATTTCCTGATGATCTTCTCTTTGGGGGAGGGAACTGAGGCTGTGGTGTGACCTGGCTTGATGCCACTCTGCAGAGGCCAGACTTCCCTCCAGTGGTCCCTTTCCCTGCAGCCCTGGGCACCTGCAAGTCCAGGCAAGATCTGGAGACCATAGGTAGAGGGAGCAAGGATGACCACTCCCCTTGAGGGGGCATTTCTGGGGATGGGACATCTAGAGCTATACAGTCCCATGACATCAACACTAATAACACCAACAGTGAGTTCTGATCTGGGTTCAGATCTCTCCAGGTACGCGGCAGGCTGGGCACTACTTGGGTATGAATGCCAGCAGCTATATGACTCTGCCCACATACACTTTTTACATAGTTGTAGAGAAGGGGTCGGGGCATGCAGGTAGGCTGGAGCTACAGCACATCCTGGCTGTGTGTGGATGCAGATGTAGACGGGGATGTAGAAATAGTGCCCACCTCTGCCAGGGTCCATGCCAGGGTCTTTACCAGATCAGATTCTGCGCCTGGCTTTGCTGCCTAAAACCTACACATCTCCTATCTTTCAAAGGAGATTCGCAAAGATAATGCTGCATGTTTACAAACCCTGTTGTTGTCTTAAGGTAGACTTTAATCTTGGCTCCAGTGTATACATTGCAGGATTGTGGGAAAGTGGTATGTCCTCTCCAGACTCAGTTTCCCCAACTGTGCAGTTGTGTGAGACCAGGGAATTCTCTGGATTTTCATCTGGAAGGGGAGGAGATGCCACACTGCCGTTGCTGTACACAGGAACACTGCCTGGTACCAGATAGTGGTTAAGGGCCTGACCAGGTGAACAGACCCCGGGGAGCTCTGGATGCTGTCATCTTGAGTCCCCTGAGACTCCTGAGGTGTCAGGTCAGGACAGGACCTGGCAGGGCTGTTAGGTGCACTGCTCACGGGCTTCCTCCTGGTCCTGACCAACTTTCCCAGGAGATTCTGGGCAGAGTTGCCAAGTCCCTTTTCTCTATCTGCTGGGAGGAGAACCGAAAGCCTCATTGCCTGCTCTTGGCTTGAGTGCTGGGGTGACAGTCAAGCTCTCCCTCTTCCTCCAGGAAGCCTCTACTGCTCACTTGAGCTCTATCTTCCACCTCCCTCCCCCCAAGCTGGTGCAGGGCTGGTCCCCCCAAACACCCCACGCTGCCCACTTTTCCTTCAGGCTTTGTCCCCTGAATTCAGTCTGCTTTGAAGACCACAGGACAGTCCCTCCCCTCCACCACCCGCGCAGGGCGGACTGGCTTACCCGTGCTGCCGGCCCCGGAGCCGGCTGTGCTGAAGCACCAGTTGGTAGGGTGACCTGGCGGGTCCCGCCAGGCTGGCATCAGGCCCCAGGGCCAGGGCCAGGGCCAGGGGCAGCAGCCGCAAGAGGAGTGCCATGAAGTGAGCGGACAACAGCGTGGGAGCCAGAGACCCACAGGCGAGTGGCAGCGGCGAAGTGAGAGCGCCAGGGCTGCAGGGCCAGGTTAAGTAAGCGGCGAGCGGGAGGGAGCAGCGGCGAGGGGCGGGAGGGGCGGGGAAGCCAGCCTGGGCGGGAGGACGGGCAGCCCAGCGCCTTGCCTCCCCGCCTCCTGTCCCGTCTGCGCTCTCCCTCACTGTCCCGCTTCCCAGCCTCCTCCTCTCTCTCCCTCCTGCCTGCTCCCTTAGGGTTCCGAGAATGAAGGGCTGGGGTCTTAACTAGCAAGACTGGGAGTGAGGAGCCGATGTACAGGAAGCTTTCCAGAAACTTCATTCCTTTGGGCTGGTCCCCAGATCCCTCACTGGTCTTGAGGCTACCAAACAGCTGGAAGGGAGACAAGGGTGGTTGTCACAACACATTCCCATTGCTAACCTCAGCCTTCCAGGAGCACCCCCCCCCTTTACCTAGGCTTGCAAACATAAAAGGGAGTAAATCTTATGATTGATGGGAGTCCCCAAGAATGTAGGGCAGGTTTTGTTAGGCTCCAAGTTACTCTTGGAAACCAGAGGGAAGGGCGGGTGTCACCTTGGTCCACATTCATTCTTTCTCAGTAAACATCTCTGCACCCTACTGGCAGGAGAGATGCTGAGAGAGATGAAAAAGACAAGATTCCTGCCCTGGAGGAGCTCGGAGAGAATACAGATAGTCACATGGGAGGGAGGGGTGGATTCATTGGAGCTCACACCTATTAATCACCCATCAGTTACCTGGAACTGCCAGCCCCTGAGACCGAGGTGGATGAGTGAATGACAACCAGAGACTTCATGAAAAGGTTCATGAGAGAGATCTGTGGGCAGTCACCAACGTGCCATGAAGAGGGGGGCTGAGCCTCGGGAGCCAGAGGAGGCAACTGGCCTGAAAGGAGGGACACATGCTTAGGCCTGTGAGGTGAGGAGGAGGCAAAAGTGCCAAAGTGCCCTCAGCCAGGAAAAACGAGGGGCGCATTGAGGGAACGCCACTGTCTGGTTACCTGAACCCTGGGGATGTGTGGTCAAGGTAGAGGAAGGAAGGCGTTCCACAGGGCCTGGGCCCAAGCTAAGAATCCTGCAGGTGATGGAGAAACAAATGCCATGATATGTGTCAGGACCAGGCTCTGAGAGGAGCTGGCTATGAAATAGACAGAGCTGGAAGCGGGAAGATCACATGGCCAGGAGGGAAGCAGGTGAGAGTTTGCCCAGAGGTAGTGGAGGTGGCGTGAGCAGAGGCAGCAAACCGCATGGTATTGAGGTAAGGAACACAGCAGAGCTTGGAGGCTGTGCAGGGGGCTACTGCATGGGCATGGGTAGATGGTGGTTCTACTTTCAGGATGAGGGACCTGGAGGGAGGTTTGTCAGGAGAGGGTTGGTGGCCTGGAACACTGTGCGTGTGCCATGGGCAGCTGGGTGTAAGGCAGGGAGCTCTAGTGAGGAGTTGATGGAGTTGTGATGTGCGAGTCATCAGCCTGCAGGGAGTAGAAGCAGGGAGTAAGAAGTGGCTGATGACATGCAGGAGCTAGGCATGGCAAAGGCATGCAAAGGAGGCGTGTGGGTAGGCCAGCAAGAGGAAACCAGACAGATCCAAAGCATCGCCCACTGCTGCAGAAACAGACACTGGGGACTTGGCTGCGGAGACCAAGGCTGAAGCCAGATTGTGGCAGGGGGAGACGTGGGCAATGGAGACATGAGTGCAGTGTAGAAGGTTCTTTCAAGCATGTCTGTGAAGGCAGGGGCAGTCAGGTGGAAGCCAGGAGAAGACAAAGTCCAGAGAGGCTTGGACAGTTCAGAAAAGTGATAGAAAAAGAGGCGGAACAGAGGAGGCCAATGTCAAGGGTAAAGATGGATAACCAGGGAGAGGAGGAGATGGGAACTAGGAGGTGACCTGCAGCAGAGCAGGTGGGGGGCTGCAGGAGGGGCAGGGACCCAGAGAGTAAAAATCACAAGGCATAAGGCCCTGATTTGGGGGAGGGGAGGGAGCACTGACTAGACTTGGAAAGCGCTTTGGTATGTAGGTTGAGGCAGAAGGAGGAGACAGGCAGGACTGCAGGTGTGTCACAGGGTGCCTCACAAGCAAACCCTGTTTCCAGAAGTCCAGGGGGAATCTGCCTTCAAAGAAAGGTCTGCAGGCCTTTGAGGACTAGAGATGCAGATCTCATTGCACTGCCAGCAGGTAGTGACTAATGTCATGGACTGGGCCAGCTCCCTTGGGAGTGTGTGCTGGGAGAGCAGAGGAGGAAGAGTGAGGGGAAGGGAGGAGGAGGAGAGGGCGGCAGGGAGCACTTCCTGGAGAGGCTGAGGCAGGCAGAGAGGCACCCTGAAGGGACCCAGTCCCAGGAAAACCCATCATGGCCTGGTAGGGCAGAGCCTTCCACCACGGTGGAACTCTATGGTTGGCCCTCAGGACATCAAAGGCTACAGGGCTAAAGAAAGTTTTCTGGAACATTCTATTTTTAGCTGTATCTTCTGCATTGAAGACTAGGAGTATTCTGGGGTGGTGGTTTTAGCCTTGAGAAGAGCCAGCTCTGACTTCTCCTTTGTCTCTTTCCCTAGTTCAGAAGGGAGAGGTGGGAAATTCACACCCCTCTGTGTGCTCTAAACCAGCCCCTGTGCTCTGACCTTAGAAGGCAGCTCCCCCCCCCCCCCCCCCCCCCGGCCCGACTGCTCTACCTGGAAAAAAAGGTTACTTGTGAGGCCTGTGAGGCAAACACTTGGAGTCCTGTCTGGCTCCTCCCTCTGCCCTAGCTTTCATGATTTTCATATTTAAAAATAATACTGTTTGGTGACTGTGGAGTTCAGCCAGTGGTTATACAAAGAGGAAACTTTGGCAATGGCCCTGCTCATCACTATAAGTGGGCACTAAGGTCATGAGCAGGAGAGGCTGCATTGGCCCATGCTGAGGTCTAAGCACACAGAAGCTTCCATGGAATGACTAGTCTGATCTTTTAAACACAAACAAACCAGAAAACAACAAAACACCTCTTTAAAAAATTGGGGTGGCTCATGTTTATTGCTGCTTTATTTACAATTGGAAAAACATGGAAGCAGCCCAAATGCCTAGAAGTAGATGACTGGATTAAAAAGATGTGGTACATATATACACAGTGGAATATTACTCAGCAACCAAAAATAAAAAAGAAACACATGTCTTTTGCAGCAACTTGGATGGAGCTGGAAAAGATCGTACTTAGTGAGATAAGCCAGAAAGAAAAAGAAAAATACCGGATGGTTTCGCTCATAGCAGGAGTATAATGGACCAGGGGAGAAAATAATAAGAATAATGAACAGTCATATACCAGAGACATTTTGTGGGGGTGGAGTGGGGAATGGGATCAAATGGGGTAGGGGGTAGGGAAGTGCACAGAACTATGGTGATGGAAAGCCCATGGGGATTACAATTGAGATGAAAAAAAAAAAGTACAAAATGATGTAAAAATAAACTATATAAAAAAAAAATTAGGGTTGCCCTGACAAGAAAAGTAAGAAATGAAAGGAAATTTCTGGGGAGGTTCTACACTGACAGACTGAGAGGGGAAAAAGCAGCCTTTGGCAACTTTGCTAGTTATTATCTTGGGTCCTCCAGCCTCCAGCCAGAACCCACCATGTAGATTGCCAGGCTTGGCAATGGCCTAGCAAAGCTGTGGAGTGCTGTACGACCAGGTGACCTGGCTTGAGATCTCAGTCCTGTTAGTAATAAACTGTGTGTGGCCTTGGACAAGCTGTTCAATCCCTCAGAGACCCAACAGCTACACAGAAATGATGATAAAACCCATCTCAAAGGATTCAAGAATAGGTTCTATAATACGCAAAAAGGGACCAATGAAAGAACTGCTTACCTCTGCCCAGTAACTGTCCTATATACAAGAGGTCACTGAAAATACTTTAGCAACTATAAAAGTAATCATCTGAAAATGATTATTTCATTGACTGAAAATAAAACATGACTGTTTCATGTCACCACGTGGTCGTGGTCAAGGACACAGCAAATAATCAAAGGGGTTCACAGTCAGGCCTGCTGTGTCCCTGGAGCCCAGGGCATCCTCTCACCAATTTCTACAAAGATGTCCTTTGGGTGTAAGAGCCAGAGATTGATTCTAGACTTCCTGAAACAGCTCTCCCGTCTCCCAAAGATTTACAAGCTTTGGGCAAGTCAGGTAATCTAGCTGTAAAACTTCCCTCATCTGTAAAACTAACTTTCAGTGACTTGAGTTTTTCCATGAACTCAGTAAAGAGATTATAGTCATACTTCATTTACTATTTAGAAGTAAAAAAAAAAAAAAAAACAAAAAATAAAAAAACAACCCACCTCTGGGCCTCATCATTTACCGCCTCTCCAAAACCATAAAATGCAGATCCCTGTGAATATAAACATTTCTCCCACCAGAGATGAGTGTCTGAGGTGTTTTTGTTCCATAGGTTAAGATGCTACTGGAAAAAGGAACAGACTTCCTTCATCCCCAGGTTACCTGGAGCCAACCTGGGCCACATGGCTCATGAAGGACCTTTCATTCAGGCAGGATTTTCTTTCTCTTTCCATGTTAGAAGAACTAAAGAGAAAGAGAGGCTTGTTTGGAACAATAATTACTAGACTTTTTTCAGGCGCTTTATAAAATGACTACTTTCATATTCTCTGGCACATATAAGATCACCAAAAACAGACTAGTTTTTCAAGAGAACCCTGCTGTGCTGACAACAGACCTTAACAGTGAGGTGAAGGCATGGTTCCAGCAAGTCCCCCACAAAGGGAACTAAGAACAGGTTCTGGGTCTGTGGGGGGAGCGCTGGCATTGGCAGACTGATCAACTTCATGCCTCTCTTTTGCCACCCTTCCCTAAGTTCCTGGTGATATGTGGACATCAGTGGCCATAGAGGACAAGGTCAAAATAATTTCCAGAGGGCAACCACCTTCCTGACCTGCCACTGTGTTCCGACACAGACAACTATTAACATTCAGTTCCCGAATACTTGCTAGGGAGGAAGAAGGGTGGGTTTTGGCATGAGATATCCAGATTACAACAGCACATGGGGTACATTTGGGGGGAGGGGCGATAACATTTGGGGAATATTTCCATTCCCTGCACACACATAGTACGAGAGTAGCAGTTTACACGTAGCAATTGTTCCATCTGCACAACAAATGCAAGAGACATTTCCCTTTGTTAAAATTAAGAGATAATTATAATGCCATTTAGGGGTTTTGGATCTGGTTCTTCAACAATTTTCTATAATTATTCTACTCAAAATTAGATCTGCAAACAGCAGCACCACCAACTTGAACTTGATAGTAATACAAACTCTTAGACATTCCTACCCCCTGAAAATCAGACAAGATGGTCAGGCCATTTGTATGGATACTAGAGTATCAGAAGCAGGAGTCCACAGGGTGATGAGAACTAGCCATAGCTCTGAGAAGTTCACAGTAGGACTCAATTTATGAAAGACTTTTCAAGAAATACAACTATTTGACAAAAAGGGGATCCAGCAGTCCACCTTTACCTTGGGAGGTATGTCCCCAAACCCCCAGTGGATGCTTGACTCTGCAGCTAGTACTATCATACATACTTATAATAGACCTTAATTTATGAGTTAGGTACAGTGGGAGGTTCAATAACTGCTAGTAAAATAAAACCATTGTAATACACTGTAATAAATGTTATGTATATGGAGGTCCTTTCCTGCGCCCCTCTCAAATTACCTTATTGTATATACAATTTTGAACCCTTGTTTATGGCAGGTAACTGTAAACCAAAGAAAGTGAAGCCATGGAGCAAGGGGCTGCTTTACACCTGATAATTTCCACAATGACAATCTCTACCTTTGCTGAGACCAGCATTGTAGGTGACAGTTAAGATGCGCAGGTGGGGGCCCTTCCTGGTGGCTCAGTAGGTTAAAGCACTGCACTAAGAAGCTTAAGCCACTTCCGCATGAGTTGAGTTCCGTCCCCGCCGGCCCTGGAGGAGATCCACATGGCGAGATCTACATGGCGTGTCAGACCTCTCCTGACCCGCCCACTGCTCCCCTCAGCAGTGTACTTTGTCGATCTTCCCGTTCTGCTCCCCACTCTGTCCCTGGTGAATCCCCTGGTGAATCCTCTCACCCCATGCATCTCTGGCCTGTACCCCAGTTCTGTATGAATAAATAAATAAATAAATCTTTAAAAAAAGAAAAGATGCGCAGGTGACTGGCAAGTGGCTTTTTCTCTAGGTCCTATTGTTGGGTATTCAGTGTATCCACACACTGAACAGGGAAAGTTTTTGATTCTTCTCCCCTTTTAAAAGTCTGCAAAGGGCTCCTGTGAGGCCATGGTTTTGTAATAATAAAAACTTACATCAAATGTGCAGCTTCGGGAGACACAGTTGATGAGGACAGAGCAGCTGTCACAGCCCTAAGGTGGCATCAGGCCCCCAGTGTTTACTTTCCTTGCTATTTCAACAACTTCTCCAAACAGTAGCTTTCTTAATCAGTGCATGTTAAATGCTAATTGTTGGTTAGAACCCTACTTTAGTTTCCAGGAAAACTGATTTTTCACAAGAGTGTTGCTTTGATTTGGCTCAGAAAAAGACATTAAAAGAAAAGAACCCAGGCCCTCCCTGGTGGCGCAGCGGGTTAAAGCACTGCACTAAGAAGCTTAAGCCACTTCCGCATGAGTTCGATCCCCACTGCCCCGGAGGAGA